>NC_081762.1:24567142-24925475 GCF_963082965.1 Carassius carassius
GTGTGTGTGTGTGTGTGTTTGTGTGTGTAAGAAAGAAAGACATACAGGTTTGGAACAATGCAAATGTGAGTAAATGATGACAGCAAATATAACTTAACCCCTTTCTTCCATTATATAACACTCACACAGCTGTTTTCAGTATCAAGACTGTTGCACAATATACAGTATCCCCACCATTCTCCAATAGGTACGGTAGATGCATGCATCTCTGTTACACCTCTGGAACAGTCAGCAGACAGATGTCCAGTTGATGGATGGGTGAAATCCTGCCCTATATCCATGGGCCCTGCTTCCTGAACCCTGCGAACACTATCACCTTTCAGAGGCTCAATTTTAGAGTCTGCACTAAAACAGAACTCAGTAAGATATGAGATGACCACGAAGGTCACTGTCAAAAACAGCATGATATTGATATGACATATATACCAAATTATATTAAATTAAATAATATTATGTCAAGGAATATATATTCTTGAGCAGAAAATAATCATATTATAATGATTTCTGAAAAATCATATGACACTGAAGATGAAGAATAGTAATGATGCTTAAAATCCAGCATTGCATGACAGGAATAAATTACATTTTAAAACATATTCAAATAAAAAATAGTTCTTTTAAATTGTAATAATATTTGATATTTTTAGAGTTTTTTTTATTTTTATTTATTCTTTTTGGTATTTTTTAAATAAATCAATAAAATTGCAGCCCTGGTAAGCAGATTTATTTTACATTATTATAAACTTTTACATATTATACCGTTTATGCATATGATTAAGATTAATTTTTACATGAAACATTTTTGCTAATCATACACCAATAACCTCATTCCATGGACACATACAACACATGAGAATACGCATTTTAGGAGCGCAACCTTTCCTGAGCTCACAGTCATGTGAGCTTCTCCTCAGCACATTCCTTGTGCTATTAACTATACCGACTTTAAAGAGTCAAAGGAGCTCTTATCCTGGTACTCACAGGAAGGGCCTTACATAATCACACAGAATAGTGCAAAACCCGAGTGTACTTCAGACTGGAGTTTTTTGAACACGTGGGACCATGTGCACAGTCATATGCCACAGGAATGTATGCATCTGTAAGGTCTACTCTGTTTTAACTGAATAATGCTCAATAGTTGAATTGTAATCTCTTCTGCAGCTAATTAAGTTATTAAGTATTTACTACAGACTCATCGATGTGGGTAAATCTTGCATTGTCTTTTGCTATAGCAGCAGAGATCCTTGCCAAACACATTCAGTAATAATAATCACACAATGAGAATTATTTTTTTTGACAATTATTTTGCCTTATAATTTATTCACAAGTTAAACACTTACAAGTTAATAATGCATTTAATATCCCATTTTTTACTTGAGTTTCTGAACAAAAACCTGATGGATTATATTGATGCATGTTTGAGAATGAGCATTTTGTGCTTCAGTCGGAACAAGAACATCTGACCATCTATACAAGGGAGTTCACACGCTCAGAGTCACAAATGAATTTGCTAAGTGACCCAGAAATAATATAAAAATAAAAGACCAGTTTCTGCATCAAGAGCATTCAGTGAACTGCAAAGGATTACAGTTTTCAATCTTACAGATTAGCTTGAGTTGTTTATGACCTGTTCTGGGAGTGTGTGTTGAACCTTATTAAGCAATAACGTTTACCAGCGTGCAGTGTAGAGGTTCACATTACAGAAAGCTGAGCCAGTCAGTGGTGTCTGTGTGATATTTAAAACAGGCTACAGTAAGTGTGTTTGTGAGATGCAGCGCTGGCAGCTGGCCGTGACTGTATTCCTCTACAGCAACAGGAGATTTTCCAGCAGACCTCAGAGTGCTCTCATGCTCACACAAACACACACATTTGTGGTCAGATGATTCAGAACACACACAGCATAGAAATACTGTTTTCAGCATAGAAGTCTGGTTTAAAGAATTATGAACACTAACGTGGCCCCAAAATGTGTTTAGACCAATGTGTGTTTAGTGTTTGATATTTTTAGGTCAAACCGTTCTTGTCCGTGACTCACATAATGGAGGTCTATGGTCACCACCTCAAAGAGCATGCACAGAGAAGTCCAAATTAAACAATTCCCCATCATAAGTACACACTGATGACCTAAGACACCTAAGATCTGAGGGTGCGAGTGCTTCCTGATGTGACCTGTGCGCGCGCTCTGGCTTAGTCTGCGCAAGCGCGGAAAGCGCCGGAAGTGATCTCTCGCGCATGAACGTCACTCATTGTTTACCACAATATATAATATAATAAATATAATGCAGTAATTGTAATTAATTAATTTGTTTATAATGGACCATATAATCGTTGCGATTATAATAAAAATACAACACATGACTCACTCTATTGACAGCGTGCCATTGGGTCCCTCTGGCATTGGACGTCGCCTCCAGTTTATACGTGGCAAACTAAACACAACGTGCAAAACGCTGCGTCTCAACAGCGGAGAAAACTCAGGATCTTCAGTCAGGCAGGTGTGTGATGCAATAATGTCAATGTCCTCGTCATCTTCTTGTAGTTGTGGCTATGCTATGTTCCATTCATAACAACATATGCTCTCCACTTCTGTTGGCATCACACAACACTTGCTACTAAAACACCACCAATTTTGAAGAGATCTCTGTCTCTGAGGCTTGAAGACGTGCTGCTGCAGCGGATCGCTCCTGAGTACTTGGTCTGTGTATTCTGGTTCAAATAAATATGGTTGTAAAAAAAATTAAATGTTGTCTATGGATATATTGAAATCGTCTTCCATTGCAATTTCCTGTACGTCTAAATATGTTTAGATCTTCACAGTGAAAGGTAATACTTCCGAAATCTGTCTAAACCATAGGCAGTAAGTGTAAACAATGAGTGACGTTCATGCGCGAGAGATCACCTCCGGCGCTTCCGCGCTTGCGCAGACTAAGCCAGAGCGCGCGCGCACGTCACATCAGGAAGCACTCACGCCCTCAGATCAGTTGGATGTGGTTGTGTACAAGAGGTAAAAACGATATAAATACTGTTCGTTTTCTTACACAAACCGCTCGTTTCGTGTCTTAGGTCATCAATGTGTACTTACGATGGGAATTGTTTAATTTGGACTTTTCTGTGCATGCTCTTTGAGGTGGTGACCATAGACATCCATTATATGAGTCACAGACAAGAACGGTTTGACCTAAAAATATCAAAATGGCAAGTACTGCGGAAACAAAGAAACCTACATCTTGGATGCCCTTGAGGTAAGCTAAAACTTATCAAAATTTAATTTGAAAGTGAACCATCCCTTTAACTACTGCACTTCAGGTTAGAATGGATGGAATATATGGTTGCCTAGCAACTAGAGGTTAAATTAGCAATATTCAAAATATCAGCTCTGCCATCTCATTTGAGCTAGACACTTAAATTTCACATGAGAGAGCCTCTCCTCATGGAGAACACATTTGAAGTCCTTGAGGACCTATATTTCGACATTCATTTCAACGTCATGTTCGACATTTTGAGTAAAAGCATAGAATTTTTTTTTCTAAAGTCAAAGTTCTTTTTCTTCCTAAACTATTGTTTACTTCCTAAAGAACCTTCCTAAATGTTATACATTGGCTGATATGGTTCCATGAAGAACCTTTAACATCTTCCTATTGTACAAAAGCTTCTTTATTAGTGTAAAATCTTTAGAATATTACAACGTTTTACACACTAAGAAAAAGGGCTCTTTGAAGAATTGTTACTGAAATGTTCTTTTTAGGAGTCCAAAATGGTTCTTCTTTATGTATTATTAAGAGTGTATACTTGCTGTATTCTTCTATTTGCTGCTTAACTAATTTGAGTATAAAAAGGGAAAGGCCAAAAATATAAAGTCAGTTAGTAAAAACAATACAACAGATTTTGCTATTATGACACTCAGTGTTAGTATTTACTCTTCTAAAATAGATATCTCACTGGGGGAGCCTTTTGCGGACGTGCATTAGGAGAACCAGCCTGTTGATTCGTTTTCATTCTCTTCTATATTTATTACTAATAATAGCTTTGTCACCCGTGGAGGGGTCTTTAGACAGCTGGTGTTGTGAATGCTCCTCACTGCTTGTTTTTAATGGCATGTGTTGTTTCCAAAGTTCATTCTTGACACAACAGGTCAGTCTTTTCCCCTTGGTGGTTCTGTGAGAACCTGTCAGTTGGAGAGCCTTTGTTCAATCCTGTTGAAACCTGAAATCAGCGCTGTCATGAGCTAGAGGAATAAGGTTTACAGGGGTTCACATTCTTCTGTCATCTCTATGAGCACTTCCATCTTTATTTCATTTACTAATTCTGAATAAGATCAGATAGTCTTAGTCTAGGCCTGTACTTTCACTACACTAGTTGCTTATTAGCATGCCTATTAATAACATACTGATTTGTTAATAGCAACATTTGGACCTTAAAATGAAGTGTCCGAACTGCCCAGATTGGAAGGAAGTGACTCTCAACCTCTTCCACAGTCGGTTCACTGACGTCTGATTCATATTGCACATGAAATAGGTAATCACATTTATGAACTGAAAATTGCAAGCTAGAATCACTCTAACAGCTACAGTACGCAACTTCTTTCAATGGTTTTTAATCAACCACTTTGACTCTTTGAAAAAATGTACCTATGACTAAATTTCCGCAAGATTATATTATAATTTTGAATCCTTCTTGAACATTTTGCAACACTTCCAAATTTGAATATCCAGTGAGTGGTGATAAAAGCTGGTTCAGTTTATACAAAACACATTAACATGAATCTGTCTGTGTTTATTGCATTTGGCTTTGTAAGTGTTGCAGCAGTTTGAAAATGAAATTTCCAGTTAATGGAGCTTAATAGATAATGCTGTCTAATAATAATATCTAATAATAGATAATTGTGCTTAAAAGTAATGTACCACCACACTAAACCTAACCAACATTGTTAACTAAAGAAAACATTAAATTTAACTTAACCTGAATATCCTATGTGCTCTTGCACAGAGGGTCAAAAGTCAACGGTGTCTCTGGACCCATTCAAGCTGACAACTAAGGAGCCATTCAGTTTGTATCCATTCAGTCTTGAAATGCATTTTTAGAATTGAAAATCAATCATAAAAATTGGCTCTCATGGCATGAGATTATTTGTCGCAAAGGTCAAAGACATCTACAGAAAAAGCAATTAAAGGGATAGTTTACTTAGATATGGGTCATTTACTCACCCTCATCTTCCACTTATATGACTTTCATTCTTTTGTGGAACACAAAATAAGATACGCTGAGAAGGTTACCTTTGACTAAATAAGGCTGCATTAAAAGTTACAAAAAAGCTAGTTATTTAAACATATCTTCCTTATTTTTATTTATCTTACATTTTTATATTAAAATGACATTAAAAATTAAATAATTAAAAACTAACAAAACAACAACAACAACAACAAAAAAACTGGACAAGTGTAACTGGTGTTAAAATGTCACACACTGTAATTTCTCTCGTCAGCTCTTTGAAGTGAGGAGTTTTGTGGGAAACAAAGCATATAGTGCCTGCAAGACTTGTGGGAAAAATGTCCCAAACCCCTGTCAGAGTCACAGGCTCATGTAATTCACTCCTGGTGTTTGTCTGCACACAGGATGCCTGACAAAAGCAGTTGTAACAGACTGTGCTTCAGTTTCTCTGCTAAATTAAAGCTTCATTCACTGTGCAGTAATTGTGATGCAGATGTGAGGAGACAGACACTGGCAGGGGACTTGATACAGGTTGTACTAAACAGATACAGTCAGAAAGCCACAGAAGAGACCATCTGACTCAAAAAATCAAAAATACAAAAAATCTGAAACTAAACAAGCAACCTTCTTTAATACCCTCAAAATATTTTTGTAGAATGTTATCTGAAGTATAAAGTTTACTACAAAATTAAATGCATCAAATAAAAACAAATCCCTCTCACACTTAAAAATAATTAAAACTGAAAATGCTAATTGCATTTTTTTAAGATGAGATGACCTCATGACCTGATGATAATTAAATAAATAAATCTGACTGCCTTGACTCAGAGACATTGCCTCAACCAATGGCAACGCTTTGGGTTGGGACTACCTGTGCTAATCAAAATAAGACTGGAAATGTTTTAAATATTACACACTATGAAATGTAATTAAAAAAATTACCCTTGTAGCATGCATAACTAATATTGTATAAACACTTTGATGACAAAAGAATGACCTATCACTGTCCATTCAACCTCCATGTCATGTCTGAGAAGCCCAGATGGTCAGTTCACCTGGTTCACCACAAATAGGCTGGATTTATCTAGTCAGCCGACCTACAGACGGGGAGGAGACTGGAGGGAAGATAATAAGCCTGGGAAAGAGAGGGCTGAATGAATGGAACGATAGGCGCTAAGGAGCGATAATAAGCTGGCTTGAAAAAGAATGAAGGCTGGAAGGATTAGGCCAGTGATACTGTCACACTTGAGCAGAACATCCAGCAGCCGGCAGCAGTACATGAGACCTGAGTCATCAGGCCACTAACAGGAGGAACAGAGCGAGTTTTACAGGCCAGGGAGATGACACTGCAAATACAGTCCAGTGATCACCTTCAGTATATAATATTAAAACAGGCAAACCAAACATTGTTCATGCATTAACTGCACAGTACAGCTCAGCATAGCCTGATGGGAAATGTATTGCTTTAGTAATTTGTTATAGTAAGAATATAGAGCTTTAAAAATCACTCGGATAATGTACAAAATGTTGAATGAACTGCAGACTTTTGTGTCTTGGCAAATCTGAGCATACAATGCATTGAAATAGTTTACCATAAATGCATTCAGAAGTAGGCCCTCAGAAGTAATTATGAAATTACATATAAAGATGTACTTAAGTCCTGTACATTAAGACATAGTTTCAGGATTAGGCCATAGTTCAAAGGGGGCATGTTTTATAAATGTGCCTTAGAAAAAAAACATTTCTGGTGACCAGTACATACAATTAATATAAATCAAATTTTAAAATAGATTTATATTTCAT
Organism: Carassius carassius; assembly: GCF_963082965.1. NCBI lineage: Eukaryota > Metazoa > Chordata > Actinopteri > Cypriniformes > Cyprinidae > Carassius > Carassius carassius. The sequence continues at coordinate 24,574,154 of NC_081762.1, forward strand.
TTTAACTGACATACAGTTTATTTTCTCTATTACATGTAAGTATATTCTTTTATTTTAAATATATTTAAAATATACTATTTCTGTAATAAGGATTCTTTAAAATTTACTTATTTTTCACAAGATCGAAAAAAGGACAACATTCTGTCATCATTTACTCACCTTTATGTCAATCCAAACCTGTATGAAATAGATATAAAACTAGATATTTTAGAAAATGTTTGTTTTATTGTCTATACACTGAAAATCTGTAAATTGTATAGACAACACTAGTTCAAACTCTCAAAGTATAAAAATATAAAATATCTTTAAAATATCTTCTCTGTGTTCTAAGAAATGAAGTCATACACACTGTAACAAATTTCTGTAGTTTTCACAGCATTATTACTGTAAAACGGGCAAATGCTTACTGTAAAACCTGTATACAGCATGTTACTGTAGATCTGCAAAGCATCATGGTCAATTTTCAATGGTGGGAAAATTCTACAGTAAAAATATTTTTTCTGTGAATCACAATACAGCAATTTATAGGATTTTTTTTCCCAGTCATGGAAAGCTGAAAAGCTAGATTCCACACTTTCATTGGAATTTTAACTACAGAAAGGTAACTTTGCTGATTTATTTTTGCAGTTTACTCTAGTCAAGTTAACTATTTGTTCAACTAATTCATTATTTATTATTATTTTGTTCAAGAGTGCACTGAGAGAGAGAGAGAGAGAGAGAGAGAGGTAAAATAGCGGGACACTTCCTAGTAAACTCGTGTCTTGTGTTCATTTTATTACCAAAAAAAAAAAAATTGTGCATAATTTTGATCGATTTTCTAATCTGGCAACATTCGATAACGTCATCAGTTTAGAGAAGGATAGCATTGTTGAATAAAAATTAAATTGGAATTGTGTATGTGATGTGTCTGTTGGTGCACTAGCCGGAGTTTTCTCTAGCCAGCTAACGTCAACTGTCACCGCCGACACCGCGTGCGCGCGCGTGAAGCAGTGAAGCCAAGCAGCCGACTCCAGAGTCCAGACTCGACAGAAAACGCAGTTAGAGGTAAGACTTTAGACATTTTTCATAGGTTCATCATTTTTCTGAACTTCATCGCAAGTCAAACCGCAGAAACGAGATTGTTGATAGTCTAATTTGAAGTGCCATTCCCGACATGTGGGAGCATATACTGTATAAAGATTTGTCTTCTCTGGCAACATTAACGTACATTTATAACGTCTTCAGTTTGATTAAAGAGTAACGTTTAGCATTGTTGAATAACATTAGTTTGAAATTGTGTATTTGATGTCTGTGCTGACGCGGTAGCCGTTTGAATAATCTCACTCGTTTTTTTTTTTTTTTTTTTGCTTGCTAACGTTGGAGCCTGAAGAATCAGACATTTAAGCGGGCCGATTCTAAAGTTTTATTCATTCGAGAATTTTATTCATGATACGTGGAAGCATAATAATATACTCGCACTGTATTAAGATTTTTCGAGCTCTGACTCGTATTTATATTTACCATTTGGTTCATTTCTTGCAGCAAAGAGGCCTTAACAATCAATCCAGGTACATAAATTACATGAACTAGCATGTATACAATGTTTTTCAAATGCAAACAATGTTGTTTCTCTTCAGACACAATACCTAGAAAGTGCACATAAAACGTGCAAACATTAAGACATTTTGTGCGTTGCAAACACATATGTACCGATATTACTCAAAACCTAAACCAGCTAACGTTATATGTCAAAAGTGTGTATTGCCACACACTTGATTTCCAGAAGTGTTTTTTTCTGTATATTTTGTGTTACAGGAAACTTCCACCCAAGCAGACGTTGAGGCCCAGATTTCCCTGCCAAGCACTCTTAAGACTCATCATGCTCCGTAAGATCCCAGCACTACACATACACAATATATCCCAATTTTAAGTATATATGTATATTAAGTGTTAAGTATATTTGTATCGATTCACTGTGTGTGAACAAGGTTTTACGTCATTTTGCACTTAGATTCCGAAAAGCTCTAGTTGTCACTGATCCAATAGAAAAAATGAGGTCAATGCATGTATAAAGGCAAAATACTTTCAAAACTTCATTTTAAAAGGTCACACTTACTCATCATGTGTAATCCATGTTTGCAGTATTCTGTTATATGATCAGGACTTTACAGACACCCAGATTTTTACTAAATGAAGTGCACAAATTCTGCACTGTGCATACATGTGCATACATGTGCAGGCTCACTACCTGGCTGTGCATTAGAGGATGTTATGAAAGTGAACTGTGTAGCAAAGTTTTTTTGCCAAACAGTAAACCATATCAGATTGAATGCTGTGCAATCTCAACTTAATTTTTTTAGGAGAGTCCATTCTGGGTGCAAATAGGTGGATGCTTTCCATCGAGGACAGAGTTCTCCAACCAAATCCAACTGAGTGACCGTTCTGAATTCACTTCTGCTCTGGCTGTGCTTTTTGCATCATACTATATATTTAACATGGAATATCCTGCGGAGGCAACCACTACATTAGATTTTATCCAGAGGTAAGCACTTATTTGTTGTTGATATATTTTTGACTAGGAATGGGAACAAATATTTGAGTACTCATTCTTTAACCACCTACCTGATTAGTAAAATACTTCTCAAAGTGTTTATTTGGGTTTATGTGGACTGTTGTGTAATTTTTAAACATCAAACTTTTATTTTAACTCACCATGCAAATAAAGTACTTGGTTTTTAGAGTACTTGACTTCTAAATTACTCAAAATTCCCATCTCTACTCTTCACATTTCCATTATTGTGCTCACAGTAATGAGCATATAAAATATCAAAACTTAAAATATTTATTTAAAAGACCATTTGTGAAGCCTATTTCATGACTAACGTCTATGAATGTTGCGATATGATTTTGTCAAAGTTTAGTAGACAGACAAATTGAAAGGTTGCGATGAACGAGATCGCAGTCTTTGATGAATCGTGCAGCTCTCTTGTCTAATCTCTCTCTCTCAGCAGGGCAAAGGCTTTTCAGTGTGTTCAGTCTCATGTCTCTTCTACATGTCCACTCTGGATGTTACGACACTTTAATACTCATAGATAACGACACATTTCATCCTGTCTTGGAACGAAAGTGGCTAACTTCTGTCAACCTCATCTACAAGCAAGGACATAGATTTTAGATTCTGTAATAAAAAAAATTTAAAAAACGATTTTAGAATCTATGCAATAGCTAGGTGAATCGATTTTTCTCTCCAGGCCCTAATATGTGTGTTTTAAGTAAGAGTTTTGGTTTATAGAGAAGTGGACATTGTATTACATGTTGTATTACACGTTGATTGGCTAAATCAAATGATCCAATCAAACTTTTATATATTGTCATCGACCAATCTGTCTTGCTTATAAACCTTTCCATTAAAAATTAATTTCTTCCACTGCAGGGTAGAAGACTCCAGCCCAGGAAATTGACTAATTCAGGCCCGTTTCTGAAGAAAAATACAGTTCTGGGAGAAAAACAACATTCAGGGACAAAAATTCTACTGTTTAAAATCCTGCTGCTTTTAAATAATTTAATTTGCCTTTTATACATTCTCATTTTAACCGAACATTTTAATACATTTGAACAGGATTGATTTGTATGTTCAGAAAAGTGTTGTTGTATACAAAACTAAATGAAATGTTAACAGAAAAATGTTTACCTATTGAAGATTTCTTTTTTTGCTATGCTATTTTTATTTTATGAATTTAGAAATTAAAAGTGTGAAAAGTTATAAATAAATGGCATTTTTGTGGCAAAAATAGTGTCTTCATTTTACAGTACACAAAATTAATGCTGTAATCCTTATTACAGTAGTAAAATATATGAGGCGATGAAACACAGTACTGTGATTATTACTGTAAAAAAGTTTACAGTATATTACACAGTATATTAATATTACCTTTGGGATTTTTGGCAAGGCATTAAACTCCCAGTCTCTCCCAGTAGGACAACTTATACTCCAGTTAGACTGTAAGTTTTTTTCTTAAAAAATGTAAATGTTAAATTATAGATTACTTCCATGTAGTGACTGAAATTCTTCTCTTATTCAAGGAGTGAAGTTTGGTTTATTGTTTTATGAGATGTCAGTATGATTAACAGTATTACACTGCTCTCTAGTGGAAGAGTGCATCAGACCTGACCTGTGGGTTTGCTCCACACATGCATAGTGTCCTCTTCAATTGGGAACAATTTGTAAGGGCATACAGCTCTCTAATCTGAAAATATTGATCAAATTCTATATTTTCAGGGGTAATAAGATATTCACTTCCAACACCTCCCTTCAAAATGAAATAGCTTTTTGTCATTTTATGACAGTAAAAATTAACTCTGATGTTTGTGATCTTTAGTCTGTCCTCTAAAAATTGCTGTATTTCATAACATGGTGCTTATCATTGTGCAATTTAGAGAAATGTGGGGTGGTCGTCAGGGAACAGCTGAAACACACTTTATCAAATGTACCCACTGAAGAATTCTGTTGTTTAAGATTATGTCACGGACTGGTTATTTCAATAGGGTCTGCCTGCAGATAAGAACCTAGAAGCATTCCACTAGTCATTAATCATCATTCAAGCCATTATTACCTGCAAATCATTCAATAAACCCACCTGTTATTGCACTAACCCCTGTGTTGTGACAAGATGATCTGACAGCAGCCACAGTATGTCAGAATGCCCACCAAACACAAGCTTTATTGGTGGAGAGGAGATGGTGATAAAGCCAATCAGTAGATATGGGGATTGCTAGGAGGCCATGATGATTTGTCCAGGATGCTGGGATTACACCCCAACTCTTTTTCATAAAGACATCCTGGTATTTTTAATGACCACAGAAATTCAGGACCTTGGTTTAACGTCTCATCTGAAGGGCTGTGCTTTTTTTGACAGTATCATCATCGGCAGTCCCTGAAAATAAGTATGACTGTCCTCTCTTTTGGGTCAAATGTAGGAATTTAGATGGGAGTAGAGGCCGATCCGCATACTTTGGTGCAATGTGGACATAAGAGAGCGGTTAACACTGATAATGGTTGTGCCTTTATCTTTTTCCAGATAAATGGAACTTTTTTTCAGAATGGCCTTGATGTTGTCCTTATAATGTTTCTTTTGTCCACAGTTGCTCGACTACCTTCCTTCAGCTGAGAGTACACAATCTGTTTGGGAAGATGTGTATTGGGCATGTGTATGACATGGCCTATCCATCGATGCTGGTCATGTTTGCTTTCTCCAATATGCTGATGTTGGTGCGCGCGTCTGTCCTCCCAGCTGATTCTCAGGATCTTTCCTAAGGATATTTGACAGTATTGTACTATGGCTCTCAGGGGCCTGCTGTAGGTGGTCCATGACTCCATACATTAGGGTGGGGAGGACAGTAGCTCTGTAGGCCAGGAGTTTTGTTTGGGCTTTGTTTGAGACTGGCGTAGACTCCACTGGAACAAATCGGGTGACGGTTAACCTCAGAGTCTGTCAAGTTTCGAGGAAATAAGGCCGCTGAGGTAAGGGAAGTGGTCCACATTTTCAAGAGTGGTGTTGTCCACTTATGTTTGGCTGGATAGCTGGCTGGTTAGGTGGAGATTGAAATGGGACCTGGGTCTTCTTGATGTTTAATTTTAGGCCCAGAGCTCTGTATACCTTAGCAAAAGCATTCAGAATGCCCTATAGGTCTTCTGCGCAGTGTGTGGTGATGACATTGACATTGTCCACATACTGTAAATCCGTAATTGTGGTGCAGTTGACTTTACTCTTGGTCTTATCCCTCTGAGGTCTAGGGGGTTTGGGGAGCCTGGAGTTTTGACATGCCCTGACTTTAGTGCTTTTTTCAGTTGCTTCTTAACATATAAGTGGCTAAAGTCTGAAAACACTGTATTCAGTACAAACTGGGCTACAATAATATGTAAATAGCATGTATGTAAATGATTTTGTTTTTGAGAAAACAATGTGTATGTGTGGTTATTGAAAAACTACAATTTTGAAGTCACTGACATAAGGTCATAGAACTGTCAAACCTGGAGCTTGTAGCCTCAGGCCATGTGCTTCAAAATTATGTGAAAATCATATTGTTTACTCACTCACAGAAAACAATAGATTGATTCAAATTTTCTAAGACACTTTTTGTTTGTAAAGTGCATAAGCGAGTAGGCATCAGCTTTCATGAATATTTGTTTGATTTAGTGAACGTGAAAGTGACTTGACATTCAGCCAAGTATGGTGACCCATACTCAGAATTTGTGCTCTGCATTTAACCCATCCAAAGTGCACACACACACAGAGCAGTGAACACACACACACTGTGAACACACACCTGGAGCAGTGGGCAGCCATGTTATGCTGCGGTGTCCGGGGAGCAGTTGGGGGTTCAGTGCCTTGCACAGGGGCACCTAAGTCAAGTCAAGTCAAGTCAAGTCAAGTCACCTTTATTTATATAGCGCTTTAAACAAAATAAATTGCCTCAAAGCTGTCTGGCACTCATATGCATCGACCATGGCCCTTGTGATGTTTGTGTCACAGCAAAATGTTCCCTGTAATTTATTTTTCTTGCTGAGCAAAAGTTTTCTCTATTGGGCGGACATTTCAGTCACCTGAGCAAAATCAGTCTTTATACCACACCTGTACAGCGGACACACAAAAATCAAAAGTTGGGAATCAGTAAATTTATTAAAGAAGTTTCTAAGGCTCATCAAGGCTGTACCTATTTGAGAAAAAATACTGATTATTATATAATTTTATATTTTTTAATTTTGTGAAATATTATTAGAATTTAAAATAAAAGTTTTCTATTTTTATATACTTTAAAATATAATTTATTCCTACTGTATAAATCAAAGCTTTCAGTGTCACATGATCCATCAGAAATCATTATTATATGCTAATTTATAATCAGTGTTGGAAATGTAACGGAGAAACCCAGAGATCACGGTTTACCAACCGTGATCTCTGGGTTTTACACTTTGTGGGTGAAGTCTGTGTGTTACGCATCAGCACTGATTAGTTTGTGGGCGTCTCCGTTAATTGTCATCAGCAACAGCTGTCACTCATTACTCATCCCTTTATATTGGCTTGTCTAGCGTCTTGTGTTCGTGAGAGCGTTGTTTCATGTTTATGACCTATGCTTTGCTTTCTTGTGTGTTTCTGCGTTGGATGTCCGTCTCTCCCCGGAACCCCATCCACTCTACACAACCCACCACCAAGCAACACCACTTACCTTCGGCTCGCTTCCCCGCAGTTCCTGTGTCACCCTCTTCTGCTGCCTACTCACCTCCGCCTTCCGGATTCGTCACTCATCACCACCATCTTGGATTGTGCATTCCTCCCAGCGTTGTTTGTGTCTCAAGTACTGTCTGTATCATTGTCTTTATTAAATATCATTAATCTCGCACTTGCTTCCTGCCACTCCTTCACCCAGTCGTTACAGAACGCTCTCACCAAACATGGAAGCAGTGAGCACCACTTCACTGTCTGAATTCATTCACCACAGCGTCAACCGCATGGATCAGCAGCAGGAGAGCATCGTGAACACCGGAACCCCGGACGCGCGATCCAAGCGCTGGTGACACAGGTGTCCGAGCTCACCCAGCGGATTCATCAACTCACCTCTCCCACTGCGCCCACCGCACCGCCTGCACCGCCCGTCCCCCGGGAGACCTCCCAGGACCACTTCCGGCCAGAGCCGAGACTTCTGGCGCCAGAGAGTTACTCCGGTGAGCCAAACTTTTGCAAGACTTTCCTTAACAAATGTCCCATGCATTTTGCATTGCAGCCCCGCACCTTTGCGACAGAGGAGTCCAAGGTTGCGTTTGCTCTTACCCTACTCTCTGGCAGGGCCGCCTTATGGGGGACGGCGGTGTGGGAGAATAAACATCCATGTTGCGCCTCGTTCCACGCCCTCTCCGAAGAGATGAAACGGGTGTTCGATCGAGCCGCGGTCGGCAGGGAGGCCGCTCACCAACTCTCGGACGTCAAACAAGGAGAATCATCAGTGGCGGACTATTCCATTCAGTTCCGCACCCTGGCGGCCACGTGCCAGTGGAACGAGGCAGCGCAGTGGGATCGATTACTGCATGGGCTGGCCGACAGTATTCAGAAGGAGATCTACCTCCTCGAGCTGCCCCCAGCGTTCAACGGCCTAATCGACCTGGCACTCCGGGTGGACGCTCGGATTAACCGCCTGGATAGACAAGTCAGTCCTACACGCCATTACGTCTCTCCGGAAAGGGGCCGCTCGAGTCGAGAGAACATGGTCGGTCCCGTCGACGATCACGAACCCATGCAGGTGGCTAGAGCTCGGCTTTCCGGGAAGGAGAGAGAGCGGCGGAGGTCCCAAGGACTATGCTTATATTGCGGTGGCCCAGAGCATTCCATCCATTTCTGCCCAGTAAAAAGAGCCAGCCCGGTAGTAAGTTTGAGGCTACTATCGGGTGGGATCTCCGCCGGGAAGTCCTCAACCACATCATCGACTCTCCTTCCAGTGAAACTGTGGTGGGAGAACCACACTCACGACTGTAACGCCCTTCTGGACTCTGGGGCCGAAGGTAATTTCATTGACTCTCTCCTTGCACATCACTTGAACCTTCCTGCGTCTCATCCCATCCATATCACCGTACTCAATGGCCAGGAACTGCCACACATCACCCACTACACTGAACCCATAACTCTGCTCACCTCAGGCAACCACAGTGAAACCATATCCTTTTACCTCATGGACTCCCCTGTAGCTCCCATTGTTTTACGTCACCCCTGGTTAATCAAACATAATCCACGAGTGGATTGGGGTTCCAACACAGTCACCTTGTGGAGTGAAAGTTGTCACGAGTCTTGTCTGGTTTCTGCTTGTCCTGTTGTGCCTGTTTCTGTCTTTCAGAAAGAGACCATGGTGTTATCAAACGTGCCCGCAGAGTACTTGGACCTGAAGGAGTTGTTCAGTAAGTCCCGTGCTGCTTCTTTTCCTCCGCATCGTCCCTACGACTGTGCTATAGATTTAGTGCCAGGTAAGTCTCCGCCTAAAGGCAAGCTTTACTCTCTTTCTATTCCGGAAAGGGAGGCCATGGAGAAATACATTTCTGATTCCTTGGCATCGAGGTTCATCCGCCCTTCCTCTTCTCCAGCGGGGGCGGCATTCTTTTTTGTGGGTAAGAAGGATGGTTCTCTGCAACCTTGTATTGATTATCGAGAGCTGAACAACATCACGATAAAGAACACCTATCCGTTACCATTGATGTCTTCAGCTTTCGAGAGGTTACAGGGAGCATCCGTATTCACAAAATTGGATTTACATAACGCTTATCATTTGGTCCGCATCAGGAAGGGGGATGAATGCAAAACCACCTTTAACACCCCTACAGGGCACTTTGTATATTTGGTGATGCCGTTCGGGCTTTCCAACTTGCCAGGGGTTTTCCAAGCACTCGTTAATGACGTGGTGAGAGACATGGTAGATCAGTTTATATATGTTTACCTGGATGATATACTGATTTTTTCTTCATCTCTCCAGGAACATGTTCAACATGTCAGATGAGTGCTCCAGAGGTTACTCGAGAATGGGCTTTTTGTCAAGGCGGAGAAATGCGTATTACATGCACAGTCTGTCCCCTTCCTAGGGTATATCGTCTCGTCCGAGGGAATATGTATGGATCCTGACAAGGTTAAGGCTGTGATAGCTTGGCCATCTCCAGATTCCCGTAAGGCTCAACAGCGGTTTCTGGGATTCGGCAATTTTTATCGAAGTTTCATTCATAATTTCAGCCAACTAGTCTCACCTCTGACGACCTTGACCTCCCCCAGTACTCTGTTCAGGTGGTCGGATGCAGCCGAAACTGCATTTACCAACCTCAAGAGCCGCTTCGTTTCGGCTCTCAACCTTGTAGCTCCTGATCCCACGCGGCAGTTCGTGGTGGAGGTTGACGCATCAGAGGTGGGGGTAGGAGCAGTTCTTTCCCAACGTGCTGCCTCGGACGAGAAGATGCATCCCTGCGCATTTTTCTCACATCGTTTATCTCCTGCGGAACGCAATTATGACATTGGTAACAGAGAATTGTTGGCCGTCAAATTATCTTTAGAGGAGTGGCGTCACTGGTTGGAAGGGTCAGGGGTACCTTTCATTGTTTGGACCGATCACAAGAATTTAGAGTACATTAGAACTGCCAAAAGACTCAATTCCAGGCAAGCTCGGTGGGCACTTTTTTCGGTCATTTTTGATTTTACTCTGTTGTGCCCGGGTTCCAAAAATGTCAAACCCGATTCTTTGTCACGGCTTTTTGATCCCTCCGCCCGCCCGGTGACTCCCGAGTGTATTTTACCTGAGAAAATCGTCGTCTCAGCACTCATATGGGAGGTCGAATTGAAGGTCAAGACAGCCTTAGAAGGGGTAACGCCTCCGCCCAGTTGCCCACCGAATCGTTTATTTGTGCCGGAAGAGTTACGGTCCGAAGTTATTCAGTGGGGTCACTGCTCTAACGTTGCTTGTCATCCAGGGATAAGACGAACCAAGCGGTTAGTTAAACAATTATTCTGGTGGCCACTTATGGCTCGTGACGTCCACGATTTTGTTTTGGCTTGCTCAGTTTGCGCCAGTGGTAAGTCGTCTAACCGGCCTCCTGATGGGCTTCTTCAACCGCTGTCTGTTCCTTCGAGACCCTGGTCACACATCGCACTAGATTTTGTTACCGCCCTCCCGCCCTCTAATGGAATGACGGTCTTTTTGACCGTAGTGGACTGGTTCTCGAAGGCGGCACATTTCATTCCCTTGCCCAAATTACCTACAGCCAAGGAGACAGTGGTCACTGTCCTAGATCACGTCTTTCGGTTACATGGCCTCCCGGTAGACATGGTTTCTGACAGGGGATCCCAATTCATATCCAAATTTTGGAAAGAATTTTGTAAATTGCTAGGAGCGACGGTTAGTCTGTCTTCGGGTTATCATCCCCAGAGTAATGGGCAGTCTGAGCGAGCCAACCAAGATTTAGAGAGAACGTTACGATGTTTGGTCTCCAAGAATCTTTCTTCCTGGAGCCAACAACTCTCTATGGTGGAGTACGCTCACAATTCGTTACCAATGTCGGCCACGGGCCTCTCTCCGTTTCAGTGCAGCGTGCTCCGGATGAGGGAGCGCACTAAGGCCAAGGCCGATCGCCACCGGTCAAAGCCTCCCGTTTACGTCATGGGTCAAAAAGTGTGGCTTTCTACTAATATTCCTCTCCGTTCCGTTTCTAACAAATTAGCTCCCAAATTCATTGGCCCGTTTACTGTCACCAAGATCATTAGTCCGGTGACAGTCCGCCTCAAACTACCTCCAGCGTACAGGAGAATACATCCCGCCTTCCATGTGTCCAAAATTAAACCCACGTTTTATTCACGTATTAATCCGCCTACCCCGGTTCCCCCACCACCGCGTCTCGTAGATGGGGAACCGACCTATTCGGTTAATTGTATTCTGGACTCGAGACGGAGGGGACGAGGATTCCAGTACTTGGTGGACTGGGAAGGTTACGGTCCGGAGGAGAGGAGTTGGGTACCTGCTAGGGACATACTGGATCACTCCCTTATTGATGATTACAATCAGCAGGTAGGCCCTTCTGGGAACTCCAGGAGGCCTTCTTAGAGGGGGGGTACTGTCACGGTTGGTAAACCGTGATCTCTGGGTTTTGCACTTTTTACGCAACCCACCACCAAGCAACACCACTTACCTTTGGCTCGCTTCCCCGCAGTTCCTATGTCACCCTCTCCTGCTGCCTACTCACCTCCGCCTTCCGGATTCGTCACTCATCACCACCATCTTGGACTGTGCATTCCTCCCAGCGTTGTTTGTGTCTCAAGTACTGTCTGTATCATTGTCTTCATTAAATATCATTAATCTCGCACTTGCTTCCTGCCACTCCTTCACCCAGTCGCTACAGGAAACAGTTGTGCTGCTTAAGATTTTTTGAGACCTGTGATATTTTTCAGGATTCTTTGATAAATAGTTAAATAGTTAAGTTAAAAAGAACAGTGTTTATTCAAAATATAAATTTTGTTTTACAATATACACTATTAATTTTTTTTTAATACTTTTATTCTGCAAGGATGTATTAAATTGATAAAAAGTGGTCATAAAGACTTATATTGTTAGAAAAGATTTTTATTTTGAATAAATGCTGTTCTTTTTAACTTTGCATTAGCCCAATCAAAGCAGCACAATAATAATAAAAAAAAAAATATGAAGCAGCGCAACAGTTTCAACACTGATACAGAATATGAAAGATCATGTGACACTGAAGACAGGTGTATTGATGCTGAAAATACAGCTTTGCTTCACCAGGAATACAATATATTTTAAAGTACGCTATATTAAAATAGGAAACAAATATTAGAAATTGCAATAGCCTAATACTTCACAATATTACTGTTTTTTTCTGTAATTTGAATCTAATTAATACAGCCTTGATGAGCATAAGTGACTCCATTAAAAAACAAGGTAAATTATTTATTAGCTTTATAATATAGGCCTAACATAATCTTATATAATATCAAAACAAACTGAAGCATGTAACTGTGATCTGCTATTTAAATATTATTTATTTAAGCAGCTAAGAGGGGAGCATTGGTCACAGCGGTCCCTGGCTCGTACAATGACAGTCCATGGGATGTCTACAAGATGCCTTAAACATGTTTTTCTGGCGAAAGATTATTAGTGATGAGATCATGCTTAACATAATTGGTGAGAAGCATAACTCCACTAGTGTTGATGTTTCCGATACCCTCCTGTCCTGAAGTGCCCTTCACAGTGTTGATCTCTGCCAACCCGTGCACTGTTGAGAATCCAAGTGAGCCTACTAGCTGATAACGAGTCTATTCTGCTACTACTAACGAACACTGCTGGAACCATACTATTAAAAAACTTTTGCTATAGTTTTGTCCTAGTGTATGTTCCACAATGTTGTGACCCACCTCCGAGGATGCCTGTTAAGGTCTACTACTCGGCAGTGAGCCTTCTGCCCAAACTACCAGGGCCAACCACCGAAGGTGAGCTGGCCTACGAGCCCTATTTGGAGGCTATCCGGTCAAGGAGGCCTGCTGGGGCATACTACCTAACCGTGCAGCCTTCACGGCAGAAAGCTGTTACTACAGCATCCTGGTACCTAATCACATTGCCAAAGGCAGTGTACTCAGCAAAAAGCAATACCCTTATAGCAGGGGAGTACAACATACGCCATTCTGCCTAGTGGAGGCCCCATTAGGGGCCTACCTACTAAATGCATAGGCTTCAGTCCATGGCAATGCTCTGGCTTCAAGGGAGCGGAGTTCAAAAACCGGAATGAAATGTAGTTTAGAACTCCCTACTCAACCGGAGCCATCGTAGTGTGAGGTAGATAAATACAGAGCTGAGAATGGACTACTCAAAACTACCCTGAGTTAGCGGGGGAGTAACAACCATATGCCCCTGCAATGTTAGACAGGGAGCGGGCCTGCAAGTGGCTCCAAAGGGTGACAGGGATTTGTCCTGTGCCCAGCCTAGGGGAGCGGGGGGCTAAATTGCAAGCCAACCCACGTCAACCCGTCGGTCAAGCGATTAGCTCAACGGGCTGAGTGGAGCCAGCTCTAGAGGCCCAAACATCTCTGTTCGGCAGGGTCTGACGAACTGTCACTTCGCAGAGCGAAAGATGGCCTAACCCTGCCAGACTGATCCTACCTCAGCTACCACCCTGCATTACTCTATCACCCCTGAATGCAGAGAAAGGGGCGGGCCTTGGCCAACAACTCCCATTAAAGGGAGGAGGCTGAAATCTAGGGGAGGAAACCTAACACATAATGAATGCGGCAGATATACTGAGCTAAAAAGCCTCCAATATCCCTAGCATAGCCTAGGCCAGCTACAGAGGCGGCCCGGGTGAGGGCCGACCTACAAGCATAGATCTACCTGAGGGCTCAGAGGAGCCACAGCCTACTTGATTGAAAGGCTGTGAAACACTCAACCTACTGAAACTTTACAGAGCTCAGGGGAGCGAGTACTCAGGATACCAATGTCACAAACCGATAGGCAGGACATCTATCTGAAGATCTATCTGAAGCGCCAGCATCAGTCTAAATCTAAAGCAAAAAAACTCTCCTTTTTTTTTTTTTTTTTTTTTTTAGGAAGACCAACTACTCTACCCCTGGGTGGCTAATAGCCCTGAGGCTAAACAGAAATGAGCGGTGGCACACCACGCATATAAAATGTTATGACAGGAAGGCCATCACATACTCAGCACGGAAGTCAAATCTTCTTTGAGCTTCTACCTAATTCGTTCTAGCCACCAACTGGGGGAGGCTTCAGGGCCCTAAAGTCCAATACTTTAATTGCTCCTCTAAGAATGACCCCCTAGGTCTATACAGGTAACAAGGTCTGTAGAGAAATACAAATCAGTGTTAGTTATACACACATAATTTTTTAAAAACCAATAAGTTCACCTGTGGCGTGCGGGGTGAAGACTCGCCAGAGAGTTCTCAATGAACCTGGGGTCCACCACTTTTACATGCCTAAAAGAGGCGCTCACATCAACCAGTTGCTACGGCGGGCCATCAGAACATAGTCCTCATCATAAGGCCCATCCCCAGGGTTGGTGTAACGTAAACGCCTGGGGAGTCAAGAAGAGGGAGAGGGCTGGTAGAAAAGCCCTCCAGGGAGATCAAACCCTACTTCCGCTGAGCGTTGCTGCGCTTGTGCTGAATGACCTCCCTTAAGTCCCTCTTCTTGCGGGAGGCTCGCCTCCTCTGCGTCCTACTCCTCCATGGAGGGGGCGCATGAGAGGCAACACTGGTCCTGACTACGGTCCTCAGACCAAGACGGACCAGGTCCTCCCGCCTGCCTGGGCTGGAGCCCGGATCTCAGCGGTATACAGGTCTTAAATGCGGCTGAGCGCGCCTTCGACTCCCTAAATTTTCCAACCACCGCCTCAACGGAGGTGACAAAAAGTTTAGCAGGCGAAACTGGTGAATCAAGGAGAAGGGATTTTTCTTTCTCCCCGATATCAGCCAAGTTGAGCCACAGATGCCTCTCCGTGGCCACCATCACCACCATCGATCGGCCGATCGTGGCAGCAGTCTGTTTAGTGGCCCGGAGAGACAAATCTGTGGTCCGGCACAACTCAGCGACCGCCTTGGGGGACAACCCCACCCCCTGGTCAAGATCCTGCAGCAGGTCAGCTTGGTAGGCTTGGAGCACTGCCATGGTATGAAGGGCAGCACCAGCCTGACCTGCTGCCGTGTACGCTCTGCCATTCAAGCGAGCCGTGGCTTTTAGTGTCGACACCCACCCAGATACGAGATAGTTCGCAAACGTCTCGTCAATGGGCGGCATCGACACATAACCATACTCCCCGATCCCCTCAACCATAACTCCATAACTCGCTCCATAACTTCCACCAACTCTGCGTACACGGGGCAGGATGGCTGACGAGGTTGAGGATGTAAATAATCCTCCTCAGCCATCTCTTGCCCAGCCCGAAGAGCACTCGCTGCAGTATCAGTAGGAGAATCGTCTCCGTCATCCACCTGCAGCTCACTCTCGTCAGCCGATGACGCGTCCGAGAGGTTAACACCCCTCTCGAGACTGTCAGCGAGCTCCATCTGGGAGCCCCATGAAGTGCGTTGCCGCTCTGCCTCGGCACGAGCGGAACCCGATCCGCGAGGACCAGATGCTGAACTCTCTTCCCTCAAGAAGAGAGCCCGACGAGAGCGGAGCGTTCTCATAGGAAAATGCTCACAATTTGCACAGGACGCTCCCTCAAGAGCACCCTGTGCGTGCTCTTCACCCAAACAGTACACACACATCTCCTGAGTGTCACCCGGCGACAAATATATTGGACAGGGGTCAACAAATTTCACAACATTTTTAGGACTTGCCTAAGATGTGCGTTTCGTTTTCGCTGTAAGCAGACGTTTAAATCAGACAAAACAGTCCCTGAAGACGAAAAGGATATTGTCATGGTTTCAAGGCGCCCTTTTTATATATCCAGGTTGCACGCTCATCAATCAAGCTGATGATTCACGGCTGTCGCCGGTCAGCATGATTGCTGTGAGTTTATATTTGATTTCAGACACCTGTCACGCCTGAGGCGTTCCCCATAACGTCAATGACGTATTGTCGAAGTTCCCGTCTAAAGGGAACCACATGATAATAACTGTCATGATAGAAAAAATCTATACTCTAGCTGAGCTTTACAGATGAAGGGTGAATTAAAGTAATGTGCAGTCTTTACCATGGTAATGCTTCTATATAGAGTATTGCATTGCATAATCTCCCTTCTTCTAATACATCTCTCATCAGTTCCTCTCAATTGTGTCCTGCTGTATGTTCAAAAATAGCAAAGCACATGGTTTTATTGTACAAATGAGAACATCCTCAAAGGAACACTGTAAAAAATTGCTGTAGTTTCTACAGCTAAATTTGACAGAATTTTCCTGTATAAACATTTTACAAGATGCAGCTGTAATTCGCAATGCATTACGGGTCAAATAAGGTTTTACAGTTGTTAACAGTATATTTCCCCGTCAACTGTAATTCATTTACAAGAAGCAGGTGTTGTCACTGTAGTTCCTGCTTTTTACACTAACTTACTGTAGTGTGGCATTATGGGATTGCGCGCACATCATTCAAATCAGAAACCCAGCCGACTGGAGCAGCATGAGAACAATTGAAGATTAGAGGCTTTATTCATAATTCCTGGTAAGTTCACTTAATTATACTTGAGAAATATATCCTTTTTATATTTATTTGAGTTAATGTATAAGCGATATCAGGTCACAATAGCCTCCTATCCTGACATTTAGACAAGTGGCCTTGGTAACTTCTGTTCAGTAAACTGGGAATTGCTATCATAGCATAGTTAGGCCAAATTTTCGTTACATTTTCTTACTGGGGAAGTCGTGGCCTAATGGTTAGAGAGTCGGACTCCCAATCGAAAGGTTGTGAGTTTGAGTCCCGGGCCGGCAGGAATTGTGGGTGGGGGGAGTGCATGTACAGTTCTCTCTCCACCTTCAATACCACGACTTAGGTGCCCTTGAGCAAGGCATTGAACCCCCAACTGCTCCCCGGGCGCCGCAGCATAAATGGCTGCCCACTGCTCCGGGTGTATGCTCACAGTGTGTGTGTGTGTTCACTGCTCTGTGTGTGTGTGCATTTCGGATGGGTTAAATGCAGAGCACAAATTCTGAGTATGGGTCACTATACTTGGCTGAATGTCACTTCACTTGAGAGCATTTAAAGTAGTGTTTACCTAACTTTTATCATAAAGCCCAATGCGAACGATTGTCATAGTAACTAACGTTACTAACGTTATCTGTATTTATTAAATTGTCATTGGAAGGAATATTCTTAATTTAATAGAACATAAGCTCAAACAACAGAATTTGTGATTTAATGTTGATTCCAGCATTTTATTTTAATAATTTTCTTTAAAACTTTTTTTTTACAAAAATTATACAAATTCTCTTGATTGACCTTCATTATTATAGAAAGTTAATGTTCTACTCTGAGTATGGCTTATTTTTTTTTAACATGTATTTGTAGTTATTTGTGATGCTATGTTATTTTTATGATAAGATTTTAACTGTTGAAAGACTGGCATTTTTATTTTACCAGTAAAAGCCTTGCAATGTCTTTCTGCCAGTTTTAATAAATACTTATTTGCAACATCATTGACTTTATTCATTTTTATTCATTTGTAAATGTATTAAGATAGAGCTCATTATAATGCATTAATATCAGTATTTTATAGCTTACTGTTAAAATTATTCTTTAAAGCAGTTTCATTGTTAAATTATTACAAACTCATATTGTATTTAGGGGTATTTACAGGATTGTATTGGCAACTTTTGTTGCCAGTTAAATACTGTAATTTAATGAAATTACAAATTAATGCTGTAAAATATATTTACAGGACTTTATTGGCAACTTTTTTGCCAGGTAAATACTGTACTTTAGTGAAATTACAAAATATTGCTGTAAAATAAAATACTAGTAAAATTCAATGTTACTGTAAAAAATACTACAAACTACTGTATTTCACATACAGCAATTAACTAATTTGCTTTGCAGTAATTTCCTGTAATCCATTTTACAGCAATTAACATCATTTTTACAGGATTTTATTGGCAACTTTTTTGCCAGTAAAATCCTGTAAATTCTACAGTACATTTTTTACAGTGAAGGGTTTAGGTAAAATTGTTACGTTTTGCATAGTTTTTTATTTATTTATTTTTTATTCGCATTGGTACTATTTTCACAAGTCATATATTTACAAAAATCTAAACTGATCACACTTGTTATACCACTAGTTATTTAAAAAAATCTGATCTCATGCTTTCATTACAATTACATATTTCCATTCACTCAATCATTGTTTCAAAACATAAGATTATTATAATATATATTGAGAACATTTAATTTAATAACTGCAACACATTTATTTTGAGAAATTTAGTACTTTTAACAATCAGTTAATTTAAGAGCCAACAATGCAAGATCCATTTCAAATCACCTTTGTTGCTGAAATAATTACAATAATACAGGCAATAATTGTATTTTATTCAACTGAAAAACACAAAAAGCAAATAATGTAGGGGCATTTTAAACATCAACATGCACTTTATTAAATTAAACTTATGTATTAATGAATTATATGCAGTAATAAAAAACGTAAAATAGAGCTGCACGATTCTGGATGAATTGAGAATCAAATTTTTGTTGTTGTTGTTGTTGATTAGGATTCAGAAAGAAAAGATTACAAAACTTAATTGACTAGTGATTCTGACAAAATGTTCATTGCTTCAACGTTTAATACAAAAAAGAAAATGTCTTTGATATTGTACAACAACTGTTTTAACATTGACTGCGTTACATTTAGTCAGTGAGTCTGTGAATTCACTTTCATCCACCTCATCCTCAGTAACATCAAAAAATGCTGAAGAAGGTTGCTCAGGTAAAGTGTCCATAATCCGTAGTTGTGCAGATGTAGAAGTCCTGTGCTTTCGTGAAACATGGGCAGTGAAACTTGATCTTGAAATTTTTGTCACATTTTTCAAAAGGACAACACACCACCTCTCCCTTGGCTAAATGTGACCTGAGATGAGAAAGGACATTGTTCATGTCTGTAAATTGTTGTTGACAGTCTGTATTGTTGCAAACAAACGTGCCCGTCGAATCGTCAAGATGAGTATGTGGTCTTTTGTGATGGCGATAAACATGAGCTTTGAGAGCATTGTATTTTGAGAATTTACATTTGCATTCTGGGAAGCAACATGGAAATTGAGCATTTGCTTCATGTCTGTGTAAGATTTGTTGATTAACATATCCCTTAAGTGTCTTCAGAGAGCAATCACAAAATTTGCATAAATGCATCATCATCCACATGGTTAAAGGTAACACACCTCATAAGATGAAATCCGTTGTCCATGCATATAAGTGTTATAAGTTATAATGCATATAAGTTCTTAAATGATTGTGAAAGCAACTTTCTAAAACAACAACTCAATTTTGAAACCTATTTAGTATTTTTAATTCAACTTGCATCAAACATTAAGAATAAGATTTAAAAACGTAACGTTATGTGATAAGCCATTGTAATTGTATTCACCTGTTGCCTTTTAAATTACGTTGGATGATACGTCAACTCCCTCTGAGTTAAAACAAACCAATATCCGGTGTTCATCTTCAGTTCTCTCTTCACAGCAGTTCAGTCAGTGTACTGTTTGAGTAAATGAATTACTCCGGGATATTGGTTTGTTTTAACTCAGAGGGAGTGTCAGCCACATTAAAAAAGTTAACAGCTTAAGTCATTTGTGGATTAATGCGTATTGGAGACACGAACCGTTTAAAACGATTCAGTTCGATTTGGTGAACTGGTTCCAGAAGATCCGGTTACATCGAATGATTCGTTCACGAATCGGATATCACAAACTGCTTTGTTTTGAACTCTCTCACAACAGACACAGAAGAGAAGACAATGCTGAATAAAGTCATAGTTTTTGCTATTTTTGGACCAAAATGTATTTTCGATGCTTCAAAAAATTCTAACTGACCCTCTGATGTCACATGGACTATTTTGATGATGTTTTTCTTACCTTTCTGGACATGGACAGTAGACCGTACACACAGTTTCAATGGAGGGACTGAGAGCTCTCGGACTAAATCTAAAATATCTTAAACTGTGTTCCGGAGATTAACTGAGGTCTTACGGATTTGGAACGATATGTGGGTGAGTTATTAATGACATAATTTAGATTTTTGGGTGAACTAACCCTTTAAGGATTGTAATAGTGAGAGCCATTACAGTTATTTTAAATGGCCATTTTTATTTCTATTTATTTAATTATTAAAGATATTTTCCCCACATTTGTTTTATTCGAAGAGAGATGTTTTTTGTTGAGTTTGCAAAAAAAATAAATACATTTTAAAAGGAGCAGGGGAAATTTAACATTAATTTCTTATAGTTATGATGACTCATTTATGTGCAATTTGTTCAATAAAAGCATGTCAAAGATTATCTATTTGATTTATTTAATCAGTTGGAATAGGCTATTCAATGTTTAGGTTCTATGTTCGCAAAGAACCTATTAAAGCACTAAGACATGAGAACAGTATAGCTAACATTCACATTTGAATATTTATCGCAAGTCATATCGTCATCGCAATATTAAACAATGTTATTACACATCGCAGCTTTTCCTCATATCTTGCAGCCCTAGTCTGGTGTAATCCTTGAAAGCTGAGACCATATTTGTACCATCAAAATAACAGACCAGAATTAATTATTTGTAAGTAAATTATTGTGAAAACTTGAGCTAGTCAGAACAATTAACAAGAAATATAAGAGACACTGAATAGAATAGTACCATATTACTTGGACAAGCCAATAAACAGTATAAACACAGTTAAGTATATGTACAGTACTACACATACTGTATATGTAACACAGGAGGAGACTGGGAGTAAAAGATACCTGAAGGGGTGGACTCCACAGTCCTTCTGATATTGAGATGGGTTTTGACACCCACAATCTCTCTTGTAGCCAGGACCCCATTTTAACAATTTCCATCCAAGAATATAATGAACTGTGACTTATGTAGTGTGTGTTTGTACTTTCTTCTGTC
Source organism: Carassius carassius (assembly GCF_963082965.1). NCBI lineage: Eukaryota > Metazoa > Chordata > Actinopteri > Cypriniformes > Cyprinidae > Carassius > Carassius carassius. The sequence goes on from NC_081762.1 coordinate 24,595,258, forward strand.
CAAAGGTCAGTTGTCACAGCACAGTCTGGGCACTAAAAGAATAGAGTATGACATAAATGTTATTTCAGGCTTCACAGGATTTTACATGAACAAATATCCATTTGACCATATGCTTTTAGTTTACAATCCCATAGAAAGTAGGCTCCAAAAATGGCAAAATTAATAAATAAAAAACAGAGACCAACATTAACTCTTTCCTCTCCAGCAGTAAAAGGTTTCCAGCCAGTGCCAGCGATTATAATGATTTTCACTCAAATTTGATGGCCTTTAGTCAAGTCAAGTCAAGTCACCTTTATTTATATAGCGCTTTAAACAAAATACATTGCGTCAAAGCAACTGAACAACATTCATTAGGAAAACAGTGTGTCAATAATGCAAAATGATAGTTAAAAGCAGTAGTATATTTTACTGTCTGTTTTATTCTAGCTTAAAGCATTCTTTTTTCTGATCAAAAAGAATGTTTTTTTTTTTTTGAGAATTTGTAAAAAAAAAAAAAAAGAAAAAAAAAAAAAAGTGGCCTAATGGTTAGAGAGTCGGACTCGCAATCGAAGAGTTGTGAGTTCGAGTCTCGGGCCTGCAGGAATTGTGGGTGAGGGGAATGCATGTACAGTGCTCTCTCCACCTTCAATACCACAACTTAGGTGCCCTTGAGCAAGGCATCAAACCCCCAACTGCTCCCCAGGTGCCGCAGCATAAATAAATGGCTGCCCACTGCTCCGTGTGTGTGTTCACTGCTCTGTGTGTGTGCACTTTGGATGGGTTAAATGCAGAGCACGAATTCTGAGTATGGGTCACCATACTTAGCTGAATGTGACGTCGATTTTATTTTATTTTTTTAATGTTGAGGAAAATCGTGTTTTTATCAAAAATTACATCTGTATAATATTCAGTATGATTATCAAAGCATAAATCGAGCAAATCACTACTATCATTACCTCCAAAGCTTGCACAGAGATATACAGTACCACTTCCTGGATCAACATTTTACTCCATAACATTATGCAGTTTTTATTTATATGCTATCTATTTCTGATGATCGCAATATTTTTCATATGCATTTGTTTATAAGAGATTCCTCGTTTTTCCATCCTGTCCATATGTGTTTTTGTTCGGGCGTTTTTGTCCTTGTTCAGAAGATGTGTAATAGTGACCCGAGTGTAAAGTGAAAAGTGAAAATTTGTAATAACTTTTAATGGTGGGGAAAGAGTTAAACATGACAAAAAAGCAGTGTAGCCAGGCCTACCTGTTGTAGCTCCTCCATAACCTCTTTCTTTACTTTCTTGTATTCATCTTCAACATGGCGAAACACTCAGTTACACATCTTCGATCTCAATGCTGCTTCCATATTTAGCCCCGATAATAATGAGCTCAATGAACCCTCATCCATCAACAATAGCGAACGGTCTTAGATCCTGGCTGCACATACGAGCCATCACGTCTGTGTATCTCGACCTAAACAATAGGTTACTTGTGTAACCCCGGTTCTTTGATAGCATAAAGTGAGGTGTCTCACTATGGGATATTCCCCTTCTGCATATTCCTCATGAGCCCAATTCCCATACGCCAGCCCCAGACATTCATTACAGTCATTACATTCAAATGACATTCAAAACATCGACATTCAAAACAGGCACACCTCTTCCTCGCTTCACAAAGCAAGGACAGTGTTCTGGTGAGACACCTCACTTGATGCTATCGAAGGACAGGGGTTACGCAAGTCACATGGTTGATATCTTTAAACAGAGCCCATGTAATTGAAATTCCTCTCGTTGAATGAGCATGTAAACCAGACGGAGGCGTAAGACCCTTACGAGAAATTGCCTCCACTATCCGGTGGGATAAACGCTGTTTAGTAATCGGTTTCCCCCTACGGGGCTTCTGTGTAAGTGCATAAAGCATCCACCAGACAAAACGTATTCAGCCTTTGCTGTTCTGCTGAAACAAAAGGTGGTGGGTGAAAGGTTTTTAACTTTAGAGGAACAATAGAATTGATCACCTTGGGCATAAAAGCAGGATTAGGTTTCAAAAGCACCCCTGCGTCCCCTGGCATAAATTGCGTACACGCTGAATTCACAGAAAGAGCATGAATTCCACTTACGTGCTGAAGCCAAAGCTAACAGCAGCGCCATCTTAAATGACAATAATTTCAGGTCAGCTTTGTCCAATGGCTCAAATGGAGTCAGAGAAAGCGCATCAAGCACCAGAACCAGATCCCATGACGGAGAGACCGATTTTGAGACTGGCAAAGCGTGACGCCCACCCTTCATAAACCAGCATACCAAAGGGTGCTGCCCAACAGTTTTGTTATCAAAACCTACATGACAGGCAGATATTGTGGCCAGAAACACCTTTATTGTTGAGAATGCTTTACCCTGATCTATCATATCCTGCAGAAATGATAGAATAACTGCCACTGAACACTGAAATGGGATTACTAGCCGCGCACCAACGCTCAAACACAACCCATTTACATTCATAAAGTGGACAGGGCCCTAGAATTCTGTATAGTTCTGATGACCCTGTCTAGTAGACCAGCCGTATTCATATTTAACCAGTCACTGGCCAGGCCCACAGTGCCAAGTGTTCTGGATGAGGATGAAATAAAGGTCTGCACCCCGGTTCATGATGCTTTGTACGTGTGTTGCTCTCAGGGATGAAAGACTGGCATTGCTCCACAAGATCAGTTTGCATGCCAACATGTGTCCTCTCAGAAAAGGAATAAAATGCTTCAACGTTAGAAAGTGGTTTATGTGGCTCAGATGGGGACCCCATCTCCCATTCACTGCCTTGCCCTCGTGAATGCCCCCCAGCTGGACAATGACGCGTCTGTCGTTATGACCTTTCTGGTCTGGATAATGTCCATCAGCACCCCTTGTACCAGAACTGCCACGGACGTCACTCTCACTCTCCTCCGGGAATGCTGTAACGTTTGTAGTCTCAGAGAAGCTATCCGGCGTTGAAACTCATAAATAGTTTGCCTAAAGGAATGACTATTGAGGCCGAGGCCATCAGACCTAATAGTTTGAGTCATGTGCGAAAAGAAACATTGTTCCATTTAAGAAATTCAGCCAGGCATTTCTTAATTGTATTACTTCTGTACATTTCACAAATACTCCTGGACCGAGAGATAGGCCGGAGGGAAGGACTAGATACTCGTATGCCACGCCAAGGAATGCAAACCTCAGAAATTTCCTGTGGGGTGGATATATTCTTATGTGAAATATGCATCCTTCAGGTTGATTGATGTAAACCAATTGCCTGGGCACATCAGTTTCAGAAGTGTACAATGGGTGAGCATGCTGAACTTAGGTAGGTATGTATTTATTCAATTCACAAAGATCTCATATGGGGCGGAAAGCTCAAGTCCCCTTTTTGGGACTAGGAAGTATCTCAAGTAAAAAACACTATTACTTTCCTTGGGTGGAACCACTCTTTATTGCCTTTTTGTTCAAAAGTGAGGTAATCTCGTCCAGAAGAACATGTACTCATGCTCCCCGCACCTGAGAATAAATTATTCCTTTGACTTGGGTTGGAGAAGTGGCAAACTGCAGTCTGTAACCGTACTGTACTGTCCTCAACACCAAACGGGACTGCATGCATTCTTGCACATAGTTTATTTGCAGTGTTCCGGCACCATTGTATGGCAGAGTCGAAAACGGGTTTGTGGTCTGTACTGTACATTTAATGCTTTGACAAGAGTTTACGTGGCTAACCACCTTCAGCGGAGCGATGACTTCACGAGGTGGTGTTACGTTGTGTTTTGATAAAGTGTTTTGCAACATTTTTTGGGGCATTATGTTTTGCAACATTTGTGGGGGAAACAGTGAACACTTTATTGAACTTTGAGCATGTAAAGTGCTTGTGACTAGTGGGTGGGTGTCGTCTCTAGTTCTCTTCACTGCTCTGCATCCCCTGGACCAACTTGGCTCTGGTTTACCCACAGAACATCTGTAAACATCTGAACTTGTTCTCTGCTGAACGCTGAAGAAGTGAGGATCAGGGACTAACGAACGGAGGGGTTGTGAGCCCCCTTCCCTCATGATGACCCCTATATATATATATATATATATATATATATATATATATATATATATAAGCAGCAGAGCTTTTATTATGCCACAGTCGAATGCCTCTGCTCTTTCCGTTCCTGAATATGTGTAAAGCAGCCGTTTTATCATACTAGATACATTTAAAAAGTTTTGTTATAATGGTAGATGCACCTATTATGTATATTGTAATGTGCAGATGTTTTGATATGTCCAAGTTGTTTGTACACACACACACACACACACACACACACACACATATATATATATATATATATATATATATATATATATATATAAAAACGTCTTTGGTGTTTCCATGTTTTCAACAGAACATTGAGGGATTATGTCATTGACACGAGTGTCACTGGTTAAAACTGCTTAAAGGCAGGGTAGGTAAAAAAAATTTATAAAAAACTTTTTTTCCAAATTTGTTTAAACTTTATTTATATATCAATACATAATTAAAATGTAAGTACTCTGAAAAAGAAAGTATAAAAATCGAGTGACTGTAGACCTCTCACGACTGTTTTAAAGACAGCTCATTATTTCCATTCACTCCACCCCCTCCCTTCTGGGCTCCTTCCAAAGCCTCTACTATGGCTCGCTAAGTAATGTTATGTTAGCTATATTAAGCAGCTACGTGTGCTAATGACACATGCTTCATGAAAAAAATATGTATGATCAAAATACAAAAAGAAAGATTTACCTGTCCAGCAGAAATAAAGCCATCAAGGAGTCACTTTTCAGCCCCTTGAGTTCCCTCAGTTCTCGCCATCGCTGGAAAGCCACGCCGATTTTAACTCGCGTTTTATTTCTTTGTTTATCCAAAGACTTTTTGTTCATTGCCTTTTCTTGTACTGTTACTGTCTTCCTTTTTTTGCCTGGTTTGCCTTCACTAACTGCATAGGCTGGTACTGTGAATTTTGCTTGCTGTTTCTCTGCCATTGTTTTGGTATTCCTAGGATCCGTGCTTGTTGAATCAAACGTGCTGTTTCCTCAAATCAAACGTGCACGCGCAAGTGGGCAGGTCATATGTGGCAAAAGGGTGGTTGCCATGGTTGCGAGAGAGTGACAGTCGCCTAAGCCAATCCTATGTTTCGTCCCGAAATGGAAATAATGAGCTGTGTTTAATACAGATTAAACGGTCTAGAGTCACTCGATTTTTATACTCTTTTTATCAGAGTACTTACATTTTAATTATGCATTGATATATATAGAAAGTTTAAACAAATTTGGAAGAAAGTTGTTTATACATGTATTACCTACCCTGCCTTTAAGGATTTAAACATTCTTCGAAATATTTGGGATAATGTAAGTACACAAGTCAGTCAAATATATAACACTGTTCTAGTGGTTTTTGGATATTTTCTTAAAAAAAAAAAACTATTGTGCCTTTAAGGGAGATACTCTTGGCAGGTTTTTGTGCTTGTAAGTCACCACGATTTAAAACCACGACTAACGACTTTGTATCGTTCCAGGCAAGTCACGCCAAACTTTCTGAGCGCAAGCAATTGTAGATAGATTATTCATTTTATTGCAACGTTACGTTGTCCTAAAATAGTTTTTTCAACGTGTACCACTTGCATAAACAATGCATTCCGTAGGCATTATTCGTAGGAGCTGCCATTGTTGTTTCGCGTGCTGTCTGACGTCAGAACTCGTAACTGGGAGTACATTGATCTAGTACGAGTTCACGGGTGGGAAGTCACGGTTTTGACTGCCGTTCCAGTGCACTTTCACGGGTATAAGGTTGGAAAAACACGGGTTACAGGTTGCCTGGGACGCGGCATTATTTGTCAAGTTCACGCGGACACGCCCCCTTGTTTCCGTGGAAACGTGAGCACTGCGCAGTTTCACTTTCCCATAAGAACAAAGAATGGTCGAGTCTTTGCTACAGTATCTTATCCAAATCATGAACAGGTGAGTGTTCGTAAAGTGTACATACATACCTTAATTGCTGTACATTTATCGTCAAATTACACAGCATTTGCGGTTCCTTATGGTATGATGGGACGCCAGTTGTAATATAATGCACGTTTTCCGTGTTCAGAGCTCCACTGATGAAGCTACAAAGATATCCAGCAACTCTCTGTTTTAGTTATCAGAAATTGTGTTTCCGTGCGATTTACGCTCAATTTGCGAAACAAATAACGCTTAACCGATTCAGCAAACGTCTACTCTCTCGCCGGTGCAGTTAGACTACAGTTTTGTTGGTTCTGGCTTTTTTACTTCCATTATAGAAGAACTCAAAATAGTAATATATTAAATTAAATAAAGTAAATGAACGAATGACCTGAAATTAATGTGTGTGTGTGTGTGTGTGTGTGTGTTGCTTTTTTATTATTAATTTCTATGCAAATGTATTGATGATGATTATTATTTGACATGTATTTGGGTATATTTTATCTGTTTATGTTTTAATTCTTGTTTAATAATTGTTTGTTTCCTTGTTTTTGACTTGATATGAAAAGGAGGAGGTATGGATTTCACATTCAGGCATAGCATTTTAACAAGTCCCTCTGCAACATTATTTTTCTTAGTCCACTAGGTGTAGACAGTTGTGTCATTCCAAACGTTTTATCTTGTGACATATCTATGAGAGCTTAAGTAATAATAACGGTGTTTGACAGACAAACAGGCTCTAGAAATCATCATGTTTCTTCATTTTGTGTTGTAATAGGCTAATTTATTATATGTAACTTCCCCCCACTATTTATTGTTTTAGTGTTGAGATGGATGTGAAGGAAATGGTTATTGAAGTGAATGGACTTCCAGACGACTACCCCAATAATAAAATGATTGACACATTAACCATGCACTTTGTGAGGCCCAGTAACAATGGTGGAGAGGTTTTAATAGTGATATATCCCACCTCCAACAAAGGCCAGGCTTATGTTGTTTTTGAATCAGAAGGTATGATACTTGCATTGATGTTCTGTTCTTATACATATATTTAAGTTTAACATCATATTTCATGACTAACATTTCTTTTCCTTTTTTTAATTCAATATCTTAGTACCCCGAGTCTTTGACCATAATCATGTTTTGGAACTGGATAGTCAGTTTTACCCACTGGATGTTAAAAAGATACATCAGCCTAAGGTAAGAAATTTTATTGGTGAATTTTATTCTCCTATTATCTTGTTTTGAATTTGAATATTTATCTTTTGAGGGCCCCAGAGACAAATCCAAATTTGAATTTGCAGCTAAATGAATGCTTTCTGAAAGTAATGCTCTGGCACCATCTAGCAGTCAGAAAAACTATAACACACAGCTGAAATGTTTTTCCAATGATAAATATAGTTTACTCAAGAAAGCTTTATGTTCACATATCAAAATGCATCTAATATTGAAAAATATCCAAATATTGACATTTTAGACTGATGGGCATTGTTTTTTAATGCACTGATAGGATTAATGCACTAATTGAATTTTGAATTACTTATTGCATGGTTTGTCAAGATTCAAATAAGACTAAAATGACTCAAATGAGAATAATAATCAAAAACAAATGTATGCATTGTTTTGGTTCTTTTGCATCACGTTCTTGAAGCTTTTTCTTTCATTTTTCTGCTCTGGATAGATAACTTCATTTCGAAGTCTTAGCCATATGTCAATAATATACATGTCATTAATTGCCTCATGCAATGCATGATGTCCGAATCTGAAACCGTTAAATGCATATAAATTAAATATTAAAAAAGAAATGTCCAGGATTTCTCTAACGTTTAATCTGCATACTACCATCATGTTTACATTGTATAGTAATGCGCTATTTAAATATTGAAATATACTTTGCATATAAGGAGGACCAGCACTGCACAAACTAAATAAATAACAGCCCAAAAGTGAATGGTGACAAAGGTATTTCCTTAAAATGCTTATTATGTTCATATTGTTTTCTCAGTTTGACATGCCAGCTGAAGCATTCCTTGATGTGAGCATGTTCTACAATCAGAAAACGATCCGAAGTCTTCTTCATAGCCACGGCTTTGATGTCTCAAAGACCAGTTCAGGACAGCTGCATTTGCAGGGAACCTTTCTTAACCTAAAACGCATCCATCCCAAACTCATGCATCTCCTGGCTCAAGAAACCCACTTGCAAAGAAGCACACCTTCGGAATTGCTAATTAATGGCTTCTTGTCTGACTCTGTCTCCAGTGACTATCAGTCTAGATCTCATTCCACATCGAGATACATTCACAACAATGGTAGAAACACAGATTCTGGAATAAACTCAAGATCCCCAGAGTCCCCAAGCAGGCAGGCACTCGTGCAGGCTGCCTCTCCACTGGATGTGAGTTCAAGCACAGAGTATTCATTCAGCAGTCCCATCAGGAGCTATGACTCCAGCGTAACCGCTCAGCAGCGGAATCCCTCGTCTCACAGGAAAACTGAGGATACCTTCCCTGTGGATCCACTCGCATTTAAATATGTTATGCACTTTAAGAAAGATTTTATTGAAAAAATAGAATCTGATCATCAAACTCACATTAGCCATGTGGACGATTCAGGAGTTGTTATGGTTAAACTTTCAGGAGGATCCTGTCAGGATGCAGGTAAAGAATTGCGCGTATTCATGCAGAGCATCAGCTCATCTTTACGCACACAAGAAATAGACCTGCATGAACTTAACAGCAGTCGAAGGACACACATTACTGAGAATGCTCACTCATTCCAAAAGATCTACAATGTTTTAATTAAGGAGGAAAATGACATTCTCAAAGTGGTGGGTTCCTCTAAAGAGAGTTATGATGCGAAGGAAAGGCTTCTTGGACGGGAGGTTAACATTGTTTTGCCAAGACACTTCGCAGGGAACTCTATGCGACGCAGCAGCTCTTTGCCAAGACAAAAAACAAGGCATAGAGAGGAGAACCAAGACTTGGGAGGAATTCCTGATGCTGTGTACACTACTACTGTTAGTAGATCCTCTGCCTCACAGTCTTGGACTGACTCTCAGTTACAAGCAGAAGTGCAAAAGGAAAGAGATCGCGAGTCCTCTAAATCCTCTGCACACCGTGGCAGGTCACACAGTGCCTCTCGGTTACAACACAAAAATGAAAGCAGAGTAAACCAAGAACCATCAGCGTACGATAAGCAGGATTTGACACCCCCTCATGAAGTTCAAATATCTAAAAAAGGGTTCATTCCTAAAATAATGGCTGGCCTTACTCCTAAAATAAATATCAATTTCAAAAACAAAAGTGAAAAAAAATGGTTAAAACAACATTAAAAGATGAATTCCTCATATAAGCACACTTTGAGACTTTTTAGAATGTTGATAGTCAGACACAGTGGAATGCTGCTCTATGCTGATAGTTCAGTTTGCTTAGAAACATATATATTCATGAGAATAAAAGTGATTGATTGATTGATTCCCATGGAAATTAATTTCCACTTATTTAAAAGAAAAACTGACCAGGGCTCATTGGTTCAGTATAGCCACAACACATTAAACAAAATAACATGGGCACATAAAGTTTTTCTGTGTTTTAAAACACCTAACTCAACTGTAAAAAATATTGAAACAACACAAATAATTTCAGTGCATTCATAAAATTATAAGCTTTACATTTCTGATTTTAAACCCTCGTTTTTTGTTGTTGTTGTTGTTGTTGTCAAAACTATGCCACAAATACTGTCAGTTGGGTTTAACCTGGAATATAAAATGTTACTCAATCTTGCAGCAATCAGTGTGATTATTTTTGAAATTATTGTGTCACATGTGATGGAGCAAATTCATTTAACTTCCAGTGTCTCTTGTCTAATATTATTGCAGTACTTGCATTGTATTCAGTTATTTTTTGTCAAGAGTTTATTACCATGGTGACTCAATGAGGAAGTGTCTTTTTCTGCACTCTACAGGATGTGAGGCAGGCCCTGTGGTTGAATTATGGACTGAGCGCCTCCCTGTCAGAAAAAAAAAAGAAAAAAGAAACGAGCTCTTGTGCTGAAACCATTAAAATATGAGAAATATATTTACAAATACATTTTCCTTATATTTTATAAAGCACTGATTTTGATTTAATATTGTATGAATAGAGAATGTGTACATTATAAAGTATTTCTATCAGATTCAGTTTTCTAAAAAAAATAATATAAAAATCCCCCAAAAGTTTGGTCTGCTATTTAAGAATTTCACCAGTGGTCACATGATTAACTGGTTGTCTTAACACAGTATTGTTTGATTATTTTTAGACATTTCATATATTTTAGGCATTACTGTAATGTCATCAAATGTCATTTCCTTGATCAACAGATGACTAATGTTAATCTATATGAAATGATCCATGAAATTTGTAATAGTTATACATTAAATACTGTTGTATAGTGACTTGATAGTGGCTCATTCTCCGATTTCCATTGTTCTCAAACTATTGTAAGCCCATAAATATTCCTTACAATAAACTGAATAAGGTGTTACTAATTCTGAAAATGTTTTATTTTTTATTGTCAATAATTGTTTAATGTGTAAAAGTGGAATTGTCTTTGAATAGATAATTTTTGGGTGAACTTAAACTTTGTCATTAATTACTCATCCTCATGTCCTGTAAGACCTTCGTTCATCTTCAGAACAATAATTAAGATATTTTGGGTGAAATCTGAGAGCTCTCTGGGCCTGCATAGACAGCAATGTAACTCACACGTTCAAGGCCTCGAAACGTAGCAAGGACATCAGTAAAATACTCCGTGTGACATCAGTGGTTAAACCGTAATTTTACCAAGCTGCAACAATACTTTTTGTGTGCAAAGAAAATAAAAATAATGATTCTCCTCCAAATCATGTCACTCCATAATGGCGGAATATGGGATTTGAAAGAGAAGAATTGATGAATGAAGTCTTTATTTATTTTGTTACCTTTGCACACAAAAGTTTTCTTATAGGTTTGTGAAATTGCAATTGAACCATTGATGTCACATGGACCATTGTATCGATGTACCTATGGGTCTGGGAACATTCCAGTTACATTGCTGTCTATGGGAGGGTTAGAGAGTGCTTGGATTTCATCAAAAAAAAAAATCCTTAACTTGTCTTACGAAAATGAATGAAGGTTTTATGTATATGATATGAGGGTGAGTAATTAATGACAGAATTTTCATTTTTGGGTGAACTATCTCTTTAAGTCAATATACACAATGACATAGCCTTTTGTATTTAGAGCAGTACATTTTTGTCATGGACCTGAACTTTCAGCTCTCAAATGTCCTACCTTTTAAACTTCAATCCATTTCAATTTTGGTTGCCAATTATTTACTACCATATTATATGTACAGAATGTGTACATGTACTATATTTAATAAAACACAACTTGTAATACTGTGATTAAGAAGAAACAACATGTTATTTTGGATGGTTTAACTGGTATCAGTTAAATACTATGGAACCATCCAAATGAACATGTTCAGATATAGTATCACTGACGTGACATGACATTCAGCCAAATATGGTGTCCCATACTCAGAATTCGTGCTCTGCATTTAACCCATCCAAAGTGCACACACACACAGTGCACACACACCCGGAGCAGTGGGCAGCCATTTATGCTGCGACGCCCGGGGAGCAGTTGGGGGTTTAGTGCCTTGCTCAAGGGCATCTCAGTCCTGGTATTGCCAGCCCGAGATCTGAACCCACAACCCTAGGGTCAGGAGTCAAACTCTCTAACCACTAGGCCACGACTTCCCCTGCTGATTGGTATCACAGCACATTGGTATTGCTCCCAGCACCTTTTTTATTTCTCCATAAATGGCATGCTGTGCATTCGCTCTTTCCTGTCTGTTTGTACCTCGTTTGGTCCTGTTGTTTGTGGTTGTGAGTAGGTTTGTCAAGAATGGAACAGATCATAGATTGGTGTGTGGGCAGCAAAACTCGGACTATGTGGGAGATCTAGCTCTTGACAGCAGTCTATGATCCAAACTCATGTGATTGCAGGACCAGAGGAAGATGGTGGGCTTTCAGAAATGCCATTTATCCTCTTGTAAGATAATGATCACTTATAACTTATTGTATTGAATACACATGACTTATTGCGTGTATATAAACGCCAAACTGTTTTCAAGTCAAATGACACAACAAACACGGAAGGTTATGAAAGGCAAAGGACTGAGCAAAAAACGGTTTCGTTAACAGGACAGAGGTTTAGTTAAGGTTTCGCTGTGGCTGCTTTCAGGACCTGTGGTAGCTCAGCAGCATGAGAAATACTCTTGTGTTTAAAGATAGTTCCTTCTACCACATGCGTACAGAAATACGCACATGTTCTCTAGAACAGGATGACATGCTGGGCCTGCAGACCGCAGACAACACTGACTTCACTCAGCACAGCCTCAGATCATGCAACAACCAAGATGTAGGCCACACCCACTCTACATTCGTCTCCTCTACCGGCTTCGAGAGGACAGCAGTGCTGGGTCTCTGTGTCTTTCTTGTCACCTTCCACTTTTCTTTCCATCCATTTGGCCTTCATATAGACTCCTGCAGGGATGGCGGAGCTGGAGGGCTTGGAGTTCGGAAAGTCAGACTTTGTGCTCCTAGACGAGGTGACCATGGAGCAGTTTATGGAGAACTTGAAGTTAAGGTAAGAGTAAACATTTAACACTGAAATATCTTGTGTTAGGAGATTGAATGGACATTGTGTCTTATAAAGAACCTGACAAGACGGCAGTGAACATGGCCTCAGTGTTCAATATTACTCAGTGCTTTGATAAAAATCATTTTTATTTGTAGAACTTGCTTGTGAAATCTGTTTCACTTTCAAAGTGGGTATTTAAGTCTTGGTTTATGTTTTTTTGTGCCTTTTTGACCACTCCCTTCTTGGTAGACAATGCTGTGACGAGAAAATGATACATTTCAAGAAGATAAAAGCAGAGGGGAAAGAATGTGTCATTTCGCCTTTGACTTTCCCGCTCATAGCTGAAATATCAATTTAAGTGGCTGACATCAACAGCTTAAGAGGCCAAAAATGACATCTTATCATGTCTTACGACAGCTGATCATAACCAGCCAGTAGGATCTTCCAATGATGAAATCACATAGTTCTCCTTTCCTTTAACATTCAGCATTTGCACTCAAGTCCCACATCTGTGTTGTAATTGGTTAAAATCAGATGACCTTTTCGCAAGACTCTTTATGACTGTGATGTTAAAGAGTGTTCGATGTTTCACCGCACACTTGTTTTGTCCCTCAAAGATTCTTATGCCTCTTAAACCTTAAAAATAAGCTCAGTTCCTGTCCATTCTGTTTGTTTTATCAGCTGAGGTATGACCAGGCCTCATGTGACTGTACCACACATTCAAACATCAAAACATCAGAGTTCATGTTTTGGTGAAGGAAGACATCCTACAAACTGAATCCTTACACATTACCGCTACTGTCTTATTATTTGAAGTGTTTGTCGACATTAACATGAAAGTGCTTGTTTTGAAAGAGTATAAAGACTTTATCATCTACAATGACTAATGCATTGTAACTTTGTACATTTGTATTTTAGATGTATGGAAGAAAGAGATAGCATGTTAGTGGATATGTTTGCTTAGCTAAGATTACACTATATTTTAAGCTGATTGAAATATAGAAAGTGAGTCATCTTGAGGCCTTTTACACTTCCTGTTCTCACTTCCCAGCCCCGTATCACTTCCTGCTGAATACAGGCGTGTGACACTGAGAAACTGAATGTACTGTAGCACATAATACCTAGATTAACGTCAAGTTATAACACTTGTTTAAATTTAAATGAATCTCCAATTGTATTATGATATCTGATAGATTCAAATTTAGTTCATGATGTTTTATGTTGAACAAATTCAGGATGAATTCCTATCTGTAACTTCATCTTAAACCTCTGATCCCATCTCACCTTGGAGTAATACTCAGTGCATCCATCAGTTGTTCTTTCTGTCTCTCGATTTAAAAGGAACCAGCATTATGATGAAAACAATGAGTCTTGTTATAGATGTTTCTGCTGTCCAGCTTGACATGCATATCGTTCACAGTATTGTTTGTTGTTTTCAGGTTTGAGAAAGGCCGTATCTACACTTTCATTGGAGAAGTAGTGGTGTCAGTCAATCCGTACAAACATTTGGATATCTATGGGAAGGAGGTCATTGAGAACTACAGGGGAAGGGAACTCTATGAGAATCCACCTCACTTGTTTGCTGTCGCAGATGCTGCTTATAAAGCCATGAAGAGACGAGCCAAAGACACATGCATCGTCATTTCAGGTACATCAGCTACTAAACACACAGTCACAGCTAAAACAACAACAACAATCTTACAATGATCAACAACACAATAATCAATTTTGATAACCAAAATGAAAATGCACAATGAAAACATATTATTTCACCCTAGACATTTCAAATGATGTTCAGAAAAATCTACTAAACTTTTTTAGACAAAATATTTTAAGAAGGTTTATGTTGAGTATCATATTTTTCATCATATCTTTTATGTAATTCACATACCTAAGGAGTAAAAACACTTTCTTTCTTTTTTTTATTCAGAGACTCTGAGCAAAAATATGCAGTTTGGGGAAGTTGCTGATATATAAATGGCCAAAAACTAAGATGGAAATCTAACAGCTTGTAAATCCTGAGATCTTTATAACAGTATAACAGACTACTTACATAAAATGCATATAAATATAATTTGTCACTCTATACCTCCCCCAGTAGTATATTTAAAAATACATTTATTTCATAATAGTTCAGATCTGGTTACATATTTACTGACATATCGCTCAAGACTGATATAAAAACTATAATTAAACTTTAATTGGAGTACTACTTGTGCACAATGCACATTTCTTAATCTTAAACCTAAAATGTGTTTTATTGTCACTATTGATGAGGATTGTATGATCTTTGAATAATATTGGTCTTTAAATGCAAAATATTTAAAGTGTACTGAAAGTATACTTGCAATAGTTTCACTTTGTTCAGGACAATAAAATAAAATTTGGTTTATATTTAGTTAGACTTCGGCATCACTTCTGCAAAATAAAAGTGCATTAAGTACAAATTTAGTTCTAATTTAGCAGACTTTAAATATACCAGATAGATACACTAAAAGTAGAACTGCATGGTATTTTTATATATGTAAATGTATTTAGTTTACTTAGCATATACATTTTTTTAATTTTTGTATATTTATTTATTTAGTTAGTTAGTTAGTTTAGCTCTGTAGTTTTTTATTATGGAGGGCAACATATATTAAGCAATGGAATAAAATGGTGATTGAGAGATCCTCAAAATCCTGATGGATTATATTTGATACATGATTTTTTAAAAATAATTAAGTATGGGCAGTAAAGTAAATCTAAGCTGCTTCAGTCCAGTAAGTGTTCATCTTAAAATATTATAATATAAGGGCCCTGGTATACTTCAAACAGAATCCTAGAACAAACTGCTGAGACATCATTTCAATCGAAATCAAGCCAAAACCTATATAATCAATGCAAGACCTACAGTTGTGCCCAAAAATATTGGCACCCTTGGTAAATATGATCAAATAAGGCTGTGTAAATTCATCTGCATTGTTAATCCTTTAGATTTTTTATAAAAAAAAAATTCACAACATTTTATCCTTTCATTGAATAATAAGAATTTAAAACGGAGGGGAAATATCTTTATGAAATGAATTTTTTTTCTCAAATACTCGTTGGACACAATTATTGGCACCCCTAGAAATTCTTATGAGTAAAATGTCTCTGAAGCATATTCCTATTCATATTCAAAATTTTGAGCACTCCAGCGTGATTATAAACATGAAATCATCCAGCTCTGGCTTCCTGTTTCACAGAAATATTAAGAGGAGGGAAAATAAAGCCCAAATTCCCTTAATCATCCGTCACAATGAGAAAAACCAAAGAATATATTTCTGATGTGCAGCAAAAGATTTTGGGGCGTCACAAATCGGTGTAGTGGCTTTAAGAAAAGAGCTGGAGCAGTGAAAATTCCCATTTCCACCATCAGGGCAATAATTAAGAATTTCCAACCAACAGAAAATGTTACAAAAATGCCTGGAAGAGGACGTGTGTCTATATCGTCCTAATGTGTGGTGAGAAGGAGAGTTTGAGTAGCTAAAGACTCTCAAAGGATCACAGCTGGAGAATTGCAGAAAATAGTTGAGTCTCTGGTTCAGAAAACCATTAAAAAAAAATGTCAAACAGAACCTACGTACATCACCACATGTTGTTTGGGAGGGTTACAAGAAAAATGATCCTAGCTCATCCAAAAACAAACTAAAGCATATTCAGTTATCAGACATGATTGGAATTTTAAATGGGACTGGCTTCTATGATCAGATGAAACTAAAAAATGAGCTTTTTAGTATCAAACACTCAAGATGGGTTTGGTGAACACAAAGAAAAAAAGTACCCCATGTGTACAATGAAATATACAGCTGTATTTTTGATGTTGTGGGCCTGTATTTCTGCTGGAGGTCCTGGACATCTTGTTTAGACACATGGCATCATTCTATCTAATACCAACAGATAAAAAATCAGTAAGTGACTGACTCTGTTAGAAATCTTATAATGGGCCATGTTTGGATCTTCCAACCGTACAATAATCCAAACACAAACCTCAAAAACAACAAAGAAATGGGTCACTGAGCACAAAACCAAGCTTCTACTTTAGCCATTTCAGTCCTCTGACCTGAACCCTACAGAAAAGGAGAGGAGTGAACTGAAGAGGAGAAGCTGGGAATCTGAAGGCTCTGGAGTGATTCTGGATGAAGGAATGGTCTCTGATCTCTTGTCAGGTGTTCTTTAACCTCATCAGGCATTATATATATAAAAAGCCGGGCCTATATAAAATCTTATTTTGCTTTCATGTTTCATACCTCTTCCTTGCTGACTTTAGCGCATCTGTAAAACTGTTTGGAGCAGCAGAATTACTCTGTGATGAACCGTGTAGAGTTTTTCCACTGTGCGTTTAATTTGGGAAGGATAAAACTGATAAACAAAGACATTACTGTATGGACTAAACAAATCTCCTTGTGTTTCAGGTGAGAGTGGGGCAGGGAAGACTGAGGCAAGCAAGTACATTATGCAGTACATTGCGGCAATCACCAACCCCAGCCAGAGGGCAGAGGTCGAGAGGTTAGTTTTCTGGGGATACTCACAGCTCTTGACTTTTTAGGGCTATTTATTTTCTTTTGTAGTTAATTTGGTGCTGGGCAATGATTAATCGCGATTAATCACATCCAAAATAAAAGTTTTTGTTTCTATAATATACAGCGGGTAAAATAAAATATTATGATTATTATAATTTCTGAACTTATTTGTTTAGTTTTCTTTGTATGGATGGGTTACTTGGGTTGTTACTGACATCAGCTGAAAGCTTCATGCCAACATCACCTATAGAAATATATTTACTGAGAAAAATGGTGATGCATTCAATATTTATTTTACTCGCTATATGTGTCTGTACTGTGTATATTTATTATGTATAATCACACACACATACAGTATATATAAAAAATATTTACATGTATATATTTATACTCATATATAGAATTACTTAATATATCAACACGTTATTTTCTTAAATACAAATATAAATGTGTATTTATATATACATAGTAAATATACACAGTACACACATAGATTAGATTAGATTAGATTAGATTAGATTAGATTAGATTAGATTAGATTAGATTAGATTAGATTCAACTTTATTGTCATTGCACATGTGGGTACAAGGCAACGAAATATTACTATACACAGTACACAGTATATTACGTACACAGTAACTTTTATTTTGGATGCGATTAATCATTGCTAATCACTAAAAGCATTTTATTGCTTTTATTACACAATAATATAGTAAAACAGATTTGTATGACTATTTGAAAAGAAAATGGCAAATGTTCATGTTTAACGGACTGTTTAACATAAACTTGGGGAAGAAGGCTGAACATTTAACTTCTAGAGATGGCAATATGACATTGAGTTTGTTTTTTTACGTGTAAGCTGACAAAACAACACGTTTGTTTATACATTATTTTTGCCTATTGCTGTATTTGTGTCCTACCACAGTGTGAAGAACGTGCTTCTGAAATCCAACTGTGTGTTAGAGGCCTTTGGGAATGCTAAGACCAATCGGAATGATAACTCCAGCCGCTTCGGCAAATACATGGATATCAATTTCAACTTCAACGGAGACCCCACAGGAGGACACATCAACAACTACCTGCTGGAGAAGGTTAGGCCTTCAATGCTGTATCAGTACTCATTAAAACGCGCGGCAGGAACATGACATGAATATGACACGTGATATTAGCACATAAAATAATAGTAGTTCGATTTGAATGTGGTGATCGCAATTTGATGAAAAAAAAAAATATCTGTTAGCCCATTTTTTTTCCGGCTAGCTTTTGCTAATATTAAGCTGTTTTTACTGAATGTGCAGGGCTTTGTTTTCATGTACAGGTTATTGTTTACATTTGCTTGGTTTGTTCAAACCGTTCGGCGCGAACCAAATAAACCATTTTTATTTTGTGATATACCTTTTATTTTTAAGTCTTGTAATATTGTTCAATGACAATTCGAAGACATTTTTCCCGTCCAATATAGAACGTTCTCAAAACTTTGGCTGATATAGAAATATTGTATCATGGTCTTTAATACTGTTCTCAGAATTTTAGCGCTAAAGCATTATTTTTGGAATTAATCATAGAATGCTCGACTTTTGAATCGCTTTAGTTGGACGTTTTTTTTTTGTTGTTGTTTTTATTTTTTTGCTAGACATAACAACTGAAAGCGCTTAAAGTTAATAGTTTAATTCATAGAAATGCATATTACTAATCAAAAATTATGGAACATGATCTTTATTTAATATCCTAATGATTTTTGCCATAAAAGAAAAATGGAAAATTTTGACCCACACAATGTTTTTTTGGCTATTGTAACTTTGTACAGGGTCTCTCTCACACACACACATACAGTATATGTGATACTTTGGCAATAAATAGCCATTGGTGCTCTGCAGAAACTTTTATATATATTAAGTAATATTAGTATTAATATTAGTAAGAATAAAAGAAGAGGTGAGAAATCATTCCTCTGAGTGCAACTTTTACTAGGAAAATAAGGTAAAGACAAAAAAATGCAGACATTTACCGAAGAGCTGTCCTCTTTTATCAGGGTGGATTGAGAGTCCTATTAATAGGCCTACTTTATAGTACAGAAAAGCAATTAACACAAATACCTTGCTGTATTTACAGTCTAGAGTTGTCCAACAGCAGGAGGGAGAGAGAAATTTCCATTCATTTTATCAGGTGAGATCTTCCGAACAGGTTATGGTGAATGAAGTTATAATATTATTTCAAGAGTGCCAAATGCTGCAAGAACTGTGATTAAATGTTTAATAAACTTAAGATAAATCAGCATTTACATGCTCTGTTTGTGCAGGTGTTACGGGGGGGATCTGATGAATTGCTGAAGTCTTTGTATCTGCAAAGAGATCCAGCAGAATATGCCTACACCAGTCAAGGAGCCTCAGTTACACTTGTACGTACTGTACTTATCCTATGAGTATATTACAGTTTATGAACACACAACGTCTTCACAGACTAACCATTCAAGACTGAATGGATAGCATTCTGCTCTCCAATAGAGTTTATAAAGCGTACAGCGAATACTATTATTTCAAAATATACAGTGTTTCTTAGCTTTCCTTTTTTTCTGTCTCTCTGTCATTCCAAATCATGTTCACAGGCATCTAATAATGACTCCTTATGTCACAAAGCTGTGATGGCAGCACTGAAAGTGATAGGCTTCACTACCGAAGAGATCAACTCCATCTACAAGATCCTCAGTACCATCCTACACCTGGTCAGTCCCATACTGAGTGCTATGGAAGACTTTTCTGCTGTTAAAATTCCTGATTGCAGTCTAATTTGAAAGCCCAATGTAGTAGTTAAATACAACAATTAATATAAATATATATATATATATTAACCACTGGTTTAAATGCCTTGCAATGTTATTGTGTCAGGGTATCCTTCAGTTTACGAGTGATGGTGAACATGTCATAATTGTTGGTGAAGATACAGTGAAGCACATTTCTGAGCTGACGTCCACAGAGCCTGAAAATACCAGAAAAGCACTTCTGTACCGTACAGTGGCTACTGGGGGTGGAGAGGTCATTGAAAAGGGACACAACGAGCAGGAAGCTAGCTATGGAAGAGACGCTTTTGCCAAGGTATTATACACTTTCTTGCTAAAAGTCTTCCTTGTTTGTGGCTCATTCATCATCTAGTTATTCTAATTACACAAAGATTCTTAGAGGTAGCATATTAACAACCTTATTTTTCTTTAATCCTTTTAATTTTAATAGTTCAGTTTGGTTTGTAAGCATCCTGTAACTTTAAACACAAAAGTCGCTCTTCATTTGAAAGACTATACAGTATTTTGCAGAATTAGGAAACGTTGTGACATGAAAGAATGAATACACGAAGACACGGACACTTACATTACATCAGTGTATGTTTAGTATCAGGGAAATGGGAGTGTGGAAAATTCTAAACTTGCATCTGTTTTAGGTGCACAAAAGTGTCCTTAGGAAAAAATTAAATGATAAATGTTGGTATGACCACTTAAAATATGTCTTTACTGTATTATATGTTCAGTCCTTATTTTGTCCTGGCTTTTATTTTAGGCTTTATATGAGAGATTATTTGCATGGATAGTGGGTCGTATTAATAGCGTGATTGAAGTGAAGGACTACAACCCTGCCCTGCATGGCAAAAACACTGTTATAGGTGTGCTGGACATCTATGGCTTTGAGATCTTTGATAACAACAGGTCAGTTTCATTCCTGCATTGTGTAGTTATTATTATTGCTTGGGATTAATATTCTTCAAATGCATGGGACTTTTTTTTTTAAGTTTTATGTTTAAATGGTTGATTCTATCATACCTGTTTCATGTCCGCAGCTTTGAGCAGTTTTGCATTAACTACTGCAACGAGAAGCTACAGCAGCTCTTCATTGAGCTTATTCTACGGCAGGAGCAGGACGAGTACCAGAGAGAGGGTATTACATGGCAACATGTGAGTATGATACAAAAACGTAATCCATGCTGAGTATAATCCATGCACCTTTTCTCTAAACTGGACTTTTCTTTCTTTTAGATCGAATACTTTAACAATCAGATCATAGTGGATTTAGTGGAGCAGCCTCATAAGGGCATCATCTCCGTCCTGGATGAAGCCTGTCTCACTGCAGGGAAAGTCACAGATACCGTCTGCCTGGACAGCATGAACAAAAAGCTGGGCCAGCACCCTCACTACACCTCCCGGAAAGTAAGCACTCGGAAGAGTTACCATTCTTTCTTGCCTCAGCAATCCCCCAATCACTTCACATAAGCATACATTTTTAGGCCCGTCATAAATTATGAAACAAAACTGCAACCTCATGTAACCAGACTCTGCAATTTGGCATCAGGTTCAGAAGGGGGCAGTATTCTCTTACATTACACCCATATAGAAATGAAAACATGGAGAGTGTGATACCTGTTGATGCCTTGACCATTGAGACTGGTGATTTTTATTCTTTTCCCCCCTCTCTCTCTCTCTCAGCTCTGTCCTGCCGATAAGACCATGGAGTTCAATCGAGATTTCCGTATCCGACACTACGCGGGAGATGTTACGTGAGTGTTTTATAGTCCTGCAGGTGATGTGAACATGCTGATGGGGAGAGCTTAAAATACTTCTAGTCTTTCATTTTAGCAGCAATCTGAAGCTGAAATGTTTAAATATTCTCAAGGACAAATGAAAGCTACATAAGATGCAACATGACTAAATATTGACCTCATTGTACCACTATGGTACATTTGCCATTCTGTCCACATTTAAAACAATAACAAAAATAACTTTCATAATGTTACTGAAACAAACAGAATATTCAGCTGTAAATAATTAAGGTCTTGATTTTATTCACATGGATTTGATTGGATCATAAAAGATGTATTCTTAGAGAGAGAAAAATTATTATTATTATTTTTTTTTTTTGAGTATTGTTTTCTTTAGAATTAAATGCACTGATAAATCCTTCACAGTAATGCTACATTTATGTCATGATATAATTAGTGTAATTAAACGTAAATTTTATAACTGAATTAGTTGACATTTAAGTTTTTCCACAGATTACTATTAGCAATAGCTCTCTAACCAGTGGAAATGCTATCATAGAGTAATTTTATCCGTGAAAATTAATTAGGCCTTATTCATAAAATGTGCATACGATTGAATTTGATCCACAAATGAGCAAAATGCAACTGTTTGTTATAATTACATAACTGCAATTAATTCATTTATGTTGATGGTTTTCTCAAAATAATAAAATGTACATACAAATACATTGTACAGAAACCAGACCATGCCTACTTCACATACATTTTCTAGCATGCTTGGATTTCCTTGCACATTTATTGTTGTACTTAACAAGTGATAAATATGGGCCTTCTGAAGGTGGAGTTGATTCGTTTGTACACACTGGGCTTAAATTAATTGGGAAGCATTTAGGAACATTTTTATACATTATTATACATCTGGTCCCCCAGCAGAGATACCTGAAAGTTAGCAGGTATTAAAAAATTTAAATTTCTCACCCTCATAAAAATGTAAAATGTATTGCATATACTGTATGCTGGCAGCTGTACTTGCCCTAAAAAGCAGAGCTTTGAGTAATCATTGCATTTCGACTTAAGTTCGATAAATGTGAATAAATGTCCACATGTACAGTGCATATGAATTTGTACTAAATGTACATATAATTGTGCTTTATATATATATATATCAGTTTTTGTTCCATAGAACTAGGATATCCTGGGCTGAGATAAGGATAATGATCTTTCTATGAAAGTCTGTATAAGCAAAATTTCTTGATGACAATGACACACAGGAAGCTTCAGTGGTTAAACCACGTAAAGATAAAATAAAAATAGAAAACTTGATACCAATACCAGTGCATTGGAGTAATCTCTCAAAAATAAAAAGGGAAATTAAAAATGTTAAAACAGTTTTCAGACCACCTGAGATAGACATCAACAAACAAGACTCTTTTTGGCCGGTTCTTCATGAAAAAGTCCAAAGATGTGACTAGTTCAGTACAATCTCTTGTTGTCATCTTGTAATTATGTTAATGTCAGTATTCTAAAGACCTTGAACATAAGTTTGGATTTCATGTTGACATTATGCGTTTATCTGAAGGTGAAGTTTCTTTAAAGGTTGGAGGATGCAGTTTTATAAATGCATGAAGTTGCTGCTGGTGCAGGTGTCTGCAGTTTGCTGTACCTCAGCAAAAGCTGTGTCCCCATTTAGAAAATAGCAAGACCTTTTCTCATTGAGGAAAGAGGAATAGAGAGAAGCTACTGGAGGGCTCAGCTCTGAAAATAGATGACACATTTTTTCCTTTAATGAGCATGTGCTTAAGTATAACTCCGGAAGTAACTGATTAAAGCTAAATTAGTCTTGAAATAAAGTTTCACCGTGCATTTTTGCAGTTTCCTTTCATGTTGAAACTGTTCTCAGATCTGTTCCTCACAAGTCTGTGGGAGTGAACTGTGAAAGCCGTTAGGAGAAGTTAAGGAGAGTATTGTAAATTCAGCGTTTCTTTGACGACTGGTCCGAGAAATGGGATGAACTGTGTCGGCAGCCACGTGTCACATGCTTGATAATTAGGTCAGGACTGCAAAGGACTGTCTGTAGCACTGAATGTCACTATTATGACAACCCTGCAGTGAAAGCACGAGCATGCGCACAGTTCTGTGACAATCACTTTGGATCTGTCTGAGAATGCACGGACCATACAGATCTGATAGACGGATGCCTGTCTCACGCTCACCCAGACAGACACACTAGGAAGTTCCCTTAGGATGAAGACTGTCAGAACGGGCATGTCAACCCCTCAGTCACACTTACAAAAAATAAAATCTGTGAGATCCCTTAGGCCCAGCTGTGTCAGTGATGGAGGAAGGTCTCGCTAAATATACACTATGAACGTCCCCTCAAAACATGACCTATTTCTCTCACTCTGTCTCTTGCTTCCCCTCTCTCTTACTTTTTTTATTTCTTCCTAGCCCCCCCCCCCCACCCCTTCAGTTGTGTATCTCCTTTTATGTAGTCTACTTCTGTTCAGAATAGCATATTACCATACTGTACTAGCCTTACTATTTCTGCAGCACAGTGCAGTGTATTTTCTACTGGACACAAAAGCAGATAACAAATTAGTGCCTCGCAGCTGTGATTTAACTAAAACGAGGGAACTAATCAGTGCAACATGACAATGATTTAACTAAAACGAGGGAACTAATTAGTACAATGTGGCCATGATTTATGTGCCTCTAGAAGCTTGCATTCTGCAAGTGAACAGTGGATTATAGAGACATTACAAAAACGCACAAAATCGCTTTCACAGACTTTAACATTAACTGTTCCCTACTGGTGGAATGACCTGCCCAACAAAATCCGAGTAGCTTCAAGAAATGGCTGAACACACATCTCTTTCATCTTTATTTGACCCTCTATAAAAAATATAAATCTGCTATGTGTAATGTATTAGAATAGCCAATATTTGTCACAGCACTTACATACATATTATTACACATACATATTATTGCTCTTTTGCTGGTTTTGATTGCTTCTGTTGTCCTCATTTGTAAGTTGCTTTGGATAAAAGCGTCTGCTAAATGACTAAATGTAAACCGTAATGTAATGATTTAAATTAAATGAGTTGATTAATTAGTGTTAATTAATCTAATAAGTGCAATATGACCTCGATTTACCCTAGATCTAAGGGAACGAATTAGTGCAACATGGCCACAATTGAACTAAAAATCAAGTATTTTAACTGTGTGCGGTGAAAGTAGAAATAAGAACATATCAAACCAAGTAGCATCTGAAAAAAATCTCTCAATTATTGCTTAAGATGATGCAAAATAAAAAATGGTTTATTCAAACATAACTGCATGCCACTGACAAGCAACATGATGAGCTCATGTGAAAACAATGTTGCATACAGTATTACGGAGATTTTCAATTCTGAATAAAAACAAGGCTGGGGACTTGTTCTATTCATTGGTTATTGATTGTTTTTTTGTTTTTTAGATGTGGGAGTTGCAGTCAAACGTGTTCTCAGATGAACAAAAATATATACATAGATGAATTGTTCACACCAAGATACTGTGTATTTAAAAATGTAATTTTAACTATAACAGTAATTCAGCAGTATTTAGCCTTTAGTGAGCTAGTATTCCATTCTAAACACACTTCCTCCTTCTCTTTTATCATTTGTTCCACAAAGTCATCTCACATTTATCATATGACCATTTCACACTCCATAATAAGCATCATCATACCTCACCATACAGACACTGAAAATGAAGCAGATCCATTTGTAAGCCAGTATTTTTAGCTGCTATCAAATTAACTTCCTCTATACCACCATGACTTTGAAAATTCTCACTCTTTGGTTTGCTTTGTATGTTATACACACAGAATGCTCCCTTAGAAACCCTCAGACTTGCTGTTTTACCCCCACTATTACCCTGTTTTAGGAATTCACCCAGCAGAAAGGCTACGGGGCAGCATCTGTCCTTTCAGAACTGCTTTTACACCAGTGATATTGCTGTTCCACAGCCATGTGGCTGTGCACATGTTTGACTGTGAGTGTGAACAAATGTGCGTGTGTTTGAAAATGTGTAAGCAAATAATGTGAGCTTGCATGTGTTGTTTTCTTCTTGATTAAATGAACACTGTGTGCGTGGGTCTGACTGTTGGTGTGGCACATCTGCGTTTGTTAATCCAGTCCACAGGGCTGTATGAGCTCAAGGCTGCTTTGATTTCATACCTGGCCAGCACACGCAATACTTCCTCTCAAGCATTTCAAACTTTACGTAATCAACAAATCACAGTGAATAGCTGTTTGTTGTTTCTGTTTTCTTGGCACAGTTTCTCGCATTTAGGATTGTTGGTATGGTATTCTTGGTATTCATTGTCCAAGTTTGTTGAAGTTTATGTACACTTCCATTCAAACGCTTGGAGTCAGTACTCAGTAATTTTTATTTTTATTATTTTTAATACATCAAAAGTGCCAATGAAAACATTTAGAAAGAATGTAAAAAAAAAAAAAAATTGAAATATATGCCATTCTTTTGAAGTTGCTATTCATCAAAGAATAGTGAAAAAAACTAATGTATCACAGACAATATATATATATATATATATATATATATATATATATATATTACTTTGGCAGCAAATCAGAATTTAAGAATAATTTCTGAAGGATCATGCAACAATGAAGACTTTGAGCTTTGATCACAGAAATAAATTACATTTTTAAATAAATTCCAATAGAAAACTTTGTAATAAAATTGTAATATTACTTCGCAGTATTACTGTTTTCAATGTATTTTAATGTATCCAATAAATGCAGCCTTGGTGAATATAAGATAATTATTCAAAAACATAAAAAAATCTTGCCAATCCCAAACAGTATACAGTGGTGGCAAGAATTGTTGAACACTTGGCATGTTTAAGAGGTTTCAGTTGTTTTTGTTGAATTAGCCATTACAGTAACCACAAAACACACTTATGCCAGAACTACCTGCGATGGCAGGAATCTGCTGGAACATTGCAATTGATGGACGTTCCCCCTCAAAGTCCGGACCTCATCCCCATCAAGCAAATTTGGGTTTGAGTTGGAAAATAAACTGGATAGATCAATTGTACATTCAAAGGAAAGCATTTGGCTTTAGTTGCAGAAAGGCATGGGATAACATTAGTGTTGAAGTTCTCAGGAAATTTATTGACACTATGCTAGAGAGTGCTGTAATTACTGCAAAAGTACCAAAAATACCAAATCTTTAAGTTAAAATTAGATAAAAAACAAACAGTATGACTCACTTAATCTGATATGTGTTGTGCTCAGAGCAACCATCGGCATGTTTCATGAACATTATGAAATGGAAATGGTCAGTATTTTCTAATCTGTCAGGTGTTCTAACAATTTTGGCCACCACTCTATGATTCAGTATCATATAATGGCATTGTATTACCATCTTTGGCCATCATTGCACCATGGTACCGCCAGTGCTTTTGCATTTATTGCATTTCAGCAGTTAAAAGTGGAGTCGGTTCCCACTCAGCCCTTCCCTGTCAGGAGAAAGCAGGCTGGATTCAGGTGCGGGTAAACTCAAGGCTTTATTCACAAAGCGGAGACAGAGAAGAAAGAGTGACGCTCCACAGGTTTCACTCGCAGTGACAGGATGAACAGCAGATGAGTCACGTTTCACAGGATTCACTCGTAGTGACAGGATGAACAGCAGATGAGTCACGTTTCACAGGATTCACTCGTAGTGACAGGATGAACAGCTGAAGCTACTAGGAGCTCTGGGCTTGTAAGAACTAGAGCAGAGAAATAAGCCAAACACACTGGAGCCTGAGGACAAGACACGACAGGGTGAGTACAAAGAACTGCTAGATGATCGGAGCTATTGGAACGAATAACAACAGTCTGACAATAGACAGAGAAACACAGGGAATAATAAAGGGGAAAAAATTAGAAGGACATAGAGAACAGGTGGCGAGCAATTATGGTTAACAACGGGGAACAAGGGAGGCGGGGAAAACACAAACAGGCAGACGTGGTGAGCCGTCACCATCCCAACACACACACCCACACCAAAAGGACAGGTGATTAGCCCCGAGACCCGACAGTACCCCCCCTCCCAGGAGCGTCACCTGGCGCTCTAGGAAGGGGCCTACCTCGATGCCGCCGGAAGTCCTCAATCAACGAGCGGTCCAGAATGTCCCGGGACGGCACCCAACACCTCTCCTCTGGACCATACCCCTCCCAGTCCACAAGATACTGAAACCCCCTGCCGCGGCGCCGCTCATCGAGTAATCTCTTAACCGTATAGGTAGGAAATCCATCCACAAGACGAGGGGGTGGGGGGGTGGGGCGACTGCAAGCAGGATTAAGGGGGGAAGAGAACACAGGCTTGACCCTGGAAACATGAAACACCGGGTGAACCCGACCAAGAGTAGGAGGGAGCTTGAGCCTGATCGCCACCGGACTAACCACCTTGGTGATGCGGAAAGGCCCAATGAATCTGGGTGCCAGCTTACGAGAAGGCGCCCGGAGAGGCAGATCCTTGGTAGAGAGCCAAACCCGTTGACCACACACATAGGTAGGAGGAGAGGACCGGCGACGATCTGGTTCTGTCAGAGGCTTGGACCAAAATCCTCCTGACTCTCTCCCAGGTGCGACGGCAGCGCTGGACGAAAGCCAGGGCGGATGGAACCGCTGCGTCGGGTTCCTGTGATGGGAACAGAGGTGGATTATAACCAACAGCACACTCAAAAGGGGACATAACTGACGCGGCCGCAGGAAGGGTGTTATGGGCGTATTCTGCCCAGGAGAGCTGCTGACACCAGGAACTCGGATTGTTGGATGCTAGACAGCGGAGCATTCTTCCTAGATCCTGGTTGGCCCGCTCACACTGCCCATTGGTCTGAGGATGAAAACCAGATGACAGACTAGCAGAGGCCCCAATCCGTCTACAAAATTCCCTCTAGAACCGGGAGACGAACTGGGGACCCCTATCAGAAACCACATCCACCGGTAACCCGTGGAGATGGAAGACGTGATCCACCACCAGTTGGGCGGTCTCCCGGGCGGAGGGTAGCTTGGGCAGGGGAATAAAATGAACCGCTTTGGAAAAGCGATCCACCACCGTGAGAATTACAGTGTTTCCCTTCGATGGAGGAAGCCCAGAGACGAAATCAAGGGCAATGTGTGACCAAGGACGGGAAGGGATAGGGAGAGGATGCAGTAGACCATCAGGAGGGCGATTGGCAGGCTTACTTTGGGCACATGTGGGGCAGGCCAACACAAACTGTCTAACATCTGCGGCCATAGTAGGCCACCAAAAACGCTGTCGGATGGCAGACAACGTTCTCCGAATACCTGGATGGCAGACTAACCTGGATGAGTGACCCCACTCAAGGACCTCAGAGCGCAGCGCAGCCGGCACCAGCAACCTGCCCGCCGGACACTCTCCCGGCACCTGCACCCCTCGACCGGCCTCCTCAACTCGCTGCTCGATACCCCACGAAAGAGCCCCGACCACCACCCCCTCAGGAAGGATGGCCTCGGCCGCAAACTCCCCCCCCCCGGAGCACCGAACAGGCGAGAGAGGGCATCAGGCTTGGTGTTCTTTGATCCCGGCCGGTACGAGAGGGTGAAATTGAATCTGGCAAAGAAGAGTGCCCAGCGGGCCTGACGCGAGCTCAGCCTCTTGGCCGAACGGATGTATTCTAGGTTCTTGTGATCCGTCCAGACCAAGAAGGGCTGCGCTGACCCCTCCAACCAATGACGCCACTCACCCAAGGCCAATCGTACCGCCAGCAGCTCTCTGTTGCCGATGTCATAGTTACGTTCTGCAGGGCTGAGACGACGAGAGAAGAATGCACAAGGATGAACCTTCCCATCATGGAGGGAACGCTGAGATAGAACTGAGCCAACCCCAACGTCAGAAGCATCAACCTCGACAATGAACTGGGCCTCCGGATCTGGAACCATCAGAATAGGTGCAGAGACAAAACGGGACTTTAAAATGTCAAAGGCTACCTGCGCCTCCCGGTTCCACCTGAAAGACACCTTAGTGGAGGTTAAGGCTGTCAGCGGTGCAGCGATCTGACCAAAATTCCGGATGTAACGCCGGTAGAAGTTGGCAAATCCCAGGAAACGCTGCAGAGCCTTCCGGGAGTCAGGGACCGGCCATTGGGCAACAGCTTCAATCTTAGCGGGATCAGGCTTGATCCCCTCCGTAGAAATAATATGGCCAAGGAACGTAACAGACTCAGCGTGGAATTCGCACTTCTCCGCCTTGACAAACAACTGGTTCTCTAGTAACCGCTGGAGAACCCGTCTGACATGCTGGGTGTGTAATTGGAGAGAAGAAGAAAAAATCAAAATATCATCCAAATAAATAAAGACAAATTGATTAATCATGTCACCCAACACGCTGTTGACGAGTCCCTGGAAAACGGCTGGAGCATTGGTCAGACCAAACGGAAGAACCAAGTACTCGTAGTGTCCCGAAGGGGTGTTAAATGCCGTCTTCCACTCATCCCCCTCCCGAATGCGCACCAAGTGGTAGGCGTTGCGCAGGTCTAACTTGGTGAAGACCCGAGCTCCCTGTAACAATTCAAAAGCAGAAGACATTAAAGGTAGGGGGTACCTGTTCTTGATAGTAATGTCATTCAAACCTCTGTAATCAATACAAGGGCGCAGGGAGCCGTCCTTCTTCTGAACAAAGAAAAACCCTGCACCAGCGGGAGAGGAGGAATGGCGGATGAGCCCAGCCTGAAGTGACTCACGTATGTACTTGTCCATGGCCTCTCTCTCTGGACCTGAAAGGGAATATAAACTACCCTTAGGCGGAGAAGAGCCCGGGAGGAGATCAATGGCACAGTCGTAGGGGCGATGCGGAGGTAGCGAGGTGGCCCGGGCCCTACTGAAGACCGCCCGAAGATCATGGTACTCCGCCGGAACACCAGTCAGGTCAGAGGGATCCTCCTGATGAAACACAAGACACAGAGACAGGACAAAAGGCAGCACCCAAACATGACACGTGACAAGACTGACTCCAGGCTAAAACAGAATTATAGACCCAATCAATGTGGGGATTGTGCTTGTGCAACCATGGGTGTCCCAGAACTAAAGGAGCCTTAGGGGAATCAATAATAAACAGTTCAATCCGCTCATGATGACTGCCAGCAATATGGAGGTCTATCTTGGGAGTGACGTGGGTGATGGTGGTAAGGGGACGGCCAGCTAATGACCATGCTGAAACGGGGCTAGCCAAAGGAACAAGCGGGATCTTCCAACGTTGAGCAGAGGCAGCATCAAGGAAGTTCCCCTCAGCCCCTGAGTCCACAAGGGCGAGTCCAGTGTGTGAATGACTCTGGAAGGAGAGTTGGAACGGCAGCTGAGTGCGTGTTGCAGGAGAGCTTGAGCTGAGAACCGTGCCCACCAGGACGCTCCGCCTCACTGGTGGACCCTGGCCCTTTAATGGGCACTGAAGGGCGAAGTGGCCTCCCTTGCCGCAGTATAGACACGCCCCCGACAACAGACGCTCCTGCTTCTGCCGTGGTGTAAGCCGTAGACGACCCAACTGCATGGGCTCCTCCTCCGAGGGCTGTCGGCTGGCTAAACTGGCTGAAGAGAACTCTAGGTGGCGCCACGGGGCGGGTGTTTGCCGTTGTTTGCGGCGCCGGCTGAGACGACCCTCAATGCGGAGCGCGAGACTAATGAGCCTATCCAATTCCCGCGGGAGCTCTATGGCCGCGAGTTCATCCGAAATGGCGAAATCCAACCCCTCAAGAAAACGAGCGCGCTCTCATTCCAGCCGCATGCCGCAGCTAAAGTCTGGAACTGGATAGCATAGTCAGTCACGGAGCTCCTCCCCTGAGACAGTCGTGATAACTGGGCCGCCGCCTCGTCACCCTGAGCAGAGCGATCAAACAATTTGGCCATCTCTTGACTGAAAACCGCGAAAGTGGCACAACAGGGAGCCCGCGATCTCCAAACGGCGATACCCCATTCGCGGGCACGGCCCGAGAGGAGTGTAAGGACGTAAGCCACCTTGGTCTCTTCATTAGCGTAACGCCGGGGCTGCAGAGAAAACACCAGCGAGCATTGGGAGAGAAACGCTTGACAGGCGTTAGGATCGCCATCGTAGACCGGCGGATTGTTAGCATGGGGTTCGGACTCGTGTGACATACCGGTGTGAGGAACGGGACCCCGGCTCGTTGCCTCTTGCTGAAGATCGTCCACCCGTGTGAGGAGTTCGGAGACTCGGGCACTGAGAACTTCCACATCCAGCGCGGTGGTGTTGAGCTGAGTGGCATGCTGCCCGATCAACACTCCCTGTTGAGCGAGAGCCGCGCGAAGCGGACCAGATCCCGCTGAATCCATAATATGGTCAGACTGTTCTGTCAGGAGAAAGCAGGCTGGATTCAGGTGCGGGTAAACTCAAGGCTTTATTCACAAAGCGGAGACAGAGAAGAAAGAGTCACGCTCCACAGGTTTCACTCGCAGTGACAGGATGAACAGCAGATGAGTCACGTTTCACAGGATTCACTCGTAGTGACAGGATGAACAGCAGATGAGTCACGTTTCACAGGATTCACTCGTAGTGACAGGATGAACAGCTGAAGCTACTAGGAGCTCTGGGCTTGTAAGAACTAGAGCAGAGAAATAAGCCAAACACACTGGAGCCTGAGGACAAGACACGACAGGGTGAGTACAAAGAACTGCTAGATGATCGGAGCTATTGGAACGAATAACAACAGTCTGACAATAGACAGAGAAACACAGGGAATAATAAAGGGGAAAAAATTAGAAGGACATAGAGAACAGGTGGCGAGCAATTATGGTTAACAACGGGGAACAAGGGAGGCGGGGAAAACACAAACAGGCAGACGTGGTGAGCCGTCACCATCCCAACACACACACCCACACCAAAAGGACAGGTGATTAGCCCCGAGACCCGACATTCCCTCCACATCATTTCCTGTCATTGTCTCCTCTCCTTTCTATGAAAATGAAAAAAATGGCAAAGCAGAATGTGTCTAATTATCTTTTTAAGACCTTTCTTTCTGAAGTAGCTATCTGAAACATTTTGTTCATGCCATGCTGTTCAGATAATGGTGCAAGTGTTGGTTTACCTGCAAGTCATGTGAGTCATCTGTACGTGTGTGAGTTGAGTCATGCATGAAGGACTGTTCGCTGAGTGCTGTAACCACTGAGTCAGTCAATTAATGTAATTTCCTCTTTTATGTCAAGCCTTGTACTGATTTCTCCTTTCACTTTCCTCTCAGGTACTCAGTTGAGGGCTTTCTTGATAAGAACAAGGACCCGCTTTTCCAGGATTTCAAGCGACTGATGTACAACAGGTTGTAGTTTGGAGATTTTGACATTCCTTTCATTGAAATAATCAAATCAAATGTAATCCAAATTTTTTTTTTCATTCTTAGGTCTTTTAAAACCTGTATGGCTTTTTTTGTGGACAAAAATGCACCATAAAATATTCTGTATTTTGACTTGTTGCAGTATATTACAGTGGCTTTCTTTGACAAATAGGCCAAACTGAAATTGAAAATCTTGCCAATGGCCATACAGTAGTTGTCATATCTATTCAGTCTTCTGACATCATTGATGTTAGACACCATTGATTTTCACATGTTTTGTAACTGATCACAGTAATTAGTAATGACATGAAAGTGTATTAATTAATGATGACACACTTGATCACTCATAATAATGATAATGTTTTATTTTGTGTTGAGCTGTTCCTTTTAAAATAATGCATTAAGACTTTGTATGTTCAAGGACTTATTAAAAGTAGGGGACATTTTTTGAATATTCTTCTTTATATTTCTGTTGTGTTTTTTTCACTTCCATGTTCTTGCTGCTTTTTCCACTTAATATTTTTGTCATGAGTTTATCACTCTCTTTTCTAAACTTTTGTTGTAGTTCTGACTACGTCCTCAAAGAAATGTGGCCTGATGGGAAAATGAGTATTACAGAGGTGACCAAACGACCTCTAACTGCAGCAACACTCTTCAAAAACTCTATCATTGCTCTAGTGGACAAACTGGCCTGTAAGGTAAGAAATAACTACTTCAAATGTCAAACATTTGTACACTTAAGCCACACTTAAATATGTACAAATGTCATTTCATTAAATAAAATGTCGAACCAGATGGCATGCACACAAATGTTCCTGGAGCTTTTCTTCAAACTAATTTCACTTTCTGAGTCATTATTACAACAACTTGCAATCAGTGTCATGGTATTTTTAGTGAATGTATGGAGCGCAGAAAAATCTCTTTCTTTTAAATAAATGCCACTTGGTTTGATAAATATTATATAATGCTCTCTTGAGTGTGTGTGTGTGTGTGTGTGTGTGTGTGTGCGAGTGTTTGTGTGTGTGTGTGTGACACTTTAAGTGTCTAAAAGAGTCTGGGGGATCACTTTATTTAGGTTCAGCTTAACCCCCTTGATTCATATTATTTTAACGTAATCCACATCAATTATTTTTCATGCACATCCTTATCTTATGATTTTTGTTCATTTATACAGTATAAAAAAGTCAGCTGAGCCCATTATGTTCAAAATTTTTAATTTTTACAAATTGGTGTGATGGGGCCATCGTGGAACATACTGTATGTCTGCAAGAGCATGTTTTCTGTAGAATTAAGCATGAATTTAATCTGGGCTTAATCTACACAACTACCCCTTTAAAGCTGTTTACTGTGAAAAGATGAAATAGGGGTCTTTAAGAATAGCTCAGGTAATCTCTTATGTAGAGGTGCTGAAAAATGTAATCTCTCTAATGGAGACTGTCTGTATTTGATAAAGCAGTTAACAGTAGAGGGACACCTGTTGAATCCTGCTTTAGTGTGGAGTCATGGGTGGCTCTCCTCTCCTCTCTTCTCCTCTCCTCTCCTGTCCTATTAAAGAATCTGTGACATTTGGTGCTGTTATTTTGGGCTGACCCAATGCATCCATGATAGTTTCTGTGTCTGCCGGGCTGCACGTGTGTGTGTGCACACGTGTGTTTGTGTGGAAAAGTGGGGCTGCATGCAGGGCAGATTCTGCTTTTTTAGGTCACAGTAAAGGACTGGCTTCTCTCCCTCTGGTCCTGTGGGGACACTTGTACCTAATCTGACCGCTCATCCCATTCATCCTGACTTCAAATGCTCTCTTAACTGTAAAAATAATAATAATAATAATAATAATAATAATATGTGTGGTTGTTACTTCAAATAGCTTCTACCTGATATGAACCTCAAAATTACTTTTTTTACTTCGGATCACAAATTAAGATATTTTTGATGGACCCTCCATAGACTTCTCCCTCCACAACTCCACAGCACAAAGCTATGAGAAAACTTTTTTTGGGGAAAGAAAACAAAAATAACATTAATGACAGAGTTTTTATTTTATATTTAAAATTTTATCTCATTTTTATCTATTTTTACCTCATTGCTATGGATGATTTCCGCATGTTTTCTAACTATGCACGCAGTGATTGGCTGACAATCTCTATTAGAGATTTATTCATAGAAATATTGTAGAGCGCAATATTATGTTGCCATATTCAAATAAAGGTTTTAAAATAAAAATGTTAATTGCCTCATTCAAATAAAGATTTTAAAATGCAGTTTCTAATTGTTTCTAATTAAACAAGTAGGCTATATATTCAGCTAATTGTCAGCCTCTTATATGTATGCTTCTCATAAACAAATAGTCAATATGCATTAGATATTTCGGGTTGACTAGAAGTCATTCATTTTAAGCATTAGTCGACTACTAGTCGCACTTTTATTAATAACCCATATAAATCATAATAATGAGCCTTCAATTGTCTAAATAGCGCACATAAATGGCTTGCCACGGCGCACAGGCAAGTATAATAATTATATGAATTTGTTAGGGAAAAACAGCAAGTACACTCCATTAACGTTTTAATTTATTGTAACATCATAATTTATTGTTACACTAGTGCTTTCTGTTTTCAGTTTAAGAGATGAAGTCTGCAACACAGACTCATCTCCGCAGCACCTGTAGGCATTACATAATGTGAGAATATTTGTTTTCTGTTTGAATTGGTTCATTTAAAAGTATCACTCTCTATAGATATATTTTGCATGTCTGTAATAAGGCAAGCATCCACAGAGTTTCGAAGTAACACTCAAGTTCACAGAGTCTAAGACGGCAGAAAGCGCATCATATTAGCTTTAATTATTTTACAAAAGCGCAACATTTCGTTGCTATTCTGAGTGCACATGAAAATGTAGAGTCTTTACAGATACAAAAGATTCATTACTCTTTTCTGTATGACCAAAAATGATGATCTATTTTAAGAGCAAATAATCGCAGCAGCACCTCCATCTGTCCTGCAGTAGCCCAAGCGTGCTACTGTTCAGCTTCCACACTCCGCACAAACATGCACACTTTTTTTCTAGGCTAACTTTAGATTGATCTATTCTACATGTAAAGTTGCTACTACATACATATCCCAGATGATAAGCCATATTTGAGGTCGATGAACATTAGGTGAATATATAGATGTCCTGCGCAATGTACTATATTACCATATAGAACAGCCGTTAATGATTTGTCAAGGGATTTTTTTTTTCTGCCACTAAGTGACTAATACAATTTTGGTAATATGCATATGAACAGCCTTTTAATTAGCAGAATAATCATGACTGATAGTAAGACATGCAAACATAAAAGAAAACCAAACATATCTTTAAATGTTTCTAAAATGTTCATATCCCGAGGTATATTGCTGACAACAGCCATTTTAAGATATTTCAGATTTGGTCTCAGTGACAAGGAGCCACGTGTCAGACAAATGCTATGCAAATGTCATAACCTTTCCACCACCCCAGCGCAAATTTGCTGACTTGGTACCCACTGGGACCAAAGGTGAGCATACTGCTGCTGGTGATAGCCAAGCCGCTGTTCCTTTCACCACAGAAATTTCTTAATAGAAGGGATTTCGACTTTCACTGAAAGATTGCTTTAAGTCTTTCCTGTTTGTTGTTACAGCTTGGCAATAACAACAGGGAAGTGAGCCTACCAGAGAGGGGTACTACGGAGGCCACATCCTACCCATAGGGGGAAGTGACATGTGGAGATGATGATATGGACTAAGCCTGGGGCAGTCCTACATGTGGAATGGGTCTTTAAGGCAGGTCCTACCTGAGAGTAGGGATGGAATGACTGCAAGCAGAGACTGACAAAATGATCCTTCAAAGGGAAAAATGTGTTCACAGAGAGAGGGACTTTACTATGTAAGAATACACTTATGGGATCATAAGGGAATCAAGCCATATGATCCGGTGACCGGAGATCAGGGCAAGTTAACACTGATACTGGGCCTTGCGTAAGACTGCTCCACCCAGTTTGTCTGCTGGGGGTGCTGGAGGATACTCAACCAGGGTTCGCTGTCAGGGGAACTTACTGGAGGAGGAAAAAGGCACTTGCATCCCCGGGTGAGGGGGAATGGTACAGCAAGCATGACACTGGCCAGCTCTTCCCACCAAGTACCAGTTACCCAACACATTGGAAGAAACTGGCTCAATGCGGAGACTGTAAAATCTTGCAAAGGTGTTTGGCGTCGCCCAACCCTCAGCTCCACAGTGTGTGCCAGACATGTGTCTCAGCACATAGGAAGAAGCAACAGTAGGTGCAGCAGAGGGGAGTAAAGCTGGATCGTACAGAAGGCATCGTGTTCTGACTCAATCTGATGGTGCTCTTGGACCACCAGAGTGGACACTGCCTTCTTGAAAGACTGTGCCGTGACCTTCGTTAGTCGCTGAGCGCAGCTCCTGCATCAAACTTGGGTTGGTGCTACCCTCGTGCATTTGTTTTAGTGCCTTGGCATGGTGTACTTGCAGGATAACCATAGTATGCAGGACAGAGGGGGCCTGGCTCGCAGCACTGTAAACTTTGGCCAGGAGAGCGGCCATCAGCTTACAGGATTTGGACGGGAGACGAGGACAATTCCTCTAAGTCTCTCTGCCAGGGGAATGTCAACATACCACCTGGCCTTTCCACCATCGAGGGTTGGGAGGATGGTGGAAGGAGATGAGCATCCTATGACTGCTCGGGCAAGCATGGCTTTCAGCTCTGGGTCTGATTCGGCAGCGGCCATGGCACCCAAGGACGGCAGTCCTGCCGAATCTTCATCCTCGGAGCAAACTGTTCATGATTTGCTGTTTTAGGAAATCTGCTCTTTCAGTTGAAGTGCCCAGGGGAATCACTGGAGACATATTTAAATCGCCTATTTATACCCATATGCATGGGGAGTGGCTCAGGTATGCAAAATCCACTAGCCAAAATTCATTTGGCTTCTTCTCTTAAAGTCAGAGATGAATGGGGCTCCCAAGGAAATCCCCTAATGTCATCATCGACATAACTCAAAGTAACAGACAGATTAATGCAGACAGCTTGATTTAGTAATTTAACAAGTTAGATATTATCACATGAAACACATTTTAGGTTACCTACTGTACTATAACAATATCTCTGAATCACTTAAAAATCAGTTCAGTCACTGTTTTTGAGACATTATGGATGGATGGTGGATAAGTGATGGATAGATTAATTGATAGACTTGGATGGATGATGTATAGATAGATTGATAGATAGACGGATACAGCAGATAGATGGATTGATGGATGTTGGATAGATTAATAAATAGACATAAATAAACAGACACAGTAGATGGATAAATGGATGTTAGACAGACAAGCAGGCAGACAGGCAGATGGACGGATGGAAGGATGAACAAAATGTTGAGATAATGACATGAGGAGGTTGTTGTGTAGTAGAGAAGGGGAACGGTGAGCTCTCTATTCATGTGGAAAACTCACAGTTCTAGGAATTGTCCTAATCAGTGTAACACGGTGCAGTCTTAATGAAGTGTGCTTTATGTTTCCAAGAAAGGTCAGGGAGAAAATTCCCTTTAATTCTTTGTAAATTGTTTAGCTTTTTCATAATGCTACTTTTGATTATTGTAGCAGTTGGTTTTCTCTTATTATTAGTACAACTGACAGCTTTGAACCATAACCATATAATTCCATGTTGTCTTCATTAAATCATTGTTATTGTTATTGGCTACTAAGCTAACTTCTTGGTCAGCTGCAGTTTAATAACGTACCTATGAGGCCTTTGATAAATGCTTTTATTTGGCAGTTTCTGCAAATGATATGAAATAAAAATTTCATACAGGAGCCATACTATGTGCGGTGTATAAAGCCAAATGAGGTCAAGTCCCCCCTGCAGTTTGATGATGGTCGCTGCAAGCACCAAGTGGCGTACCTGGGACTGCTGGAGAATGTGCGTGTGCGTCGAGCTGGATTTGCCTACAGACAGCCTTATGCACGCTTTCTGCAGAGGTGAGAAGTTACAGTTTAGAACAGTGGTTCTCAACCTTTTTGATTCCAAGGGTCTTCACTGTCCAAGACAATATTTAGAGGCCCTCATAATATTTCTGTTTTTTCTGCTGTAATAACAAAATGTTAGTATTGTAGTATCACTGAGATACTATTATAGTTTGTTATATTTTGAGTAATCTTTTAATTTTATATTCCAGTTTTCATTTTAATTTAAGTTTTAGTAATTTAATAGTGTATTCTTTTACACTTTTTGTAGTTTTTTTTATGTTTAATATAGTTTTTATTTTTAGTTACGGTAGTATATGAAGCAGAAATGTTGCCTTGGCAAAAAGTTTAACAAAATTTTTGGTTAACGTTTAATTTATGGAAAATGGTTTTTAAGGTTTTAGTTTCAGTTTTAGTTAACTGATTACTCTGGTAAAAGTTGATGAGAAATTTTTATTTGGGAGTAAAAACTCATTTTAAAAATATTTCACAAACTGCTAAAAATTCAGTTCTTGAAACTTCTGAGATCATTTTTTATTTATAATCTGTAAATCAGTCAAAAAAGATTTTATTTTAATTAATATTAATATATTCTGTAAAATAATCATTCTAATAATATTGCACTGAAACATCTGACAAATGCATAATGTAATAAATATAAATAAAATTCTGAAATAAATTCTGACTTTTGTCTTCATGCTCAGATACAAGATGACGTGTGAATACACCTGGCCTAATCACCTGATGAGCTCTGACCAGGAGGCTGTGGAGGCCATCGTGAACCAGCACGGCTTTGAGGATGATGTAGCGTACGGCCACACCAAGCTCTTCGTGAGAACACCTCGCACACTCTTTACACTGGAGCAAGAGAGAGCCGCACTCATCCCCATTCTAGTGCTCTTCTTACAGAAGGTGACAGACACTCTATTTTCACTTTCCCCTCTCTATCTGTCAGTTTCCTGGGGCACTTTAGGTCTCTGTCTATCAACATTGTTTATTGTTGTTTTTGAGACTGTACCTCTGCTTCTTCCTGTCTCTCCCCTCCTCCTCGTTCATTTCATTTTCTTGCTCTTTGTAGATGTCTCACTTAATCATTCTTGACTCCTTCTTTGCAAGGTTTTTTTTTTTATGTGTTCCGAGGTGACATAACAGTGGAGTGGGATCA
Source organism: Carassius carassius (assembly GCF_963082965.1). Lineage (NCBI taxonomy): Eukaryota > Metazoa > Chordata > Actinopteri > Cypriniformes > Cyprinidae > Carassius > Carassius carassius. Next base: position 24,635,448 of record NC_081762.1, read on the forward strand.
TAACAGCTAGACAGCACTTCCCTCTGCACCTCCACTTCAGTCTGTCTTTACAACCTCATATTTGATCTTGCAGAGCAGAAATCTATAGATACAATCTCGTCTACATGTTTAGTTAATGGGAAACCATTTATACTCAAAGTTGATATAAATATATCTGTATATATATATATATAAAGCAATGTTTATTTGCACTTAGGAATGTTATAAATCAATATTTATTTGCATAGGATGTACATGTTGATTAAAATCTGCTTTGAACAATTATAGTTGGCTCATACATAAGGATATGGATATAAATATATCTGCTCATTATTTCTAGGTTTTCCCACTCATTCATCCGGTGTGTAGGCTGTATCTGACTCTAATAACAGTAATTGTGATAATGATCATGATTGGTGAATTATTCTTGTTGCATTCAATTATTCATCTGCATTGTGAGTTGCCCTGATTTCGCTTCTGTCCCACTTAATGCTGCTTGACTTAAACTAAAGGACAATTTAGTCAAAACTCAGCAGGGAAACTCAGTCCTGCACAGCAGATGAGACGACCCAGCAGGTGCCATGTTTCTGTCCACCTGACAGTCTCACTTACTCACTCACTCGTTTATTCACCGAATCATTCACTTACTCAACAGTTTATTCATTCATGAATCATGTGATCACTCACTAATTTATTTACTGAATTATTCAACCCTTCACACACACTCACGCACTCACTCACTCAATTATTCAGTAAATCATTTGATCATTCACTAACTCGGTCATTTGTTTATTGAATCATCTGATCATTCACTCACTCATTTATTCAGTAAATCATTCTATCACTTACTGGCTTATTCACTGAATCTTTTAATCATTCACTCACTCGTTTGCGCGATTATTTACTGAATCATTCAATCTTTCACTTATTTATTCACTGAATCATTTGGTCATTCCCTCACTCAATTATTCAGTAAATCTTCTAATCATTCATTCGCTCGCTCATTTGTTAACTGAATCATTTGGTAATTCACTCCATATTCACTGAATCATTTGATCTTTCACTTGCTCACACATTTATTTACTGAATCATTTGATCATTCATTCACTGACTTATTAATTGAAACAGTTGATCATTCACTCGTTTGTTCACCAAATCATTTTATCATTCACTCACACATTCACTTAATTATTTAATTACTCACTCACTTATTTTTTCACTGAATCATTTTACCATCCACTCAATTATTCACTGGATCTTCTAATTATTCACTTACTCACTCATTTTTCCACTCAATTATTTGGTAATTCACTCATTTATTCACAGAATCATTCAATCATTAATTCGCTTACTCACTCATTTATAATATGAGTAATTTATTCACCGAATCATTTGATCTCTCAATTATTTTTTTCAGGAAATCATTATAGCAGTCATTTACAAATGTATTAACTGAATAATTTGATCACTCACTTAACTCATTTATTTACTGAATCATTTGATCATTCATTCACTGATTAATTCATTGAAGCAGTTGATAATTCACTTATTTGATCATTCACTCACTCATATACTTAAAGGATTAGTTCAGCCAAAAATGAAAATTAAGCCATAAATTACTCGCCCTGAAGTCATCCTAGGTGTATAATCTAGCTTGCACTCACAGTTGTAAATTAAGTGGTTCCTGGAGGATGACGTGTGAGGTCAGCGCTGCGCACGTACGCGGAAACACAGCAGAGAGATCAAAACAAAACAAAGGTCACTAATTAGAAGTACAAAACGAGGATTCTAAAGAAGAATATTGGAGGATTTCGATATAAGCCAAGAGGAGACTGGTTTTCCTTTATCTAAAGTAAGGAAACTTTGCTTCCTTTGCTCCTGTTAACAAAGGTTGATTTCCACGAGACTCACAGGCGCATGCGCAACGCTGACCTCATATGTTGACCTTTAAATTACAGTATTTTCAAATTATGATTTTTTTTCTGCAGGTTTGGAGAGGTGCATTAGCACGTATGCGATGTAGGAAAATAAAGGCTATATTTACCATAATGGCATATTATAAATGCTATAAGGTGAAGGCTCACTTCTGGGAAGTGGAGAGACGGTTTGCCAACGTTCGAAACATGGCCGACTACGGGAAGAGTGTGGAGTGGCCGACACCGCCTGCGGCCCTGGTGCAGTTCCACAGAATCACACAATACCTTCACCGCCGGTATTACCATGACTCCATGATTTTATGTTTTTTTTCTTAATCGTTTGGCCTTCTTCTCATACTTTCCCTGCCTCACTCTTAGATGGTGGGCCCGGCAGCTGATTAAAAACATCCCCCCGTCTGACATGGGGGAGGTGAGGGCAAAAGCAGCTGCTCTGTCAGCTCTGAGCGGGGAGAGAGTGGACTGGGGCTATAGCCGTGCCTGGGAGAGAGACTACTTGGCCAATGTGAGTTTTTCATCAGGTTACTCATTTAGAACTCTCACTTTGCGTAGAATGCAGGATTTTACATTGATTAGGTGTATTAAAGGGGTGCTTGACTGTTTTTTTTTTTCCTAGGCTTGATCGTTTTTATGGGGAGCATGTTTCATTCTACATGCTTCATTTTTAATTTTTCACATAATTTACCTTTATTCCACACCGATCTGTCCCTTCTCTGACAGACGCCTCGATTATTTCCTGTTTTTATGAAGCCCCTCCCTCAGAAATACGCGATGGGCTGAGATTGGTCAGCTGGCTCAGATTGTTGTGATTGGATAAACCACCTCGAGCGCGTCTAAACATCCCGCCCCTCAAGCTCAGAATGTGCTCTGGCTGTATTGTAAACAATTACTTCCTTTATATTGCTTATCAATTTGACTCCGATTGAGATGCAGAGAATATTAATGAAGAGGATCGCACAGAACCTGTGCAAGCATGGCTCTCAATGGTATGTTTGTTTGTTGTTGTCTCATACTTTTAGATACGCTGTTGTTTGTAAATGCTACTTCTTCTGTTAGCTTTTAATATATGGGTTTATTCTGTTTAAAACTTTAATACAGCACAGTAACCGGACGAGCATCCATATATAATGCTTCTCATTGCTTTGTGAAAATAAGTGTATAAAAGGAGCCATTTGTTGGAGCTGATCTGACGATCTGAAGGAGAGAGAGAGAGAGAGAGAGAGAGAGAGAGATGCAGAAAAGGGTGATGTGAGGAACAGGATTAAGAACCGCTCCTTTTTAGAACATTGGTTTTGAAACTTGTGACTCCATTAGAATCATTAGAAAACAGAATTGCGATTCATATATGCACAAATTTTTACATGCACTCCAAGTTTTCTCTTCCTCTTCTCTAAAGCAGCACAACATGGCCTCACCCCCTTTTTTTTGCGTGTTTCTAGGGGCGGGGTTTATCTGGGTTTGTGAAGTAACGGACCCGGGAAGAAGCTCGTTGTAGTCACTTACCAGCTGTTTTTCTAGGCATAAAACTGACAGAATTTTGAAAGACTATATCTCCGTTTGCATTGAACTTTCAGCGCTGCAACTTTGCAGATATTGTTTATGCTCAAACAACAACATTACAGATTAACTAACGTTAAAAAAGTGAAATCGCAATCAACCACCCCTTTAAAGTTCGCAGTTTAATAAAGCTTTAAGCCCAGTGGTATATGCAGGAGTGTTCGGCTGTCTTAAAGGAACAGTTCACCCAAAATGATATACCAGCATATCAAACCATATGACTTTCTTTTTCTTTTGCGGAACACAAAAGATGTTTAGAAGAATGTTCTTGCTGCTGTTTTCCATTTATCAAAAGTGAGCTTTCAAGTTCCAAAAATTATGAAAAGCATGATAAAAAATGTGCTATATTCCAATCTAAATTCATGTTCATGTATATTCTAATCTGAAATCATGTTCATGCATATTCAAATATAAACAAAATTGGTTTGCTCCCATTGAACGAAATGAATGTATAATGTAAATTCATGTAATTTGTAAATTACCATATTGTATATACCGAACCGTATCAAAAAACGACAGTGCACCTTATAATCCGGAGCGCCTTACATATGGATCAAGGCACTCTGTCAAAATGTTGACATTCCCTTTATGCATGCATAATGCAAACCCATTCAAACGTTTGACTGTAGTATCTTCTATTCTATGCGCCTTATAATCCGGTGCGCCCTATATATGAAAACAGTTCTAAAATAGGCCATTCATTGAAGGTGTGCTTTATAAATCAGTGTGGAAAATACGGTAGATTTTGCTGATGTGTTGTACAATTACTTTTTACATTCACAAACCTTTCTCTGTGGGCAAGCAGTCATTTTTAATATGTTTCTTGTTTTATGTAACATGAATAAAAAAATAAAATAATAATAATGATATGGCCAAGAAAAAGATTAATTCCCACGTTTCAGTAATTTATGGTCATGTTTAATTTGCTTGTTTCAGTTAAATTGTGGTCACGTTAATTTTAAAAGTCGTGGCAATGAGGGAACAGCTTAGTACAATGTGACCACAGTTTAGCTAAAAAAGGGAACAAATTAAGTCATGGGCAAAAATTCTTAATCTGTGGCCATGATGTGTTGTTTTTTCTTTCCCCCGCATGTCTCTGTAGTATATATAATTATGCTGGGTATTTCCCTAAAAGCCTGCATGAGCATCTTATGAGCATTAAAACATTAAGTCCGTTATCATTAAGTCCCACTTTATTGTTTAGTCACCAATATGTCCAAACTGGTTGACTGTCTGGAGAATATGGATAACCAAAGGGTTAACTGAAAAATTTACTCATGCTCTTGTTGTTCCAAAGCTTAACAAAGCTATGTGTGTTTTTTTTTTTTTTTTTTACTTTTTTTACTTTTTTACTCTGTCATCTTCAAGGATCAGCAAAAAAGAGGACCTCTCTTGAACTAAAATCGAAAGCCTGTGGCTCAAATTAATTTCACTCCAGTGGTGTGAAATGAAGAGCAAGTCCATGTGCTCTACACAGTATTGGAAGAATACCTTTCTTTTCTTTCTAAGAATTCTGTAGGATTTTTTCTCAGCAACATTTATTGTGACTTCTGTATTTTACAACACATCTATTTAGAGCTCACAAAATGCATGATTGCTTGTTTCTGTCATTGCAGTTTTGGCAATAACAGATGAGCTTTCAAAGACCTTTGAAGTTTTCAGATCATCTAAATGAGTCAAAAGCTTATTTATGAAGCGCTGTTGAGAATCTGTTGTTGCAGATAAGGTGTTGTGTCTGTTTGACGCATTAGTGGAGTGGGCTGGTGACGATGATGACAGGGTTTTTAAATCCGTCATGCATTGATTTGAATTGATATCAAGGAAGCCATAGAGGCATAAGTGTGCTTGTTGTTTGTGTGACTAAGCTTCTCAGAATTTAGTGTCATAAATCCAGTAATGTGTCTCTCCACTGCAGGCAAAAGACTCTCCTCTGACGAGCACCAACTTTGTGCGCATCACTAAAGAGCTGAAGAACAAAGACCAGTACAGCCAGGTCCTCTTTTCATGCTCTGTCAGGATGGTAGGCTTTTTACATTTCAATTTCACTGTTACTAAATGACAAAAACTGTGCATTTGTATTGCTAAAACATTTGCAGGGTATAGCTGAACTAAAAAATAATGTACTGTAACAATGGTGAAAAAGGAATAAACTGAAACAAGCAAACAGAAATAAAGTAAAATAATCTCAAATAACTGAGCAAAGTAAATAAGTAATATTGACAAAGTAAAATAACAATAGTGCAAGTGGAGTAAACAAGCAATATTATCACATAAAATAAAATAACAATAGTGTGATAACTAGTAATGTTAACAAATAAAGTAAAATTCCAACAGTGAGATTATATAAGCAATGTTATAAATTGAATTAAATTAAATAAAAAATCTATAAAAAAAATGTGTAATGGTGTGAATTATATAATCAGGCAATATAATCAAATAAAACAAATAACAATAGTGCAAATGGAATAAAGAAGCAATATTATCAAATAAAATAAAATAATAGTGGGATTGAGTTAACAAACAATGTTAACAAATAAAGTAAATTTCCAAAAGTGAGATTAGAGTATTGAAGCAGTGTTATAAAATAAAAGAAAAGAAATGATTAGTAGTGTGAATGAAACAATCAAGCGATATTAGCAAATGAAACAAAATAACTATAGTGCAAATGGAGTAAACAAGCAATAGGTGTGCATTTTAAAAGCGGAAGATTCAAATGGTGACTTCCGCTGCAGCCTCTATCAATGGCTGTGCCCATAGCACTGCATTGTTGTAGATTATTTATGTAGAATTCAGCACATACACCTCTTCTAAATACACCAATCTCAATTTACAACAATTAATTGAGTATTATGAAACAAAGGAATATGTTGGCACGATATCCTGAAGTGTATTTTCGTGTGAGCTATACTGAATGTGTCTATGCGATTCTTCACAGCCTGATCACCTTATTTCATTTCAGAACATCGAGAAAACTATATAAACAACATATCACATTAATCAGCATTAGAATTAGCCAAAGCTTAAAACATGAATTATGAATTATAAGTTATTAAAATAAAGAAATATTTCCAGCCCATAGACGATAATTAAAAATAAGTTTGATTATACTGGCGGTCTGTACAAACTGTATATTCAATGGCCCTACACCAACCCTACACCTAACCCTAACCCTCACAGGAAACTTTGTGCATTTTTACTTTCTCAAACAAACTCATTCTGTATGATTTATAAGCGTTTTGAAAAATGGGGACATGGGTTACGTCCTCATAAGTCACCCTCTCCTTGTAATACCTGTGTCATACCCATGTCATTATACAGAGTTGTGTCCAGATATGTCACAAAAACAAGAGCACCCTCTTTCACCAAACTCCAAGTTCTTAGTCACTTTCTCATTTTCTCACTCATATCATGAGTGCCTTTGACCGTAGCCAACATGGATATCACAAGCACAGCCGAGGGCTCAGTGTTTGACTGCCTTGAGCAAAGACTGTAACACACACTCTCTATCATACCACTGCAGCTAAAGATGCTGCTACCATTGGTCCAGTTTATCTTCCCTTCCCAGCGAGACTCAACCAAACACACCACCAACCCAACTTCACAAGCTGTTTTTAAAGGCAGGAACATTCAGTACAATAGGGGAGCATTACCTAAACATACCAACAGTGCTGATGCAAAGGTTGCTTGTGAATTTCAATAAGCCCTGAATATCGTTGTAAATTATAATTGTAGTCAAGCTCAGACAGAGGAATATAGCTGGCCTAATTTCTGCTTTTTCTCTCTCCTGATCACTCTTTTCTCCAGCTCAACTGGTTCAACAACACAAAGGACAGAGCTCTGCTCATCACCGACAAGCATATCTACAGGCTGGAGCCCAAAAAACACTTTAAAGTGCAAAAACGAATATCACTTGATTCAGTAAGTATTTCATGCATATCACACAAATCACACAAACTTTAACATGCATATCACTTATAAAAAATAAAGGGTCCAAAAAAGGGGGTTTCTGAGCATTTTTATGCAAAAGCCATTTTTCGTTTACCAAAGAACCTTTCAGCGATCTGTTCTTAAAGCAATGTTTACCCAAAAATGAAAACTTGCTTAAAATCTATCCACCCTCAGACCATCGAAGATGTAGATGCATTGTTTGTGCATTGGATCAGAAATTTAGCATTACATCATTTGCTCATGTGAAAACAGTTTTAAACAAATATGAGGATGGGTTTTGATGTGAGAGGACAACAGGGGATGGACATTTTAATCGAAGGAAGCAGTATTATGCATATGGACTCATATTTTGGCTAGAAATGGGAGTTTTAGGTTAAAACTCCTTGATGGATTTGTTTCTTGGAAACACACAGCTTTTCACTTCATAAGATGTTAATTGTTGGACTGGAGTGGTGTGGAGTGGATTATTGTGATGTTTTTATCAGCTGTTTCGACTCTCATTCTGATGGCACCCATTCACTGCAGAGCATCCATTGGTGAGCAAATGATGTGTAATGCTACATTTCTCCAAATTTGTTCCCATGAAGACAAAAACTCATTTGTGTTTTCAGCAAATTTTAGTTTTTGGACCAACCATTACTTTAAATGAACCATTTCTTATTGTGAAGAACATTTTTAAAATCTAAAGAACCCTCTTCTACTATAAAGAACCTTTTGTACAATAGAACGGTTCTATGGATGTTAAAAGTTCTTCATGGAACATCAGATAATAGAATATATTTATTCTTAAGAGTGTGAAATGAAGCCTCAAAAACAAAGCAGACATGTCTTGGTATCTGTCATTGTCTGGGATTTGTTTTTGTTTTATGTAACTGTGCAATGTGGGTCAATGCATCTGTCTGCTGCAGACTCGCTGTCTCCTGACTCTCCATTGCGTGTTCCTTGTCTTTAGATTATGGATTTTTTTTCTACAACTACAAACTGGTCTCTCTTATTAGATGACAGCACTAATGCTCCATATGACCAGCCATGTCGGATGGTTTAACAGGGTCATTCACAAACTTCTGGCAGCGTCGGAGTGAATTCAGTGACCAGAACAGTCTGTGTGTGAGGTGTCTGACCTACATTCTATGTTCTCAGATGTGATACAGTGAGAGAGGGATTTGGACACGCACTGCAGCACTGCAGTCTGAGCTCCCCTTCACAATCACATACGCACACATTAAACTTGCAATTTTTACCATATCTGTATGTTTCACACGTCTCTAGCGGAAGCAGGACCAGACGTCCCAGAGAGCGAGAGACAGAGATAAGTGATTGGGCAGTTCAACAAGGGCTGCAGTATAGCACTGAATCATGCCAATTATGCAAACACACTCTTTAACACATAATGTCCATGCTACAGCTGTCTTTATGATGTTTACACATTTGAATTCATAAGATACCAGAATAGCGCAAAAAAGACCATCTCTCAAAAATCCTATTTCATTCTAAATTCTAAGATAGATAATGCATAAAAGTGCATGCACAAATAAAATAAAGCTTATTTTAAGTAGCATCATTATTATTTGCAATTTATACATTATTTTGATGACAGTTATGCACATTTATCCCTATAATTCTCAATTCTCATGTAATGCATCTGGACATTTCACTTTTTTATAATTTTTTAAATTTTCATTACTGTATTTTCAGTGGTGATTCTCAAATAATGTGTTGTATCAACCAACCAACCACATGCAATTTAGTATATGGATGTAAATGTGGTAGTTTTTAGTATTATTATTATAAAACCAGGGTTAAATAAAGGCAGCACAACAAATACTATAACAATTATTGAATATATCATTTATGAACTATTATAGTTTTTGTTAATATTTTGAATTAGATTATATTTAATTTGTTATATATTATTTTTCATTAAAACATTTAAGGGAAGTTATTAAATTTGTTTTGTTTTTGTTAGTCTTTAGTTTTAGTTTATTTCATTTTCGTTATTTTAGTACTTACTAAATAAAAATGAGAACTGAGATAACTAAATAAAATATTTAAATATTATATAATATATTTTATTAATTCATTCTAGGAATATTTATAAATTGTGTTGTTGATTTATGTAAATATTTATTTATACATTTAGAAATTACCTTTTTATTGTTTTAGTTTTAGTTAACTATAATAACCCTAGTACTACCATAAAGTGTAAATGCTTTACAATTTAAATATAATTTAAATCATGTGAATAAGAATGGGATTGTGCTTAATTATAATGAAAATAATTTTATAATGCAACAGACATCTTGATGGTTCTAAAATAGGCTGTAGTTTTTTAATAAGCAAAATTTTGCACTTTAATATGACCTGGACATGACAGATTTGATGAGATTTGTTCTATTATAATCTCACAGCCTCGCCAGCAGCCCTGCACCTAATGGGTCACAATCCAAGAGCATATTATGAACTTTCTCAAGCCTCTCTGGTCAAGCCAGATCACACTGGATGGGTTCAGGCAGTTGCAAAAAAGGATATTGTTTTGTGACAGCCCAGTACATTGGGGTTTTAATCTCATTTCACCACAGATTTACACACTACGTTCTGTGTGAAGGGCATGAAGGGCTGATCGTGTCAGCTGATATTCTAGAGCAGCAGACACAGACAGGGCAACCCTACAGTCCGCTCACAACTATTATGATAATTATTACCATAACTATATTAGTTTCTGCTGTACACCAACAGACCTTAATATTCATGCCTACATTTTCCAAAAGCATCGTAAACCATAAGTTAATTGTAGCTCCATTGGTGACAAGGGTTCTACGATCAATTTAGGTTTAGGATGCTTTTGGGGAAAAGCAGCCCCATTTATTATAATTATATGTGCAGTTATTAATAGTAGTGAGTTATTTTAAACTGTAAAAAATATTTCAGAAATCAAATAAATGCAGCCTTGGTGAGACTTCTTTAAAAAATATTTTTAAAAAATCTTACGACTCCAAACTTTTTAACAGGACTTTACTTTACTTTACTTTACTTTACTTTACTCTATTATTTAGTTTTATTGAATTTTATATTTAACTCTGTATTGACCAATCAGCATCCAGAACCACAACTATCCTTTTTATCCATTCCAAACTATTACTATCTACTGTGTTTTAGTGCCACATTAAAAAAATGAAAAATCTAAGATCACGAGATTAAAGTCGTAATAGTTAGAGGATAAAGACGAAATTTCAAGAATAAAGTCAAAATATTATGAGGATAAAGTCGAAATATTACGAAAATAAAGTCGAAATGTTTTGAGAATAAAGTTAAAATGTTTCAAGAATTTAAATCGTTGAAATTAAAGTTCTAAATTTCCAGAGAAGTAATGTGTTTTTCAAGCTCTTTAATGATCAGATTGCTGTATTTATGGGAACCAAAGTTTTCTTTGGGAAAATTTCAAATTTGTGAAATTTCAACCACCTACTCCTCAAAAACATCTGTGGCATCCAAACCTTTATTCATCACATGTAGCCTGTTTAATTAATAAACGTTTTTAGTTTAAGTGGGCTCCAACTCGTTAACATAAGTTAAACTGTTTTCTTTTCTGAGGTAGCCTTTAGACCATAACATGCAAGTGACTATTGGTATAATGCAGTACATGATTGGACATTATATTTAACGTCTTCCATTCAGCCACCTAGTAATTGCAATAATTTTGGGCTTTGTTGCTTTTAATATAACACAGCTCAGTATCTGTCAGTTTTATCACAAAATACAAATTATACATGTGTGTTTCCTCTTTATTCCAAGTTTATACATTATTGTAATATTTTGTTTGTATTTCGCTATAAAACTGACAAATTTTGAAAGCTGAGACTTTGGAATATCTTCTGGTGATCCCAATCCGGGATGTTTGAATGTGCAAAAGGCTATATATTCTCACAATAATATAACTTTAATCTTTATTCTTGTAACATTTCGACTTTATTCTCGTAATATTTCAACTTTATTCTCCTAGTATTTCGACTTTATTCTCTAAACATTTCAACTTTATTCTCATAATATTTAGACTTTATTATTGAAATATTTTTACTTTATTGACTATTCTCGTAATATTTCGACTTCATTCTCGATACATTTAGACTTTATTCCCATAGTATTTTGACTTTATTCTCATCATTTCAACTTTATTCTCAAAATATTTTGACTTTAATCTTGTTATCTTAGTTTTTTTTATTATTATTATAATTTTAATGTGGCACTAAAACGCCATCATATCTATTATTTATTACATTTAATTATGTGTTACATTTTTGAAATCCACAGAATTTAATTCTGTTTAAAATTAACTGCAGAAATGCTACTGAGGTCTTTGTGTGTATGTTTGTGTCTGTTTGACTGGAACACTTTGCAGGAAGACCACCCTGATTTCTCAAAATCTCAGACAGCAAGGTCAGCCGCATGTACTTCAGGGCACAGAGCGATTAACCTGTGTGTGTGTGTGTGTGTGTGTGTGTGTGTGTGTGTGTGTGTGTGTGTGTGTGTGTGTGTGTGTGTGTCCATCCAAGTGGCAGTAAAGAGGCTTAACACTGCCTGATCACTCTGTTTCTTTCAGGCACAGTGGTGACGCACCTATTGCTGTTTATAATGTACACTCAGAGCAACACACTGGTATTTCATGAACATCAAAAGACCCCTTGAACATAAAGAAGGCCTGTTTTTTAAATAGCCAAGAGGCTCTAGTTTTGTCAAAGCCATAATTTTCACATATGCAAGTATTATTTTATTTAGGCATACAGTATATAATGCAGTGAGCTCAAATTGATGTTTTGACTAAACAATAAATAATGTTCTGTTATTTTTTTTAAATCTCCTAACTTTCTTGTTTGATTGGGCTGCAAAATATCAAGACATTTTAAAAAATAACTGGGTAAAAAAAAAAAAATCAATAGTAAGCTATAGCATTCTAAACATAGCCTGTGATTTTTTTTCTTCTTGCAGTGCTCTTATTGTAATCTAAAATTAAAACTATAAAAAATTGTTTTTGGTCATTTAAATAAAGCTTAAATATAAATAAACTGTAAATATATATATATTATATATATAACTGTAAAAAAAATGGAAAATAGCAGCTGAAATAAGTTTAAGTTGAATTACTAAAACTGAAATACAAATAAATTCAAGCTATGATTAAAAGGATAATAAAATGACAAAAACACACAAAAAACTGATAATATAAAAATTTAAATTAAATTGCAGTATTAAAACAATGCTGTAATAGTATAGCTATGGTGAAAAAAGTATGGTTTTCTGCATTAATTGGTCAAAAAAATGTATGCCGTCATTGGTTCAAATATGCAGAATATCCTGGAAAACCAAAGAATACACACGACCTGGATGATTTTTTTTTCTTCTGAAGAATAGTGACAAGCAAGGGACTCATAAACAACTAGATAGGCAACTAGGTAAAGTTCACTTACTGTCTCCACAGTACTGTGAATGTTTAATGTTCAACAAAGACATAAAAGATTTTAATTGTTTGCGTTTGATGAAGATCAGATGACATTTTATTACTAATTAATGCACAAAAACAACCAATACCAATAGGTTCACATAATTTCTCTTACCTCTGTAACTAATGACAATCGTAAATTGGCTGCTTACAATATTACTGGGAACTTTTTTTCTTAGGGACCGTTTTATTGGACAAAAATATGTGCAGTGTATGAAGAATCATTATATACAGAGACTGTATATGCAAATGTGTATCTGCCACAGTTAGGGCATGGTTTCATGGGATTTACAGCATACATAGACATAATGCACATGGGTCTGCATGCTCATGCAGGACTGTTTCTAATCTCAGAGTCATGCGTACCAGCCAGGCACACATTTCACTGATGCACAACGTCAACCGGTCACACTCTTTAAGTAATTGCAACAATCAAGTCATTCATTCACGATTATTTCCAGCGTATTACTCATTCTCAAGGTTACTGAGTCAATCATGTGCTGAAGTGCAGGAAGTGATTGTGTGGTGAATGAGCTTTTACTCTGATTGCAAAGCCAGAGGTTGACTGAATGCCAGTGGTTGATGGAAAAATGGATCTGTTGGATTCAGGAAAGATGGATTTATTAGACGCACATCCTTTGACTTCATTGTTCAGCAACACATACTATGCAACGTGTTTAATATGTTTTCATGTGTTTACATTGCTGTTTTACACTCTGTTCAATCCCACAGGTGGTTGGTGTGAGCGTAACAAGTGGCAGTGACCAGATGGTGGCGCTACATACTTCCTCTCAGGATGACTTTCTAGTGCACCTACAGAGGGGTCAACTCAACCCAAATCAGGACCGTGTAGGGGAGCTGGTGGGCAGCCTTACAGACCACTTTACACGGTAAGAGTCCATGCCAATAACCCCCAGCTCCAACATTTGTTCATTCTTCATATTGAGGATTTAAACAGGCCTGTAGGCCATAGTATTAGGATCTAAACTTTTTTTTTCAAAACGTACAGATTCATACAGAGGATTAATTGAATAGAAAAGTTTCCATGTCTATGCAGGGCCGGCGATTGCTATAGGCGAACTAGGCGGTTGCCTAGGGCGACAAATATGTTACGTTATGCGTATAAATATCGTTATGTTACGTTACATTACGTTAGGGAAAAGTGCGCAGTTGATGAAGAAAATGAAGCGTTCTAATAAACCCAGGGCTTAATTTGTGCCGGAACAAGCCGTATCCGTATCCGGATCCAGCTCCTCCGAAATCCGATCCGGCACCTCATTTTGGCGCATCCCCCTCCTCCAGGGGCGGCGTTTCAGTATGGCAGACAGAGATATGTGCAGTGAAAAACTATCCAAAATTCATATCTCTATTATAATTCGTTATTATTATTTTAAATCAGAGGGTTTTACAAATATTTAACCAATGATAAGTATTTAAAGGAGCTTGTAAAACTCAGATTGACGCACGCGCACAGCCTGGAGGAGACAGATCTCCGCTTATCTGCAAAGCAAGGGTAAACAAATAACTTTGAATAGTACAGCATTTCTTTACTCAAACACTATGTCTGTTAAGGCTATTGTTTTTGTGTGTTTGAAGACTGGAGAAGTAGGTTTTTTTGCCATCTAGCCAATATACTTTTGTATGTTTGAAATATCCTGTGCATAAGTGCTTAATTGTTTATATGATGAGATTTTGGCCAAGTGTATCAAAACAGCAAAAAAAAACATAAAAAAATAAACGTTATATCCTGACCTGTAAAAGGTGATAATGGCATATAATGCGCTGCACTTTCCTCAGATGCGGACAAAACACAGATCTCCTCATTCGCCGGCCAAAGACCTTGTTAACTCCATTTGGGCTTGTTTTTCAAATAGCCTGATGTTAATTGCACGTGTCTGATACAACACCAACACTGACGATGCAGTGTTTAATTATTGATTTGTTCCCTCTATTCTTTCTCCCCCCCCCCCCCCTGTATTTTAGTAGAGTCTGCCATGAAACTGTTGTATTTGTCAACACCCATCAGACATCATATTGTGTGTATTTGGTTGCTTAAACTCAACAAACTACGGAAAATAACTCTTATATAATACTTGCGAGTCAGCTTTGTACGCGCAAGCTTTGGATGTGACTGTGAGGGCACATAATACAGCCTTTAGAGCGCGTGAGTACCAAATGGCTTAAAATTCTTAAAAAGGTGTGCAAATTATTATACATTTTTGTGACAATGCAACAATGAGCCGATTAGGCAAGTGACAGTTCTGTCAGTTGTCCTGAAATGCGAGTGAGTCTTGTATCGCAGCGTGCAGGTCACTGATGCGCTGATGAGAAGCGCGCTCTGAGAGAGTTCATGGATTCAAATGACTGATTTAATCGTAGACTTTCTGTGGATTTATTTTATTAATCAAACCTACAAGCTATGTTAAATAAATGCAGGAATTTCCCTCATTCTAAAGTTGAAAGCTGCGAGATTTATTAAAACAATAAGAAAAGTTTTTAGGCCTGGAAATTGTTATTTTAAAATAGCATGGCATTTCCATGTTATTCATGACCTTACAGACCCTATAAAAGCAACTGATGCACGCTCTTAATCACTTAAACTGGTCCACCAATGTGATTGTGCGAGTGCTCCGTTACCTCTCCCTCCTGTAATCGCGTGCTGGATCCGTTGCCCCCATTTGTTCCGTTACCTCGCAATTTACAAATTAAGCACTGTACGTATTACTAGTAAACGTAACTTCACTGATAGCCTACATGGTTACAATTGAATTTAACACCACTGATCTGGCTGTTGCAGGTGAGGGGGCCACATCTAGCATTCCAGGTCCCAGTGAAACACAGGCCACTGAAACCAGGGATACTCAGGCTGGGGGGCGCAAAACTCAATCTCGCCTAGGGCAACCAAAGGGCTAGAGCCGGCCCTGTGTCTATGATTTCACATTCTGAATTAAAATACATTTTATATAATATTGATTGCATCAAAGCCATTTCAGAGAGATAAACAGGGAAGTAGCAGAATCTCAACTATGGAGACAGTTCAGATTCTGCTGTTAAGCAGCTCCAAAAGACAATAGTGTCATTGTTTAGCTCAAGTCAGTTTAGATCAATAACAATGTGAAACGAGGTCAGTTCATGTTCACAGTGATTTGATTCATTCCAATGCATTGTGGTGAAAAATAGTGGTGATACAAAACACTGATAGCATAATGAATCTTTATGAAACCTCATAAATAGTATGGAAAATATTGATTCGCTATTCAATATACTTGTTAAAATGCTTTTACGACGATTTGTATAACACAATAACATGATTAAGATACTCTATGGAATTTCACACATATTTAAGGTGTAATGAATACAAACCATGTGACATTTTTAGAATCATTACTTTCGTCATTTGCTGAAAATGGTATGAAAGTGTTTCAAAACCATGTAAAACAAATGTGAATACATTTCTAAGAACTTTTAGCTTAGTATATTTAGTTATTTGGTTCATCCCTCGGTATTTGTGCTATAGACATTCCTCAGATTGGCTTGTTTTTAAGTGATCAGACCTAAGATGTTGCCTGGCGAACAATGAAACATTTCATTTGGATTGATTAATTGGCTTCTAATTCAAAGATTCAAGGGTTTAAAGTTTTAATAGATTAAAAGGTTATTGTCAGAGGCCAGGAAATGTATTACTTTATTGGAATGATGTATAGTACCTGCCGAAAGTTTGTGGTCTGTAAGATTGTTTTTGTTTTTTTAAGAAATTGTTACCATTTAATTTTTTATTTAATTCTATATCTTTATTACTATTTATATAGCACCTTCCAAAATAAAGTTACAGCGTGTTTTACAATAAAAATAAATAATTTAAATAATTTTTAACCAAATTTAATTAATCAAGGATCCAATAAATTGAACACAAGTTACATACACTTATAATGTTACAAATATACAGTACAGACCAAAAGTTTGGAAACATTACTATTTTTAATGTTTTTGAAAGAAGTTTCTTCTGCTCATCAAGCCTGCATTTATTTGATCAAAAATACAGAACAAAAATGTAATATTCTGATATATTATTATAATTTAAAATAATTGTTTTTAAATTTATTATACTTTAAATTATCATTTATTTCTGTGATGCAAAGCTGAATTTTTAGGATCATTATCACATGATTACGGTGGCCGAGAAGTGCAAAACAAATCACAATTACAAAAACAAAATAACAAATCCAAAAACACAACGACAATTCAGAAAACAAAATAACAAATCCAAAAACACAACGACAATTCAGAAAACAAAATAACAATTCAAAAAACACAACGACAATTCAGAAAACAAAATAACAATTCAGAAAACAAAATAACAATTCAGAAAACACAACGACATGTATTGTATTTCTGCAGAAGTACTAACCACATTGTCCGGTAGCCGAACAACTGTCCTGGTCCACGCAGCTCTGCTCTAATAGCATTCCTTACTTCGTCTATGGGCGAATAGTTCTTTCTTCTGAACATACCATTATTCTTCAGGTGTGTTTTTAAAGAGCGCAAGCTCATTTTAATGTCGTGGTATGTCACCAGCATGTCCACAATCACGGCATATGAATGTCCTTCTTCAAAGTAGCGTTTAATGTGTTCCATTTTAGCAAAATTCAACATTAGATTTCAACAAAGTTGATCACAATTTATTTTTGATTGACAGGTTTCTCATCCAATCAGCGATAAGTATGTCGTTCTCAAAATATACCTACCTTTTCCGTTTTGTATGAATTGTCGTTGTGTTTTCTGAATTGTTATTTTGTTTTCTGAATTGTCGTTGTGTTTTCTGAATTGTTATTTTGTTTTCTGAATTGTTATTTTGTTTTCTGAATTGTTATTTTGTTTTCTGAATTGTTATTTTGTTTTCTGAATTGTCGTTGTGTTTTTTGAATTGTTATTTTGTTTTCTGAATTGTCGTTGTGTTTTTGGATTTGTTATTTTGTTTTTGTAATTGTGATTTGTTTTGCACTTCTCGGCCACCGTACATGATCCTTTAGAAATCATTCTAATATGATGATTCATTATCAAAGTTGGAAACAGTTCTGCTGCTTAATATTTTTTCAGAACATGTGATACTTTTTTAGGATACTTTGATGAATAAAAAGTAAAAAATAAAACATAAAAAATAAATAAAAAGCTATGTTTTTAAAATATAAATATTTTGTAATAACAATATACACTACTGGTCAGTAATTTGGGGTCAGTAATTTTTTTTCTTTTCTTAAATAAAATCAATACTTTTATTCAGCAAGGATGTGTTAAATTGATAAAAAGTGATAGTAAAGAAAATATATTATTAGAATATATATTATTAGAATTTTTTTTATTTTGAATAAATGCAGTTCTTTTTAACCTTTTCTTCATCAAATATATTAGACAGCAGAACTGTTTCCAACACTCATAATAAATCAGAATATTAGAATGATTTCTAAATGATCATGTGATAGACTGGATGTATCATGTGACACTGAAGGCTGGAGTAATGATGCTGAAAATTCAGCTTTGCATCACAGGAATAAATTATTTTTTATAAGTATATTCAAATAGAAAACTATTATTTTAAGTTGTAATAATATTTCACAATATTACTGTTTTTTCTGTATTTTTGATCAAATAAATGCAGGCTTGATAAGCAGAAGAAACTTCTTTCAAAAACATTCAAAATAATAATGTTTCCAAACTTTTGGTCTGTACTGTATATATATGTATATATCCTTGATATATATATTCCAACAAATGCTGTTTTTTTTTTTTTTTACATTATATTAATTAAAGAATCATGAGAATGTAAATGAATCATGATTTCCACAAAAATATGAAACGGCACAACTGTTTTCTACATTGATAATAGTAAGAAATGTTTCTTGAGCCGTAAATCAGCATATTTGAATGATTTCTGAAGGATCATGTGACATTGAAGACTGGAGTAATGATGCTGAAAATACAGCTTTGACCACAGAAAGAAATTGGATTTCACATGTAATACAAATAGAAAATAGCAGTTATTTTTAATTCTAGTAATACTTTCTAATATTTTTATCAAATAAAACGTAACGTCATGGTGATCAAAAATGATTTAAAAATATTACCAACCCTAAATTTTAAATGATGGTGTCACTTGGACATTAATAAGTATTTACATCATGATTTGATTTGAAAGAGACCCACTTATTCATCATAACGTTTTGGTGTATAGCAGCCTGAAAGACTGCTTTGTTGTAATCGCCTCCACACGTGTGCGTCCATGTTGTGAGATGCGATGGCATTTCCATGTTCCTCACATAACCGGACCTGACGGAGGCAATATTCGGTCCAGCAGCCGGTTGTGTATGCTTTGCTTGTGTGTGTGTGGCAGGTGTGTGGTGTGTGTGTCCGTCAGTGGGTGTCTGTAATCACTGCTCCTGCACGTCTGCTTTAAAGCCATTGTGCTGCCATCTGCGAGTCAATGCGTGGGGTCATGCCCCCTTTACGACATCATCAAAAGGAGACGTCACTGGGGCCTGAGGAAGTGTGGAGGAAGGCAAATAGTGTGTGAGCATGTGTGTGTGTGTGTGTGTGTGGTGGGGGGTGGGGAGAACAGATGACAAAGCGCACACGTGCAGCTCACTCGATCCCCACAGCGGAGACAGAGCACCACCTTCATTGCTTTAAAAACTAGATCACATTTTTCCTTTTTCATAAAGGTCATAATGATAAGGAGAATGTTTAGCACAAAAACAAGACAAGATGGATTATTTTGAAGCATATGTGAGGTATTTATTTCAGTTAAACTGATGTAAAAATAACCCCTCGCCAACTCTAAACAGAAGGTGACTGTAGTTTGCCAAGTGGGGCATGTTCCTGGATCAGAAAGTCTTGTTTTTCCTGAAACAAATTTCTTCCAAACTAACAAAGTCTTAACCCAGTATCTAACCAGATCTCCCCTAAAATCAGGACAGACACGGCATAAAAGTCTGCAGGTTGCATTTTGAGAATTAATTTGCCTATCATTCGAATTTACTCTAATAACAATTTGTTTGGGATCGTAAAAGTAAGAATGTTCTACAAATAATTAACTGAGAACAACATAAGATCATTGACATTGCGTCTACACTATAAAAAATATCCTGTGCTATATACAGTATAGTTTACAAATTATGATCATATATTCATGTAAGTGATATAAAGTTACTGTTATCAATCTATTTGAATCTTCCTCTACATAGCCACTTTGATAATACAAGAAATCCAGAACAGAAATCCACATGATGAATCGGAAGTGGCCTGTCCATAAGCATAATTAATACTCATATTATTTCTATATAACCATCAGGGTAACACACAGCACTAAAATAATGCAATAAGCATTCACTAAATAACAGATAATGTAACACCAAACACCCTATAATGTACATTACCAGAAATACAAACAACTATTAAAAATACTATACATAGTATATCAATGGCTTTAAATGTCCTTTCACTTTTTTGTTTTTACTTCCAAAAACAATACATTTTACAGTAATTTACAGTAACATCACAAATAATACACATCACCATTTGTCACCATATAGTAAGGAAAGTTAGAGTGAACCACTTAATTTAAATTGTTCTGTATAATTAATTACTAATATTTTCTAAATTTTATACTGATTTTATTATTTCACAGCATTTCTGACCAGCATCTCAGTAATGTACACGATTGCAGTGGGTTTAGTTACTTAATTTTGTTGTACGTTTGAATCATCTGTGAAACTGTAAATGCACATTGAGTTACCATTTTTGTAAAAACAGATATCTCTTGGTTAGCAATGTGTTTCACAATGTGTAATCATTGAGTGAGATGAGATTCAACCCACGCGCCACACTGCTTAATAATGACTAAACAATATTTCATGTTTTATTGAAATGAAGAAAGAGTGGAGCTTGAGTTGAGGTATTGAAGAAATCTTGGATGATTTGTCACAAGAGTGACAACAAATGTGCTTTGTGATTGTCTGGGTTAGATGAACATGATTCTCATGATCTTTCATCTCCAACTCAATTTTAAGACAACAGAAAAAAATGCTATGACCTCTAGGACTTATATATGTATACTGTATATAGGTGAACTGGTGCATAAAATATAACTTGTAGCAAAGCTTTTTAATCAGCTGGTCTCAGGGTGATTTTAGTGGATTTATGAATATGAAGTCAAGTTCACACTGGTGTCCTGGCAGAGGAACCACAAGTGTAAAGAATCACATTAACTGTCAGCATCATCCACTAACGTTTGACAGCCACAAAGTATTAATACTTTTTTATCATTTCTTACATGTATCATAGGGGTGTCAAACTCAATTCCTGGAGGGCCAGAGCCCTGTAGAGTTTTGTTCCAACCCTGCTTCAACACATATACCCTGTAGCTTTCAAATAAGCCTGAAAGACTTGATTAATTGGATCAGGTGTGTTTAATTAGAGTTGAATCTAAACTCTGCAGGGCTCCGGCCCTCCAGGAATTCATTTTGACACCCCGATCTAAAATAACAAATTCCTTTTAATTAAATGTTATACTCAGAAAGTGTGCTTATATGTTATTCAGGCACATAACAGTGTTCTTCTCATTATCTCAATCTGATCAAACCACTCTTATGATCTGGGATATAGTTTTGTAAATATTTAATGACTTTAGATTGCACATTCTCCTTTGCATGCATGCTGAGAGCTCCTGTTCATCTGAAATGTCTGTATCTCAATTCAAACGGTGATTCGTTTCTGTTATCATGTTTTTAAACTCGGTGACCTTTCCCGTGGGTCATGCACCCTCACCTGACTCACACAGACATTATGACTGGGTTATGTGTGTTTGTTTGTAGAAAGACAGTGACGTGTGCGTGCGTGTGTGTTGGGTAGCTTAAACCCCTCTTTGGCCATCTGTTGAGACAGCTGTGTGTGTGTGTGTGTGTGTGTGTGTGTGTGTGTGTGTGTGTGTGTGTGTGTGTGTGTGTGTGTGTGTGTGTGTGTGTGTGTGTGTGTGTGTGTGTGTGTGTGTGTGTGCGTGCATGTGTGAGAGAGAGTTGGGGACAGTTTGGCCCAAATTCTAGTGTGTGAGACTGTGAGAGCTTCTGGAGCCAAAGGGTTAACAGAGCTTGTTTGCTTCTTAACTATTCCGCCAAAAATGGCCAGTTGTGAATTTGATCAGTTTTGCAGTGGCTTGGTTTAATACAAAGAAATCACAGTGGTTGCTGCTTATATACAAGACCATGTTGCTTATATACATACAGTAATTCAGTTTAAGGAAGGTAAATGTGATGTCACAAAATTAGTGAAATGCAAGTCTAGATTTTGGAAATAACATTGATCTGCCTGACCAATATCAGTATAATCACAACTTCTAATGCACATTGAAACTGGTTATATAAAACCTGGTTATTCCTTTAGATTTTTGAGTATGTTCTGTAATAAGGTATAACCATGAATATTTAAGCATTATAATATAACATTTAACAGAACTGTCGGCAGGAAGTGATAAAGGTTTAAAAGCTTATCTCAGGTTTAAACAATCCAGTCTAGGGCAAATTATGGGAGAAATTATTCCATTGATAGGTCAATGTGACTGCTATT
Organism: Carassius carassius; assembly: GCF_963082965.1. Lineage (NCBI taxonomy): Eukaryota > Metazoa > Chordata > Actinopteri > Cypriniformes > Cyprinidae > Carassius > Carassius carassius. Next base: position 24,657,975 of record NC_081762.1, read on the forward strand.
AGATAAACATTGGTAACACTTTGTCACGATCATCAGCTGCAGTGCCCATGAACTCCTATAGAGGGCACTCCACTCAGGACACTGGCATTTTGTATTTACATTCCCAACTCCATTTCCCATAATCCCGTGCTTAGGGCTAATAACCACCAGGTGTTCCCCATTTCCACTTCCCTATATAAACTGTGTTTGGACTCTCCTATAGTGCGAAGTCTTGTTCTAGCCCAGTCTGTCAATTCCGAGTGGTTCTCCTTGTGTTTGTTCCTCCCGTGTCTGACTCTGGATTATTTATACTGCCTGTGATTCTCTGCCGCCTGCCCCGACCTCTGCCTGGTATTGTTTCTGGATATCCCTTGACACACTTGATGCTGTTCCTGATTTCTGCCTGTCTGACCATTCCTTAATAAACTACTGCATATGGATCTGAACGTCTTTGACTCCTTGTTACACACTTTACAGGAAGGTCCTATTATGTGCTAACTAACTTTAACCAACAAAAAGCAGTATGTTTTTTTTTTTTTTTTTTTACAGTATTTAGTCTTCTTTGTTAATGTTAGTCAGTAAAAATACAACTGTTCAAATGTTAGTTAATGTTAGCTCAGGTCAGTTAAATAATATTAACAGATATAAAATGTTTGATTTTAACAATATATTAGTAAATGCTAAAATTAAGGTTAATAAAACCTTTAGAGGTATTTTTCTTTGTTGGTCTGTGTTAGCTAACAAATTAATGTAAACAAATTGATCCTTATTTTAAAGTGTTACTTATACTTTCTGTAATAGAAAATACAATATTTAATGTTATCAGAACATTTATGTATTTTATGCATCTACTGAATTTCAAGATTAGATTATTGTTGATTAAAATGACTTGAAGGTGACTTGTGTCATTTTTTTATGTTAAAACTTCCCCAATACTTAACCATTTTTTTAATCATTATCATTAAAATCATAATATATTGGCAATTTTGAATGAAATTACACACTTCACCTTTAATTGGAAACCTACAATTCAACTTTTGAATGATTTTGCTGCACGAACTGTCCTCTTAACACCAATCACTGTATCTGTTGGTGTGCTTGCGTATTGTATGTTAAGCAGCATTGTGTATGTATCACTCTTGGTTAACCAAGTTTGTTTGTGCTTGTGTCATTTGCAGACATTATGACCAGAATAATCAGCTCTATTGTTGCCATGTGTGACATCATTCCTGTTGTGTGAATTTGTGTGTGTGTGTGTGTGTGTGTGTGTTGTCATCCCATAGGAAGGAAGAGCCTGTTGCGTAATCCAATTCTGGTGTGATGCTGTGTATCAACTATTATTATCAACTATTTTCTCAGGCTCATTTGATGAGCAGCTTATCTCATACTACCTTCCCAAGATATATAATTAGTGTCACTGAGGATTAACCAGTCTATATGTAATCTGTGATGAACTATGTGATTACATAACTGTTACACAAGGTGTTATTGCCTTCATCAAGTCCCTCAGCCACTAAGATTTATTCAAACATTTCAGAATAAAATCATTCCTGAAGTTTAGTCAATATATTTCATTAGTGTAGGACTATAGTTCCACATAGGAACAAAGCATTGCACATAAACTGTAGAGCAGCATTGGCTTGAATGGGATATAGTGGGAAAAAACTGTGTGACTTGAATGTTGCTTTTTTTCTGTACAATGAAGCATATTTTAACCAGGAGTTGTTAATCTTTCTTTAAAAAAAAAAAGTCACATAAGAGAAGTCTAATACAAAAATGATAATAAAGGTAATTAGGACTTTTTATCTCACAATTCAGACATTTTTATAAACTGTGAGATAAAAAGTCATAATTAAAAAAAAAATTCTGTGGTGGAAACAAAAACAGAATTATGAAATATAAACTCATAATTGAGAGATAAACTCAAAATTATTAGATATAAACTCAGAATTGAGTTGAAATAAAATTACCTGGCAGAATTGTGAAGAAAAAAAGTCTGAATTGTTAGAGAAAAAGTCAAATTTACCTTTTTTTTATTATTTTGGGGTGGAAATAGAAGTCCATAGAAGTCCATATGACTTGTGCTTTACTGCATATAAGCATATGATATGTTTTATATCAGGAACAGACTGAAATTTAATTACTTCTGCACTGGAAACCTTCCTCTCTGCTGGAACTCTCAAATTTCATTCTCATTTAAGCAAATTCAAATGCTCAACGTGTTTTCCACCAGCTTTGACATTAGTAACACCGAAAGAATGTCTCATGATGCAGTATAAATATGCAAAAGTGTGCATATTTGTGTGTGCAATTTTCACTGAATTGTGACTTACATTGAATCTGTTATGAGCAAAATCAAATGATGACAGAATTGTCTATTCCTTCCATTCTTTCTGTTGATGGTGAAGTTGTCATTTGTCACTTCACATGGAGGATCAGCATGTGTTTTGGCGCAGCAGTGTACCCCGATTACCCCTTACTCACACTCAGTGAAGCAGCCGGTTCCTCCACACCTCTGTGGGACGCAGATGCTGCTGTTGCCCCGACGATAGTTGCCAAGCAGCTGAGGAAGTGCTAATTAGGATTGCAGGAAAGATGATGGGGATGTGTGGATATGGAGGTTGTGGTTTGTTTTAGGGCACAGGAGGCTTTTAGTTTGTTCATTAAGAGCTGTAATACAGCAAAAGAAATAAGCCTGTTTATGTTTTTGGTATTCTCTCCCTACAATAATTATGCTTACAGAGCAAGTTATTGCACTCAGCTTTGGCATTGTAAGTAGAATTGTATGCAGTCGATATGAACTATGCAGGTTTCATGATTACATAGAACAACTGTATACACTGTACTGTAGATTTCAGGTTGTATTTGACTTGGATAGATTACTAAAAAAAAATGCATATTCTAATTTTGTGTCATGATCTATTAAAAGTGTATACCACTGTTCAAATTTTTTTTAAAGAAATTAACACTTATTCAATAAAGATGCATTAAATTGATAGAAACTGACAGTTAATACTAGAAAAAAATGTATTAAAGAATTCTAAAAAGCATCACAATTTCTTACCTATTATGCCCCCTTTTTATAATGTGTGATATAAGTAGGGATGCACCAAAATTAATATTTTCTGAGCCAAAACCCAAAACAAAAATGCTTTTTAACTATATATATATATATATATATATATATATATAATTATTATTATTATTAAATAATATAAAGCAATTTTGTAATACTTTTTTATTTAAATCAGTATTTTTAATGATACTGAATTTAAAGAACACAAGCCAATAAAATAAACAGCTTTACTGAAAGTAAAAATAAAATTGGACAGAAAATATATTAATATTAAATAACAATATATAATTTTTTCTGTTATGGTTAACTTTTTTTTAAAGCTATTATCAGAGCATGTGAGCAGAGCGTAGCAGGGAGCAGATCAGTGAATGAGAGGGCAGCGTCATTTTACCAGTGTTACGATGTTACAACAGGAACAAGTATGCTACATAGTCACACTGCGCAGTGACGTCGGCTTGAGCGAGAGTGAAACCTGCGTGCTACAAACTGCGGTTGGTGCACACCGTATATTTTTGGCTCATATTTTTCAGCCTTTTTTTCTTTTGGCTGAAAACCAAAAATGCCATTTTTGGCAACCAAAACTTCAGTGCATCCCTAAATATAAGTCTCAGGTTTCCAAAAAATGTGTCTGTGAAGTTTCAGCTCAAAATACCCCACAGATAATGTATTATATCATTTTGAAAATCCTTATTTTGAGTGGAAGCAGTAGCATGCGTTTTTGTGTATGCCTCTTTAAATGCAAATGAGCTGCACGATTAATCCAATGTGTTTGATATGCGCATCTTGTCAGTAAAGCAGGATCTTTAATCAGTAGTATATCTCCTTCGCATGTTTTCAGATGGAGCAGCATTTTAGCAGCATGATGTGGCTTTTTACACAGAATAAGGCACGCAATATTTCATAATATTCTAAGCAGTGATAAAAGCTATGTCGATTAGCATTGAGTTATTATATACTTTATTACAATGACATGAAATTAAAAGAATTATATTAAGAACTCATAGAAATCATATATTGTGATAGTCCTGCATTTATTAGTCACGTTGAATCAATGAAAGCGTTTAAATCCTCTGTTTATTCAGCAACCGCTAAAGGCATTTCCTGGATTTCTTCTGAGGGGCGTATTTAGAGTATTCATGTGAGAGCGCCCTCTGGCCTTTGGATAGAGATTTGCTACTGATCTCCGAACCGTGCTTCACGGACTATATCGCGATTTCGGTTACATTGCGATTTATCGTGCAGCCCTAAGCTACTGCTCCATGCCCCACTGTCCAAAATAGGGCTGTGCCTTTACAGCTGGTTCATCAGATCCTCTGCTAAATGTTTGTTTTTGATAATCATGTCTATTGTGCTGAAATCATGCATTTTAAACCACATTAGTTTTAACTTCTGATACACGGTTTTCTGAGTGCACACATCCAAATCAAGCACAGAGGAAACCACTGTCACACAACATGTGAGTACTAAACTAAGTTCTCTTTCATATCTTATTGCGCTTAAACAGTTTCTGATAAAAACACAGATAAGTTACAAAAACACAGTCGGTTATGTCTGTGACAGTAAACAACTGGGAAAGAAATTGCATGTTTATATTAGATCTGTGTATTAAGTGACAGCAGTGTAATATTCAGAACCTATACTGCTGTCTGCACTGTTAATATGACCCAAGACCGGGGCTTGTTCTGATGATTTATGGTATTTAAAAAAAGGAGCGGATGGATTTTTATCACATTTACTGTATGTCCAAACAACATGTAAAAGTGAATTTTGGATAATAGGGGCCCTTTTTAGCCGGATTGAATGATTTCTGAAAGATTGGTGTAATTATGTTGAAAATTCACCTTCGATGACAGAAATAAATTACATTTTATATATATATATATATGTATTACAATAGAAAATTATTAATAATATAAATATAAATATTTTAATAGAGTATATATTTTAATAGAAAAGTATTAATAATATTTCAAAATATAACTGTTTTTAATGTAGTTTTGATCAAATGAATGCATACATGAAAAACATGAAATATATTTTGAACAATAGTGTATATGTCGCTAAAAATATGATATTTTATTTTGCACTAAACTAGAACTTGGGATCAAGCTAATCTTCGATTTTCCTTCATTTGAATAAGATGTGTCACTGTTATTGAAGAAACATTAATTTTTTATTTCTGCACTTTCTTCCAGCTGTAATTATTTCCTGTTCTTTCGTTCTCTCTATCAATCTCATATGGTCTCCTGTAGTGTTGTCTGTCTAAAAGAGTATGTCCCTTCTGTCTGGTTGTTGACAGATGTGCATTCTCAGCTCCTGTCCTGAGAGCATTTCCCTTCAGGGAAACGACTGAAAGTGTTAAAGAGGGCCAAAGAAGTGATGTTGTGTGAGAGTTATGGATGAATGGCTGAGATGAAAATGATTTTAAAATCAGCAGAGATACAGAAGTCTGTTTAGTTCAGGATGAATCTGAGTGAAAGTGGCAGAGGGGAAGCTGGAACAGAGACCTCAGATGACTTAGTGCTATTAATAACCTGTAAGAGTGATAGTAGTAGTAGCTACCTTAAACTACTAAAAAAAATAGCTTACAAATTTCCAAAGCCGTTTGTTAGTCTACCAAAAAAATAAAAATTAAATGTAGTATAATTATAATTTAAAATAACAGTCTTTATATTCTATTAAAATGTAATTTATTTTTTGGTCAGATGAATTTTCAGCATCGTTACTCGAGTCTTCAGTGGCATATCCTTCAGAAGTAATTCTTAATGTGCTGATTTTCTGCTCAAGAAACATTTATTATTATTATTATTATTATTATTATTATTATCAATGTATTATCAAACAATTCAGCTGCTTCATATTTTTGTGGAAACTGTGATTTTTATTTTTTTCAATCTTTTCAATCTTTGATAAATAAAATTTTCCAAGAACAACATTTATTTGAAAATTTAGCTAACTTTTGCAACCATGTAAAATTCTTTACTGTCAATTTGGATCTATTTACTTTAATATTATACTGAGAGGTTCACTTAAATCACGAACCCTATATATAAACAGTAGTAATACTGATGTTTGCCTTAAAAAAAAAAAAAAAAAAAAAAAATATATATATATATATATGTGTGTGTGTGTATATATATATATATATATAATCTATTTAAAAATATTTTAAAATATATTTATCTTCATGAAAAAATAGCATTACAATTTTTAATCTAGTGTGCCTTTTTCTTCAAAACTCCATGCTTGCACCATATAAATTAAATATTTCTCACATCAAGCCACCAGAAAAAAAAGACATAAATGTTTTTTGTCACGCTGTCTGGTCTGTGTTTCCCTGAGTCTCCACTAGTGGTCTCACTTCCCCATAGGCACATCACCGTAGGCACTACAGTTCCCACAAAGCCTTGTCCTCATCACAGTAATTGCACTCCTGTTAATTGCACTCAGGTGTCTTCACTTGATAGTCATTACCCTGCCTATATTAACCAGTTTTTTCTGTTTGTCTTGATGGAGTCCTTTCTTTCCGTCACCCAGTTTCCTCGCCTTCCAAGTTCCTCGTCTTGCAAGTTCCTGTTCCCATTCCTGTTCCTTCCCTGTTTGTTTATTTGTTGGATGGATTTATGGTTTTGACCCCGGCTTGTTGATTTCTGCTTTGGATTACCCATTAAAACCCACACTGCGACTGGATCTCTCGTCTCATGTGTTCCCCTGGGTCTCCGATCGTAACAGTTTTTATTTTTAAACAAATTTCACAAAACAAACAAGATAGTAACATTGATTTAATTGTGAATTTCAAATAGCGTTTTCTTGTAAAATGTGCTTCAGTAATCTATTCATGACTTTAAAAACACTGCCAGTTTTGCGCAATAATTTCATCATCATAAAGTCAAATTATTTGTAATAAAGTAATGCAACATTTAGCATGGTATCTTTATGGGGACACTGTTAGAAGAAGTGCTCTCGCCTCTTTAGCTGGTGATGAACTCAACAGGCCATTAGGAGGAGACCACAAACAAACACACACAGCCCACAGGGGCCAAAACTCAGGGTGTGAAGGTAAACAAAAAGTATGTGCAGTGACAGCCAGGCCCCGGGGACGCAGCCTGCCACTTTTGCGTGTGTTTTCTTTAGTCAGTTTCCACTCTTAGGAACGAGCTTGCAGGAATAGCAGATCTGGAATATGTAATGAAGTGTGTTTTTCAGGAACGACCCAAAACAGAGTCGTCAGTGATTGACTGTAACGGACACGGAGATGTGTGATTATAACTGCTGAACAAACTCTGAATGAATGAATGAAGATTCGTTCTCCAGGGCACTCAAGAACCGTACGAAGTTGCTGCTGCGTCCCAGTTCTGTCGTATGGTTTCCATAGCAATAAATAATGCAACCGACTACAGCCTGTTCTCATTGGTTGGGGCGCCATGTCCCTGGAAAAGCAGGTCAACTCAACCGCGAGCCTGCACCATTGAGGAATCGCACGCCTCCAGAAGAGTTGCGAAAACCACTGTGCCTCCGATCTATGCAAATCACTCAGGCATAGATGCCAATTCTGTCATCATCTTCTCAGCCTCATGTCATGTTGGAAACTCTTTGTGCAGCTTTTTGAATGCAAAGAGTAAAGTGTTTCTTTAACCTTAAATCTAAATTGAGAGTGGTTAATGTCCTCCAGTGTCGGGTTTCTCTGGCCTTCTTCTGGTAAGTTGGTGAATCAGAAGAAGGTCAGTGGGTTGGTGGCTTGGAGCCCTGATGGGAACAGCTGAGTGGAAAGGGAACAGGAGAACTGAGGAGTTGCGTGACCCGCGGCCATCCACCTGTTGGAGGGCTTATGAGGAAAGCATGGTTTGGGGTAGGATGGAAAGATAATTCAGTTTTACTATAGTCGATGTAGCCCTGAGATCTTTTGAAATAAAATGAAACATTTCAGTATAATGCAAAAATGAGAAAGTTTTCAAAAATCATCATGATTATGGAACATTACTGGTCCAAATGATGAGATTATTATAATTATTTTCAATCAATTAGTACTTTAATTCAATGAAGGATTAATTAAAGTGATCAAACGTAACATTAAAAAATAGACATTAAAAATGTTCGAAAGATTTCAGTTTAAAGACTTTCCTATAAAAAAAATGTATCATAGTTTTCACAAAAGTATGAAGCAGCAAAATTGTTTTCTTCATTGATGTTTGAGCAGTAGATCAGTATGTTAGAATGATTTCTGAAAGATCATGTGACACTGAAGACTGGAGGAATGATGCAGAAGATTCAGCTTTGATCATAGGAATCAATTACATTTTCAAATATATTCAAATAGAAAACATTTTAAATTGTAATAATATTTCACAATATTGCTATTTTACTGTATTTTTATCAGTTATACTGTACATAGCCTTGGTGAGCAGAAGAGAATTTCAAAAGCATTTAAAAAATGAATGGAATGCATCCAGCTGTGTCCGTATTCACAATATATAATTGCCTCTCCTACCTTTTAGATTAATAAAATAACCTGGCAGAATATTTCAGGAAATTGATAAAAGCGTTTCGAAGTACAGCATTACATAAAGGTTTTTAGAGTTCATTTAAAACCCTTTAAACTTCTTACACTGAGTGGTTCATGGTTGTCCTCTCACTCTGAGAGTTGGTGATCATGTCGAAAGGCTCTGAGGAAGCGAGAGGACATTGCATTTAGGGAACAGGGATGAGATCAGACAGCAGAGGTGTCCCTTCTCATCTGTTCTGTCCTACATAAAACATTCTTTTTGACTCCATCAAATGGGACTTTTTGAGCCCCACTTACAATGGACCATTTACAATATATAATAGGCTGATAAAATCCTGAATGCTTAAAACAGCATTTTAGGTATAATTGGATACCATACAGACTCTTTAGTCTTGTTTTTCTGTCTTAATTAATTGGTCAGTTTTGTTATAGAGCGAAATACAGACAAAAAACAACCAGCATGGCTTAAAAAATGAATCAAAATGTTATGTTTTCTGCAGGGTTGTTTACAGTAGACTATTGTTACAGAATAATGCTATAAAAGATTTGTGTTTTAAATAAATGCTGATCTTTTGAACATTCTGTTCTTCAAAGAATCCTGAAAAAAAAAGAACGATTAAAGTGATTTCTGAAGGATCATGTGACACTGAAGACTGGAGTAATGATGCTGAAAATACAGCTTTTCATCACAGGAATAACATACATTTTAAAATATATTCAAACAGAAAACTGTTATTTCAAATTGTAATAATATTTCACAATATTATTTTTTAGTGTACTTTTAAATGCAGCTTTGGTAAGCACAAGAGACATCTTTCAAAAACTCAAATAGAATTAACGAACTCAAGCTTTTCTACATTTTATAAATATATTCAAACAGTAGACAGTTATTTCAAATTGTAGTATTATTTACAATTATTACTGTTTTTACTGTATTTTTGCAGCTTTGGTGAGCACAAGAAAAAAAAATCCTACCTACATTTTGAACAGTAGTGCGCATGAAATGTAATTCTTTAATGTGAGCAATAGTCTTAACTACTACTGATTAGAGAGAAGCCATTTATGAAGGCATCTGGAGTGATGAGTTGGTTTATTGTTTCATGTGGCAGGGATGAGTCACCGTCTCTCTCTGCAGCTGTGTGTCAGGACATGTGTCTCCTTCATTGGATTCTCATCATAAACCACTACAAAACGGCAACAAACACAATTGAAGGCACAGCTTTGACTGCTTTTTTTAGGCCGCAGGGAGCTGAAGGAGCTGTCACACAGCAAGCTATTTTTGGTGTTGGCTAGGATCTGGAGTAATTATGTCATGTGTTTATTCCAGAGTGAAGAACACTCCACTGCCGGTCAAAGTGTGCTCTACAGCGTTCCAGGTACACATGAGCGGGAAACCGAAGAGCATCACCGTCGAGACCAAACCCGGCCAGACCATCGCAGACTTCAAGAAGAGTCGAACAGGATTCACCTTACTGCTGCCCCATCAGTAAAGCCGAGGCTACTGACATAAAACAGTATTCAGCCATTCAGAGATGGGACCAAAAGAGATTTTTCTTCATGCAGAATTGGATGTGTCTGTACGTACATAAGTGGAACCAAATTTCAGATTTTCCCAGTCTTAAGCAATGCACTTTGTTGTTATTAAATAGTGTGTTGAAGTGATGAAATGTTTTTGTAGGCCAACCAGAACTTCCCAGATTTTTTCATTGGCTTTTAGATTATTGCTGAAAATAAGCACTGTGACGCTTTGTTCATCATGAATAAACTCAGCTTTGGATTCTGAAGCCTAAATACAATCGCCAGAAGATGTAAAATAAACGTAGGCTATAAATGAATTCAATGTTGTCCATAACTCTTTCAATATTTATAAAAAAAAAAAAATCCCAAAGTTTGAGTTAGAATAGTTTGTAAGAGTGCAGTTATAAACACAATGAGGCTGAGAAAGTGACCAATGAGTAGACGAGTTTATCTGTCGTCGCATTTAAACACTTGTTGGCAACTGCCTTTTTCAAGACTAGTAAAAGCTTTACTGATGTATTTTATGCTGTGCAATAAAACCACAGACCATATTTCAAGCATTTAACCAAAAACCCGTGGAACTGGAAGAGCTAAAATACAAGTAACTTACAGGTTTTGGCCTTCAAAAATCTCATCTCTGCAGCACTCTGTAGTAGTTATTGTTAGCGTGCTTGAAAAGAAGATACGCAGCATAAATGATTGTGCTGATCTGCTGTTATTCTGCCATCCCTCCTCTATTTTTAATTTTGCACTTGAAATAGCCGATGTGTTGTGTCATGTCTTTTGAATTTTGGGGGATCATGTAATAATGCTATTTTATTATTTATGAGGGAATGTTCTTTGCACTTTTTTTTATAAAATAAGTAGTCTATTTTTATGTTCTTTATGATTGTATTTTTTTCTCAGTGTGTGAACTGTGGAGATGTAACCAAGATTATTTTCATGTGTTTGTGCCATCACTGGGCCGGTACTTAAAAAAAATAAAAAAGATAGCCTACTAATATCTACTTTTAAAGTGCTTAAATGTACTTTTACATATGTACTAATATGTACCTTTAAGGAGGTTAAAAAATGTACCTTTTAGCTTTTGGAACTTTTTTTTTAACAACTTTGTACCTCTTTTCTGAGAGTACAGGAATATTTAACCAAGATTTATAACACCTCGGGTTACACCTAACAATACTGATACTGCTCTGTAATAGTAATATATAAACTGAGGAGTGATTTTAATGCTTACTAATATGTGTCAAATGTATTTAAAAACAGCGGCTAAACTGTATTTCTAAACTGTAAACTGTATTTCTTTGTGATATTTTTTTATTAAATACTACATGCAGTAATTGTTTGGTTGTTGTATGTACTGTATGGTTTATGAGGACACAACTGTATAAATGACTTTAGTATTACAGTGGCCTAATAAACCAAATGGCTTAAACACATGTGAGGGTTTTGTTTAAGGTTAGAGGATAGAAAATATGATTAGGAGAGTATAAAAACCATTATGCATATGAAGAGCCCCTGTTAAAGCACATTTGCAAGTGTGTGTGTACGTGTCTGGAGATTCTCAGTAGTGACAGGTTGCCTACTGTCACTGTTTTCTATTTCATGCTTCCACTCCCTGCTGAGAGCATCTTTCATCTACTTTGACACCCCTTTGTTTTCTTTTATTTTTTGTCTTTGTGATTTGACTATTTTTTTTTGACACTTCTTTGCACGCATGTGTCTGTCTGCTGATGTTAAACTCTGTTTCTGCTTCAATGTGTCATAAGCATCATTGGTCATTGAATATCTAAGAATGTGTTGTTGTTTTTCACACATATTATGCTGGTTATCCATTTACTTTTGGGTATTTGACATGAAATGTCAAGCAATGACATTATGTTCTACATCATAAATTATTTCAGATGACAGTGTTTTAAGTCATGTATAATTAGTATTCATGCAATTACAGTATGTATGACTTCAGTTCATTTTAGAGATTGTCTAAAATAGTTGTACTTTAAAGAAATTATTAAATTAAATGAAGAGTGTGTTGCCTGAACTACTTATTTAAAGGGGTCTAATTCCTTTGATTTTTTGACATTTAAGAGGTCTTGTGGAATGTTCTACTCTATGAGGCAATAGTGTGGCACCGCCTCCGCAGAAGATCAACACCTGCTTCTACATCGCTGCCTGTTTAGCCCCGCCCACAGATTCTACATCGCTGCCTGTTTAGCCCCGCCCACAGATTCTACATCGCTGCCTGTTTTAGCCCCGCCCACTTTATGACCACTGTAAAATGTAAAAAAAAAAAAAAAAAAAAAAAAAGGGTCACTTATTGCAACACAAATACAGTATATGGGGTAATCACTCTCAAAAATAAAGATTCTTCATTTGCATTGATGATTCCATTAACAACATTTATGGGGGGGGGGGGGGTTAGTGAACAAGCTAAAGAACCCAATGATTAACACAATTTAGGTTTTTTTTTTTTTTTACCCAAAACCAATACCCATCAGGAGATATCAAAGTCTGAAAATAAAGCAAAGGGACTTGAAGCTTTTTTAGGTCAGTAAGCTCTGCACCAAAGCAACTCTGTGACCAAGTTTGTATTCCTCAATCTCATTAGTCATGTTTCTAGAGCAAATTGAGTCACAGACAAAAATAACTATTCCCCCGGCAACTATAACACCTGCCTTCAACCCCAACAAACTGAGTTTCTCTGATTGCTAATGTAATTATGAATCAGGTTTGAAGCTGACTGGGTCAGCAGCTTCATCTGGCACGTGGGGCTTGTTTTTTATTTCACCATCATGACCTAGTGTATGTATTTCTTTCTATTATACTGTTTTCCCTCTACTTTAAAAACATTGAGTTTACTAGTTTATCTTACTAATTTACTAGCAGCTCTGGAGTGAAAATGTTGAAATTTACCATTTACACCAAAATACAGAAGTGCGTAATTTTTTTATGTTGTAATATACATTTTGTGTTACAGCTTAAAATGGATTCCTAATATTTCTGGAAATTCTTAAAACAAAATTTGGACATGACAATTTTCCTTTTGGTGAAATACACAGCTGAAAAAGGTTACTTAATACTATTTCAGTCTTACTACTTTAAAATGTCACATTTAATTCAATGTGTTAGTTGCTGTTTCTTTTGAATTTTTTGTGAAAATTTGGTATTTGTATATACACCAATTGTAATTTTTTTTAGTGCACAGTCTCTCAGGATTTATAATCTTCTTTCCATTTAATTTATTTTGCTCATGTTACTCAGATTGGGGATCAAGGTTCATCAAGTCAAAGTGCAGCTGTGGAGATACAGTCTCTGATCACTCGTTCTTGATCAAAACTTACAACAATCATGCTTTTTCAACAGTGACCCCTCCTTTAATCAGGCATTTGTTTATGTGACAGCTCGTCCAATCATAGGGCTCACTGAATGACAGGGCTCCGTTCTAATTGATAAAAGAGCCCTTGTTCTCCTGGTGGACTGACATGGAGATTTACACCCAGCTGTGAGACTCAGAATCGCTTATGGCAAGAAGTCTTCTGTTATACACGATCCATGTCCTTGTTTTAAAGGGAAAATACAACCAAATGTAATTGTTTTTTTGTTTAGGCACCCTGACAACCATATGTGTCCCTGAAGCACAAAAGCAGTATTAAGTCACTGGGGTATATTTGTAGCAATAGTCAGAAATACATTGTATTGTTCAAAATTATCGATTTTTTTTTATGCCAAAAATCGTTAGGATATTAAGTAAAGATCATGTTCCATGAAAATATTTAGTAAATTTCCTACTGTAAATATATCAAAACTTTTGATTGGTAAAATGCATTGCTAAGAATTTAGACAAATTTTAAGACGATTTTCTCTGTATTTTGATTCTTTTGCACTCTCAGATTACAGATTTTCAAATAGTTGTCATCTCGGCCAAATATTGTCATATTCCAATAATCATACATCAATGGAAAGCTTATTTATCCAGCTTTCAGATGATGTATAAATCTACATTTCTAAAAATGTACACTTAAGACTGGATTTGTGTCTTGTTATGGTAAGTTTTGCACAGCAGAGCACCCATTGACATTTACTCTGAAAACTGTACATATCTTGTGTTTTTACATTATTGAAAAATAAAAACTATAATAAAATAGCATAATAGGGCAACAGTCTCTTTCAAATCTCTGTGTGCTGTTGGCTATCATACACAGCAGGTCACATGTAGCAGATTACTACAGTTGGGAGGGTGTCGCATTCACGTTCACTTTGACTGAACAAGCCATTAGGACAAATGTTGACTTATCAGGAGCTGCACGGCAACCCAGAAACACTGCATTTTCACATGAAGAGGGCAATGCTCATTTGTTTTAATGCCACCTCAGCTAATGTGTGCAAATTACTGGTTAACACAAAAGCCAAGAACGGGAGTACATACTACATTGAACAAAATTATAAACGCAACACTTTTGTTTTTGCCCCCATTTTTCATGAACTGAACTCAAAGATCTAAGACTTTTTCTATGTACACAAAAGGCCTATTTCTCTCAAATATTGTTCACAAATCTGTCTAAATCTGTGTAAGTGAGCACTTCTCCTTTGCCAAAGATAATCCATCCACAGGTGTGACATATCAAGATGCTGATTAGACAGCAAGATTATTGCACAGGTGTGCCTCAGGCTGGCCACAATAAAATACCACTCTAAAATGTGCAGTTTTACTGTATTAGGGTCTCCGAGGGATCCGAAAACCAGTCTGGTGTGACCACCATTTGCCTCACGCAGTGCTACACATCTCCTTCGCATAGAGTTGATCAGGTTGTTGATTGTGGCCTGTGGGATGTTCGTCCACTCCTCTTCAATGGCTGCTGGACATTGGCAGGAGCTGGAACATGCTGTTTTATACGCCGATCCAGAGCATCCCAAACATGCTCAATGGGTAACATGTCCGGTGAGTATGCTGGCCATGCAAGAACTGGGATGTTTTCAGCTTCCAGGAATTGTGTACAGATCCTTGCAACATGGGGCCGTGCATTATCATACTGCAACATGAGGTGATGGTCATGGATGAATGGCACAACAATAGGCCTCAGGATCTCGTCACGGTATCTCTGTGCATTAAAAAATGCCATCCATAAAATGCACCTGTGTTCATTGTCCACAATATACACCTCCCCATACCATAACCCCACCAATTTTGCACTTTTGTCACAGTTTTGCAGCAAGTCTGGGCACACTTGACTGCATGTTTGACATGAACTTAAAAACCCTTTGATCTAAAGACATATAATGTGCATTATTGAAATTAGATTTTTAGACTACAGATAAAGTTTTTACCCAAACTTAAATCGTACTGTCTTTTAAACTGATGAATTGGAGCAGTGAAGCCGAGCAGCCAGAATCCATTCCTTCTCTCCAATTATCAGATATTTGTGACTAAACATGAGGTAGACAGAGGAACTAAATATCCAGTTAGATGTTGTTTGTTCACTTATAGATCATCGCTGTTCATTGCACCTGAAATCAGTTCAGATAATGACCGGTGTTACAGCTTGACAGCACAGCAGTTCACATTCCATCTGCTCCAAACTAAAAAAACAGCATGCTGTGTTGTCTTCGTGGGGCAGACCCTATGCCTTCATGATCTGCTGAACAAAGTGAAAAATTAAAATGAGAGACACATACATTTCATTAAAACAGTTTAGATTTGTTTATGAGTTATGCATGGATTCGCATGCATAATGTGATCTATTTCTTACTAAAACAGGATGTTTGCAAAGAAAACAACTGCTTATCTGGAAAGGTAAGTTTTTTCTCTTACTCTATTTTGATGGCTAACTTAATTTTTTTTGAGTGACTGATAAATCTGATAGATGCACTGGTAGCACTTTATTTTACAGTCCTGTTCCTCATGTACATACTATGTACTTATTATAGTAATTACAATAACTATGTAACAACTAGGTACTAACCCTGAACCTACCCCTAAACCTAACCCTACTCCATGTAGTTACCTTGTGTTACCAGAACTTTCTTAGATAAATACACAAAATGAGAATACAAAAATGTGTTTTTTAGAACATCTTTGGGTTTGAGTCATCATTTTCTTTCACAGCATCAAGCGCTCAAGCAAAACTTAAAACAAAACACAAAGATGTGTTAACAGATGCCTAGCAAGAGAGTATTGTCTGTTTAGAGGCCTCAAAGACTGTAAAAAGCTGGAAGATTTATCTGTGGGTGGATCAAAAGTAAGATCAAAAGATGCCAAGTGTGCAGGCATCTATAGACCATCGCACAAAAGATGACACTGACTTGGTATGACAGGGAGATTTGTGTCAGTAGAGGCAAAAGCAACCATCTGCACCAAATCCTTATTCCCTGTTTCAATTCCACCTCAGTCCTGTTCACATCACCAGCCCCTCCTCTGCTGAGTCCTTTATGAACCCAGACAGAGCCATAAGCTTTGTTGGATTCTGTTTTGTTCAAATTCAAAACACCTTTTATTCTCAGAAGTGATGTAATAATTCTTAAATTACATATACTTGATTACTTGAATGATTTTAATTTCATTACACTGATTTCTTCTGGTATGTTAGGATCTTTAAGAAAATAAAGCAGTTAAATACATGGCCTTGTCTGTTTTGTTACCACCATAGACAAAGTTCTTATTAGTTATTAGTGCTGTAACCTCAACTTTGAAGTGTGAATGCTTTTATTTGTTTAAAGATCAAGCACATAACTCATATGTAATACTCATGAGTTAGAAATTGCTACATTAAAGAGAGTCAAGTTAAAAGCCAAGTAGAGCAAGACTCATGACTTGAGGATTACGTCATGTGTGTATTGCAGTTTAATGTTCAGAATCAGGGGTTTGTTCAAATGCACTACTCTGAATAAGCAGTAATAGACTTGACTAATGCTGCACTATGATGCTGTCCAGACACTTTCAGTCCCATCCGAAGGCAGTGGGCCTCTCCAGCTTCACAGAAGTGAATATGTGAACGAGTGGCTGATTGCTGCAAGACGTGATTTGATTTAGAGCAGCTCTCTGTGACACTGGGCCAGCTGTGCTCCTGTGAAAGGAGGGCGTTTCATTCTCAGACGAGATTTACGGCAGCACACGCTCACTGCACAGACGGCTGGGCTGGGCTCTGTATATCATATCTAGCAGGAGCACAATAGTAGTGGGTATCTCGCACATGCTGAGGACAGTGAAGTTAAAGACACAATAAACAAACCCAACAGGTGCACTAAATTGTGTTAATGTACCAACCAAAACAAGAGAAATGTTCAAGCAAACTCTATTAACGTCAACAATGTCATCCAAATAAAATTACATTTTGCATGAAGAAAACAGGGCATATATATATTTATTTCATTAGTTAGTTAGTGTTGTGACATTTTCAGAGTGATTTAGCACATTAAAACCCCAGATTCTCATTACCACATTTATTTATTTATTTATCTGTCTGTCTGTCACATTTATGAACTTTTGTCTCCTTATTTGGTCCTCTTCCTTTTCTTGTTTTAGTTAATTGATTGATCCTCACCTGTCTCCTGTTTCCTCATTACCTTCTGTGTGCTTAAATACCCGTTCTGTTCAGTTCCTCCTCGTCCGTGATTGTTGATGTCGATGTTTAGCGTTGTTAATGTGTCAAAGCTATATCTGTATGTTAATGCTAAATGTAAATCTTGTATATTGTCTGTATTCTCCGTCCTCATCAGTAAACTCCTTATTTTGTTCCAGATCCTCATCTCACACTTTATTTTACGTTTAGCACTACCTCAGTTTGTAACAGAATCACGGACCTAAACAGTATAGTTTATTTTTTAGCGGCGTTTTTTCTTTCATTTATTTTTTACCTTTTTTTTTCTCCTCTCCCGGAATGGCCATCCCAGCAGTCCGTCTCCTGTGCCTGGAGCAACTGGACCGTTCGCTGGAGGACCACACCAGGGAATTTTTAGATCTGGCGTGCCTTACTAACTTCCCCGACCGGAGTAAGGCACGCCTACCAGCGAACGGTCCCCGAGAGGATTTCGCCGCTTTTGTGGAGTGGGTGCTGGAGAAAAATGGATCGTCATGGACCATCTGCACCGCCGAGGACGATATCTCCAGCCCCACTCCTGACCCAGAGACCAGCCAGCCACCATCTCGATACACGGAGCCTGAGCCCACCGCAGCCGCAGAGCCCGAGCCATCCTCTGACAGGAAGCAGGATCTCGAGAGCGCGACTGACCAGGTGTGTGAGCCAGCAACACCGTGCATCGTGGGAGTCCTCGTGGAGATCGAGGGCGTGGAGGCAAGCCCTTAATTTTCTGTTTCTCCGCTGGTTCTGCCCAGCTATGAATTTTCTGTTTCTCCGCTGGTTCCGTCCAGCCCTGAATTTTCTGTTTCTCCGCTGGTTCCGCCCAGCCCTGAATTTTCAATTTTCCGCTGGTTCCGCCCAGTTCTGAATTCCCTGTGTCTCCGCTGGTTCTGCCCAGCTCTGAATCTTCTGTGTCTCCTGTGTTCCCTCCCAGCCTCCCTCTCCCACCTCCTCCTAAACCTGCCAGTCCCTCTGCTCCACTTCCGCTGGTTCCGTCCAACCCTAATCCTCCTGTGTTTCCTCCCATCCTTCCTCTCTCTCCTCCTCCTAGACCAGCCCGTTCATCGACCTCATCTCCGCTGGTGCCAGTCAGTCCCGCAGCTCACCCTCAGTCCGCGCCATCTGGGCGCGATGGTTCGCCGCTGGACTGCCAGTCTCCAGCTCCGCCTTGGCAGGTTAAGGTCCTGTCTCCGCCTCCAGCCTCCGAGCCCTGGACTCCTCCTCGGTCCTTCGACCCAGCGGCTCCGCCTTGGCTCTTAGCTCCCTCGTCTCCACCGTGGCCTGTCATCCCACTTGCTCCACCGGGCTCCCTCATCCCTCCGGCTCCACCTTGGTCAGTCGTCGACCATCCGCCGCCTCGGGACTCCACTCCTCTGGTTCCACCTCGTCACTCCATCCCTCCGGCTCTGTCAGGCTCCTCCTTCCCTCTGGTTCCACCGTCATCCTCCGTCACTCCGGCTCCACAGCGGTCTTCCAGGACCCCGCCTCCGCCTTGGTCGCCAGAGCCTTCTGCTCCACCTAGGCCCTCCGGATCCTCGACGTCACCCTGGCTCTGCGGCTGTGCTGCTCCATCTTGGGCTCCTCACCCACCGGTGCAGTCTCCTCCTGTCGGCCCCCTGGTGTCGTCAGCCGCTTCTCCACCGTGGCTCCTCCCGCCGTCGACTCCACCGTGGATCTCCGTCCTGGCTGGTCTCTGGTGGACCATCTGGCTCCTCCTGCTCCGGGCTCCTCCCTGGCTCCTCCCTCCATCCACTCCGCCCTGGTCCCTACCTCTATAATCCCTCATCACCTGCTCCTGGCCTACTCCTTGCCCGCCTCCAGAACCCCCACCCTCCCTCCACTGGTATTCCTCTTGTGGTGCGAGGACGCACCGTTTCCGGGAGGGGGCGAACTGTCACATTTATGAACTTTTGTCTCCTTATTTGGTCCTCTTCCTTTTCTTGTTTTAGTTAATTGATTGATCCTCACCTGTCTCCTGTTTCCTCATTACCTTCTGTGTGCTTAAATACCCGTTCTGTTCAGTTCCTCCTCGTCCGTGATTGTTGATGTCGATGTTTCGCGTTGTTAATGTGTCAAAGCTATATCTGTATGTTAATGCTAAATGTAAATCTTGTATTGTCTGTATTCTCCGCCCTCATCAGTAAACTCCTTATTTTGTTCCAGATCCTCATCTCACACTTTATTTTACGTTTAGCACTACCTCGGTTTGTAACACTGTCTGTCTGTCTATATATATTTATTACTATAATAAAATATTTTGTTATTTATTTGGTTATAGTGATTGGTTTATATATATTAGTGAGTAATTTAAATAAGCATACATTAATAAATATAAGCTACGCCAAGCTGTAAATATGCAAGCTATAAACACTATACAGATACATTAGCCTTAATGTATAACATTTTATTTACTATTTCATATTTATGATTTATTATTTTAATATAATTATTTTTTTCACATGATGTGGTAAAAAGAAAATTTTATTTTAATAACAATAATGTTCAAATAAGTTTTAAAAGTCGTAAAAATGGCTTAATATTCCTGTTGCAAAATACAGTTTCTTTTGATAATTTTAAGGATGAATCTTTATTTCATCAAAACATTTATTAAAAATAATATAAAAAAAAACATTTACTCAGTAACAAAGCACATACATCATTTGAATACTTTATTAAATAATTATAATCAAACTAAAAAAGGAAATTCCACCTTCAAAAGTCACATTTACTTTTTTTTTTTTTTACACTTAAATGTTTCAAGTTTTCCTAACAACAACAGCATCACTAGGTGAGCTACAATATATGCAAGTGTATTATTTACTTCCAGAGGGAAAAGCTCAAAACTCCCTGAACCGTGTTGTGCGCACAAGAGCACATGAGGTTTCAGAAGCTACACCGAGGCTGATGGTGATTTAAGAAGGAGAGATCAGGAGCTACAAGACCACAGTCAAGAGAGGTTTTGTGCCCAATTAATGAGCTCAGTCCAAAATAATCCAGATTGGCTTGCTTTCTGAAAGGCCTCCACCAAAGGCCTATGTGGCACAGCATATTGTTCAAAAAGCTGATAAGAAAGTAGAAAAGAACTGATGTCTATCAAAACCAGAATTCCATTTGTGCTGAATTAGAGTTACCATCTATCAGACAAATTGACTTATCTTGGTTTTTTCGGTGTATAAATGTCTCAAATTCAGGTTTAAGGGTTTGTTTGAACTTTCTTATAACACTGAATTTAATTTTGGTTTAACTAAATGCTGAACAATGGTAGAGTGTTTGGGAGATCCAGTCTGAAAATATTAGCAATTTCACAGGTGCAGATTGGTGCAGAAATCAAACACAACCGCTTTAAAGGGTGTATGATGCCTTAACACTATCAAAACTCAGTTTTCATAAACACCGGTATTCAGAGCAAAGGTACCCAGTATAATTGCCAAAGTGCACAGAAGAAGCTGTCACTGAAACATCAAAAACCACAATGCAAACAGAAGTCTGAAATTATTCTGATTCTTATACTACTGACATAAGATTTCCAGAACCTGGGATGAGCTGATAGAAACTTGTTCAGTACAAATAATAATAATAATTACAGTTAAAATAAAAACACAAACAAAACATTCTGGAATTTCCTTTTAACCTTGAACTGAAATACAAACTGGAAAATATATATATATATATACTAAGTATCAAGTTGACATGTACACCACAACAGTAGCAATTCCTGAATGATATACATGCATTTTTTTCAGTCATTTCACATTGATACAAGCAACTTATTTACATCACACTGGATATGTTTCTGAATCCAGACTCTACGCAGCGTTCCTTTTGCATTCTACATACATTTAGCAGCATTTAAAACATTGATAAATCTTAGTAGCTGTAACTCATAGAGTAACGCCAACTTGCAGTGTACAATATAGTTAACATCCAGATCCTGAGTGTCCATCTACATGCTGTAATGTCTTCATTTAGACTTGAAGATCACATGCCAGTCACATGTCAGTTTAAGGACAAGCTTTCTTCGTTGGAAAATCCATAGGGATTTGAGGTCCCTGTGTGCTTGTTTTGTCAACATAAAAAATCTCCACGTACAGCATCGATGAAGCATTTGAGGTGTAACAAGGACATCTGTGCAAGCGCATCCTTTAAAGGTGTTTCAAGGTCCAGCTGATTGACTGGCAACAGAAGAAATGATCAGAACAGTATCATCGATGGGAGTGGAAAATGGCTCATGATGAGTTGTGATTATTCTAGCCTGAGAAAATCAAAGTCTCTATAATCAATCTCTTTCTGAGTCATGGCTTTCCTTAGGTTGCTGTCTTGCATTTAGGTGTGTGTCTTTGTTACCAAAGCAATATTCAATACATTAAGGGAGACAGTTTATATCCAGATCAAGGCACAAATGTTTCACATCTGAAATATTTATCACCATTCATCACAAAGTTCAGAGCAAGTATGGAATCTAGAATACTTGGTGCCTTTCAAAACTTATATTTATGGTTTACTACAATGTCATAATCATGAGTTTAAACCCTTGCTTTCTGAGTAGAGGCTGGGAATTTGTAATAAAGCCGACAAGTTTTACACCTTCCCGTCATTTACATTGTCAGGAAGTAAAAAACAAGAAAATTGGCCAATGAAACAACTTCATTCAAACTAAAACCGCTTGAATGTACAACATGTCATAATCATGATTTATAAACTCATAAATAGGAAGTTGCCATATGACTTGAAGGCAGCAAATATTCCAGAGAAATCCCAGAGCTTCAGTACACATGGGTGAGAAACAATGGAGGAACAGTTTGAGCAGCAGTGCACAATGGCGAGCCAGACAGGAGGTGCAAACAGAAACACAGCAGGCTAGTTTACGTCGCACAAGACCACTGCTAAAGCTGCGCACACTGGCTATGCAACAACAGCACTCTGTCAGCGCTCTCTGTACACAAGGGCAAACTAAATCACTTTAACCGAGGCGAGGAAAACAAGTGATGTGTTTGTGAAAGGCGAGAGGGATGGGGGAATCACAGTGGATCAGGAGGGATATGTACACCCTATAGTATGCCAGTAGCTTGTCTGTGGACACAAGTTCCTGTAAATAACATCCTCCCCTGAGGCTGAAATGGAAACGACTAGAGGCTGAAATGAAGATCTGTGGACACACCGACTCTCTTTATAGGTACTTCCTTTATGCCACTGTCTTTCCTGCAGTTTATCAAGGTAAAATTACTGAGTACAAATCAGCCCATGCTCTTGTCAGAAATTAAATCTGCTACACATTGAGAACAACTCATGCTAAAAGTGTTTGAGATCATATTTCAAATTGTGTTACTGATATCTGTATCTTCCTGCATTACACAATTCAAATATGCTAAAGATCCCATAAAGAGTTTAGACAATTGCAATTTTATTCTTTGTTTTGACATATCATGTTGAAACAGGAAGTTGGGGCAGTACATATCAAATTTATTTTTTTTTTAATGGGGATGGCATTTGGTTTAAATCATAACTTTCTATTGCGGGTCAGAAGTATGTGGTTTTAGCAGGGAGTTTCTCATTATAAAGAGCATTTGATTGGGAAAAATAGACAGTGAGACATCAATATCATTTTTTTTTGGGGGGGGGGGCTGAATTTTAAAGTTGTATATTTGTTAAAATCTATTTTGTCAGTTTGTGAGAAACATTAGCGTATATATGCTTCAAAGCTTAAAAATAAAGACATGAACCAAAAAGAAGTACACTTTATCATACGGAGTTAAACTGTATACAAATATATATTTAATTAAATTAGTTCATAAATGCTTGTCAGCCCATTTTGCATTACATTTACACTAACCATAATGCAAATTATATTGACAAGGTTATGAAAATTGTATTTTATATATCTACATTTAAATGTATATTTGTAATTTACACATTTGTAATGATGGAGTTGCAATTTAGTACATTTAAAATATTTTAACTTTAAATGTAATATTATATAGACTACAGTTAGTTTTATATATATTTAAAATCAAGTACTTTCCATGTGCTTTAGTATGTTAGTCAAACATCAAAAATAAGTGTACTTCAACACACAAAACAACAAAAGTTAAGCATGATTAAAACGTTACTTTACAGTAAAACTTCTAACTTGAAACTATTACAAAGTGGAACTTTTAAACATATACTTAAGTATATAAGGAAACATAAGTACACTTACGTGGCATTTTTATATTGTTTAAAAACCCTTTTAAGATTTGAATCACACTACATGTGCACATTCAATACAATTAAACACTTCTTTTTCACAAGGGTACATGCTTTTAAAATAAGTGAAACCTTGTTTTTTTTCCTTCAATCCCTCACAATTATTAATATAAAAAAATATTAGGCAAGTTCTTGTTTAAAGTTCACAGTTCTGTTTTCCTGTTTTGTTATGTAACATCTGCGTTGCGCACAGTCAAAACACAAGATGTGCCTTTTCTGCTACTTTCAGCAAGAGAAATCTCATCTGATCTGAATGGCATTTTGTTATTGTGGCATTTTCAGCTCACTTTACTAAATTGCTGGCAAGGATCAAAAGCTGATTATCGCTTCAGTGTTGAAGAAGGTGCATGCATATGCACATGCATATCAGTGCATTTGCAATCACTAGCCTGAAAATGTATGTGTAGTTGCAGATCGTTTAAGCGAGCATGTGTGCTCATATACGAGAGTGTGTGTGGGCTGAAGTATGTGTTTAAAGTCGGCTTTTGCTGGGGAGCTGGAGTATGGCGCCCCATGGACCTGCCTTAAAACGCCACAATAAGATTAACGAGTGCTTCCCATGCCACATGCTGCTGCTGTCCCTGCTCTTCTGTCTGAGCGCTGACACCTGAAACCCTGACCCAGAGAAGAGGGCATCTGTTGTATCTGCATGTGCATCCGTGACTGTCAGTATGCGTGTTTTATCTATTACTCACGTTATCATTTCTGCAAGAGGCGGAGCAGGTTTTGATAGATGATTACATACTACAAACATTTTAGGAAAGGTCAATTTTGGTTGACTTTAAGGGACATAAATATGACATTTATATCAAATATGACTGAGTAACACGTAAACAACAGTGATCTGAGAGCAATAAGATAATCAGGCCTCTTTGTTCATTTCCATCACACTCTAAAGGGAAAGGATGCAATCTTATAAACTGAAATGTGACACATATTTTCAATGACACTCTATTGTTATACAGACACCAAGATATGCAGGACAGAACATATACACGTGTATATGGCCTACATGTATTAGCCATTCAACCTATAGAGCTGGATAGCAAGCAGAAGCATTGAGAACACTTGTGTATGTGTGTGTGTGTGTGACACTAATCTGTTAATCTTGTTAATGCCATTGCAGCTGGTGCCCCAACGTCCAACACATGAAATAAAGGAAGGACAACATGATAACCAACAGCTGTTGATGCTCACTGTTTGTTGCCCATCACACACATGCACTCCCACTAAAACGCTCTTTGTTGGATGGTTTCTGTTGCAGTTTCTCTCCCACTAGATGTCAAAAAGGTAGAGGAACTGAAATATTTAGTAAAGGAATCATAACTACTTTTGAAAAACAGTGGGTTGACAACGGGGTAAATACTAAACTTCTATGCAGATGGACAAGTTCTCCCTTCCTTTTGATGTTCATCCCTAAATTATGAATATATAAATTTTTTAAGATAGGAGAATTGAATGAGAAAGAAAAAAGTTGGAAATGCCCACTTTGAAAAAACAAAATACTTCCAAAAAGAGGGTTTTTGTAGTGACACTATAGAAGAATAATTTTGGGTTCAACCATGAGTTCAACAAAAAACCTTTTAGTGAACAGCTTAAAATTAAAAACCTTTTTTCTTAGTATGAAGAAAACTTTTTTAAATCTGAAGGACCTTTAGCCAGAAGGGAGTTTTTGCAGAAAAAAACATTTTGGTTGCTCAAAGAACCTTTCAGCAAACAGTTCCTTAAACAAACAATATTCTGTAGTATGAAGAACATTTTAAAAATCTAAAGAAGTTTACTTTACAATAAAGAACGTTTTGTGGAATGGAAAGATTCCATGGAAGTTAAAGGTTATTCATGGGATCATCAATACCAATAAAGAACATTTTAGGATCGTATTTTATTTTTCTGTATCCAAAAGCTCACTATACTTTCTTCTCCTGCTGAAAAGAGCATCACAGATGCTCATCAGCATGATTCTTAACTAACCACCAAAAAGACTGTGTAGTTCAACAGTTAGACCAGCACCAAACCAACATACACCTGGATATTCTCACAGGTCTATGCAGGTCTTTTCACCAGGAATATGTTTCTTCTGTTTCTTGAAGAATGGCCAGTAGAAACAAGACTCATAATGTTAGGTGACAAGGCATGTGGGGGGCCAGAATGATGGAATGAAGGTGCTAGATGTTGACGGTGTCACATTTACAGAGACAATCCGCCTCGTCCTCTTTTCACTGATCCAGAACTCTAGCGTAGTCCTGCAAAGCGCAGCCTCCTTCGCTCTTCAGATCAGCGAAGACCTGCGTGAAGAAATGCGGGTCTGCGTTGATGCGCAGCATCTTGGCACTGGTGATGTCGATAATGGCCAGGCAACGGTCCCAGAATGCCTCTTTAGCCGCCTCCACCAGGAAGGGCTTGAGCGGGTACGAGATCTCGTTCCCCATGTAGGAGTACGACAGGTACAGGCAGGTAAGGAGAATTGCTTGGAGCTCATGCTCTGAAGACACCACGTCGCCATCCACCACATCGCGGCACAGCATGTACACAAACACCACGTTGGCTGGCGTCACGAAGGCCTGGTCCTGCCAGCCCTGGAGCAAGAGTGAGCGGTCCACAGCGCGGAGCCACAGGACCGGATCGGCAGGGGAAAGATGCTTGAGCCGATAGCAGCGGCCACACAGAAACTCACCCAGGCAGCGGAGCAGCTCGCTGGTCGAGGCCTGGACAATCACACGCTTAGGTGAGGAGGTGCATGTAGGTGCGATCTTCTTTACGGAGGAAATCTGCTGTGGTTTGCCGTATCCCACACCCAGCCCTACGCCCAGGCCCAGACCCGCTGGACCATCATAGCTAGTGAGGTTGGCGCAGGAGAGAGACTTCTTCACATTTTCACGGTTGAGGTGCAAGACTGGATCCTTCTGGTAGATGTTATTGTTGTTGAGAGGAGCCCCGCCGGCCCCTTGACCTCCAGGATAGGCTTTTTTGGACTCGTCCCGCTTCTTGGTGGA
Source organism: Carassius carassius (assembly GCF_963082965.1). Lineage (NCBI taxonomy): Eukaryota > Metazoa > Chordata > Actinopteri > Cypriniformes > Cyprinidae > Carassius > Carassius carassius. Next base: position 24,684,861 of record NC_081762.1, read on the forward strand.
GGCCACCAGGCGTTTCCAGGTGAGAGCGGGGAGGAAGATGGAGTGGCCACGTTTGTGGTTAGTGTCTTTTTGAGTGTTCAGCGAGCGGCTGCTCAGGCTCGGGTAATGGCTTAGAGAACCAGGCCGGTTGTCATAATAACCGGGTTTTCGAGGACCCGGGGAGAGGGACAGTATGGTACCCATGAGTCCACTGAGGTGATGAAGACACCAGCTGTGTGGGTTAATGTGGCTCAGAAATAAAGTGCTTGTGCCTCACTGTTCGAAATCTAGAAGGTCAAGACTGGGCTGATGAGGGGCATGGATGAGTTCCTGAGAAGATTATATGTAAAGCATTATAATAAATAAATGACGACTTTAAATGATCTAGTAAATGATCATTAACTAACCATATAACCAATACATTTTCTACAGTATTGTGAATCTATTTTAATGTCAGTTAATAAAAACATAATTGTTCCCTATTAGTTCATCTTAGTTTAGCTCCATTAAACAATATTAAAAGATAAAACTTTAGAATTTAACAGAGCAGTAAATTTTTTAAATGAACAATAACTAAATTTAGTAAATGTTTCAGAAGTATTTTTCATTTTTAGTTCATGTCCACTACGCAGTTCCCTAATGTTAACAAATGGAACCTTATTGTAAAGTGTTACCAAATTCTGTCATCATTTTGTTTCTAACCTTTCTTTTAATCTGTGGATTATAAATTATGTTTAAATTTAGACATTTAGAATCTTAAAGAAATGCTATTCATGATACTTGTCCTCGATCTCCTCTGTGTTTTTATAACAGTTTACAGTAAAGTACTATTTGAGTTGTGAATGAATCAATCTTGAGATCAATCAGTTAATTCAGTGACCAGTTCTGAATGATTTGTTCACAAATCTAACTGATCCGTTGGACTCACTGATGACTCTCTGATCCAGTTGTAGCAGGAATAGCTCACTGGAGATGAAAATTATCATTATATAATGACTTAAATTTCTATCAGTTCAAATAGCTATATTTTTTTAAGAAGTTGTATTATAAAATATATTTGTTAATGTTTGCTACTATATCATTTTTGGTGTTTTAGTGTCAGTTTTGAATCTTGAAATCCTGGGAGTCCACATTCACAGTTTTTTTTTTTTTTTTAAACTGCACATTACTAAAATTACTCCACAGAAGAAAAGCATATGGTATTAACCTGAGAGTGATAAACCAAATACTATGAAATGTTCATCTTCTCACTGAAATTGTATTATTTGTAATGACATTTGCAGTTAATTGTAACCCTGGACCACAAAACCAGTCTTAAGTCACACGAGTATATTTGTAGCAATAGCCAACAATACAATGTATGGGTCAAAATTATCATTAGGATATTAAGTAAAGATCATGTTCCATAAACATATTTAGTAAATTTCCTATTGTAAATATATCAAAACTTAAGAATGTAATCTTGACGACTTTAAAGGAGATTTTTCTCAATATTTAGATTGGATTTTTTTATTTGTATTTTTTTTTTATAATGACTGTAGCTACTCTTTAAGTTACCAGGGTCGGACTTGTTTCCCATGAGGGGAGTGTTTTGCTCACCTGTTCGTCCCGCACATCACACGCGCGCGCACTGCATTAAATCCTTCCTTCACGAAAGAATTCACATAAGCGAATCCACTTCCTTGTGTTCAACAGCGGATCACTTCTCTGTATCTGCACGAGTTACTAACAAAGTCCTTGATGTCGTTCCTGTTTAAATACGTCCATCGTCCAGAAATGCTGCTCGTGAAGTGTCCTCATTTGCACGGGAGGATTTACACCAGATCAAACTTTCATGGCAGTGCAGTTCCGTTCCTCATGGTCCGCTTTATGCACTTTGAACAAACGAGCATGTTTGGGCTTGTTCAAGAAAACCCGTCAAAAATAGAATATATATAGGCTATGCAAAGACGCACTTGAACACACAAGTCTCCAGCCTGTGTGCTGACAGCGAGAGGAGTTTGTGCTCTGGTCCTCCGTGCTGCACATCACACTGTGTTCAGCTCAAGCTCCTCCTCAAGACATGTGACGTACTGCTAATATCATCCTATTCCCTGCATACCCCAGCTCTGTACACACTCACATCAGTAATACGTAATAATAATAAATGTTTCTTGAGTAGCAAACCAGCATATTCAAATTATTTCTGAAGGATCATTTCACTGAAGTCTGAAGTAGGCCTATTTTTTAAATTACAAAACAATTCTTTTGAATATTGTATTTTTGATTAAATAAATGCAGCCCTGGTGAGCACTTGCTGTAACATGGAGTTAATTTGATCAGCACAAGAACTGTTATTGATTTTCAAAATGGCTCAGCAAATGCAACAAGACTTAGCAAGATTTAACATTTAGCAAAGCAGTAATTCTGCATGGTGGCAGACAGCATACATGCTTCCCTTCAGTGTGGGATTTATGACCTGGGGATCAACACATAGAAATGAATATTTGTGCAGTGTGTTAAAAACTGAAATGTGCAATTTGCAATGATAAAGGGGCTGTGAATAAACCTGACTTTTTTGGTCCACGGACCAAATTTCCTGCTTAATTTCACCTCCTGATGGTGATGATAGACAGGGTGGAAGGAGACAAGAACACAAGTGAAGCTTGCATGGTATCTCTATATTTTAAACAATACAGTTTTTGTTGAAAGTAATTGTGCTTAAATTGATTAAACATGCACTTTTAGTGTACTCCAGAGTCAATGATGTTCAGGGGGCCCGGGAACCATATAGTGGCACCCCTGATGGTGGATATAAATAGTGACAGATTTCACAGACGCGCTTGAAAGATTTGTTTTCTGCGGTGTTGCATTTCGCAATCAGTTGTACGCTGCCCTCTAGTGATCAAATTGCAGAAGTCTAAACATCTATAGGCTGTGACTTGGATTTGAACTGACTGGAGTCAGGCATTGCTCTCTCTGCTCTGCAGAATGAGCCAAATTACAGCTAACATCCGATAGCATGAGCTTCTCTTATTATTGAAACTGTTTGAGAAAACATTGAAGTTTATGTTCCTGAAAATCTGAAGTTTCAGGTTCAGGTTTCAGGTTCCCCTCTGTTTGAAATTTCCTTTTTTGTTCTTCTGTTTTTGGCCCCTGCTCTTTGTCCAGACATTTGGATGATTTCTTTCTCTTGGCAAATATGTAAAAGAAAAAGATTTCACCATTTAAAAACCAATACAACAGAACGTGTATTTTTCAAGACACATCTTATTTGGTAATAAGTTTATTTTGAAATCTGGAATACACTCATTTAGATAAGCTTCTATCACTGTGATTTATGCAGTTGAAGCCTGTTTGAACAAAAGTTAAAGAGCGTGAATGAGTTAGAGATTAAAAGTTATGATTAAAATGTCATTTTATCCCCAAGGCCACTGTAGTATGTGTATTGCCATTGTAACGCCTTGGAATAATATAATAATAATAGGAACCACAAGTAATATGAAACTTCATTTTTAGGAATGCAAGTACTGAATAATTATTTATGTATGAGACGACCTAAATGCTTATTTATTTGAATCATTTAGACGACCGTCTCAAAATAGCCAAAACGTGCTCTCTCACTTTTCGTTAAATTTGTATTTCATCATAGTCATACATACATACATACAAAAACAGAAAGAAGAAACATTACATCCCTAACATTAACCTTATTATTTCTCTGGGGTCTCAGTGACATCAGACCCATAAGTCATAATTCAATACAGATCAGTCTGAATTACTCATCATATATGTGTGTGTGTGTGTGTGTGTGTGTATTCTATTTTAGTTTTTTGTGGCTCTTAATCCCACACCATGTCTAACCACCAAATTGTTTGTGTCTGGATAAATACACCTGTTTTGCATTATACTAAACGCCCTTATTTATTTTCTTCAGTAAGCTTTTGTACCACACTGCGGCAAATAAAGCACTGTCCATGGTACTGAAATGACCAAAACAACCTCACAATCATAGTCTCTTTAGATGAAAGAGGCTTTATGAGGACCTTCACTGAATCAAGACAACATGACTGTGCACTTTTTTCATGGACAAATGTCTATGGACACTTTTTTATTAACATATTTGCAAATACTCTTCAGAATTTCAAAAGATAACAAAACATATAATTCGTTATCTCATCCTAGCTCTCTGAACACACATATACATAAACACACATAGCTTCTTGAGATGAGGGGACGCTTATGTCCTCACATTCATCTGCTTCTGGTACAGCATGAAGTCATCTGGAATAGAATCTGTGCAATATACAAAAAGTGAGACTCAAACACTGTATTAAACTGCATGTTCAAACAGCTGTCAAACTGGCCCTCAGAGGCTCAGAATGCATCCCTAATTATGCTACTTACCATTGCATCTATAGCCGAGATTAGACCATATGACGTTCTCCTGAGAGAAGCAGAAGACGCCCAGCCGCCCTCCTCTCATAGTTGTGTCTATCAGGACTCCTGAATCTGCCACTAGGGCTGTACCTTCATACAATCTTAATCTACACCACAGATATAGAGAATCCGGTCAAACTCTACAAAATATTTCCAAGATTTAGTGGTAACAGATATGCAGTAGTTGTTTTGACGGTTTCTTAAAGATTCATATTAGATTAGCTCTCACCGTATGTAGCCCACCTGCGGGCGGTGAGTGAGGTGCCAGCGATAGGACGTTCTGTCCTTCCAACCCACATTCCTTGGGTCCTTCCAGAGCAAAGTAACTTCCCCTGGTGTGTCTCCTGTGTGCCACAGGGCATTACGCAGATACTCACCAGGACCTGTCCGAGACTTCACTGCCTGGAAGAGTGAGGTAAGAAGAGAGTGTTAGTAAAACTTTTAAACATGAATATATACAAGTATACACTACTTTTACATACTACACTTTTAGAAGGAGCAATATTTGTTTTTAAGGGGAATTAATACTTTCGTTTATCAAGGATGCTGAATAAATTAATAAAATGTGACAGTTAAGATTTAAAAATATTTTACATCAAAGAATCCAAAAAAATAAAAAATGATCACAGTTTCCACAAAAATATGAAGCAGCACAACTAGTTTCAACATCGATACTAGTAATAAGAAATGTTTCTTGAGCAGCAAACCAGCATATTTGAATGATATCTGAAGGATCATGTGACATTGAAGACTGGATGCTGAATATTCAGCTTTGATCACAGGAATAAATGACATCTTAAATATACTATGTCTTAATAGCATTTTTTTTTTCTCTAAATTCCTGTCTCACATTCTTAAAAATGTAGCACGTTTGACATTTCTGCAATCCAATGCTTTATTTATCTGCCACAATGATATACTTTCCTTGCTTAGCTTTTCTCAGCATGTATTCATATTTAACTGAGATTACACTGCATATCATGTGCATAGTTCGATTACATATTTTAAACAATTTTAAGGTGTATTTTGCTTTTCCTCTCACTTTAAGCTGCAGTCCAGGCTGAGCTGAGGCTTTGAATGGTAAATTCTGCCAGTACGTCTGTTCTGTCTGTTTCCACATCACCACATAGAAGCTGGAAGAGTCCTGATAGCCAAAGATGAACCCCACGTAATCATCATCAGTTGCTGTGTTCACATGGATTGTTCCCTCAAAATCAACACCATTAAATGCTGTGTAGCCTGAATAAAGAATAAAGAGGTTAATACAGCCGTTGAGACACAGAGCCATATATATCAAACTGAAATGTAAAAATCACAAATGCCAGTTTGGATTTTATGGAGTCTCTATGAAAATGTGTTTAGGTACGTACCCACAGCCAAACCAGGGTCACTGTTCATGGTCTGCACAATCTCCATTCCCTAAAAAAACACCAAAGCAGTTTTACAATACCTCACAGACTTTGTCAACAATGTGCACAACAGTGTAGTAAAATTTCAGAGACTAGCTGATAAATAAAAGCCCAGAATCATAAGGTAAATTTAATGATCACCTTGTTTAGTACCACCCAGCTGGGGTCGATCTGAGCATCTCCTTCCGGGTCGAGAATGACTGTCTGAAATGCCCTGAAATCTGTCATAGTGACCTCTGCACTTTCAGGGCATGCATCCAACAAGTCAGTCAACTTATCATTGTCAAAGTCTGTCTCACACATGTCACCAACCCCATTAGCTGATGGGAGTTAAGATACGAAAAACAAACATGTTTATTTTTAGATTGGATCAGTAAGACGGTAAATACATATGTTACATAAGGTGTGTTTGGAAAATAATACTTGTATACTGGTTACTGCATGCATAATATATATTTTTTTTAATTAAAAGAAAGAAAAGCACACATTATGTATGGTCCATATATCATCTCATATTTTAAAAGCTGTCATTCGTTTTAATAAAATTTAGTTTGTTAACTCCAGTCAAACTTAATTAACTCGAGAAGTCAGAGATACTTTTCGGAGTATGCTAGTATGCTTTATCAAAATGCAGAATTAAGAAACAGACCATCAGTATCTTTTTGACTGGGGTTGGGAACAAGTCTGCAGTTATCTGGGCCAGGAGGAAGGATATCTGGAATCCCATCATTGTCATCATCATCATCACACTCGTCCCCAATGCCATCATTATCTGAGTCCAGCTGAGAACTGTTGGCTACTTCAGGGCAATTATCCCGCGTGTCCTGATATCCATCACCATCCCTACACACAGAGAATCATTTTCACTAGAGCTTTAAAGAATGTATGGCAAGCGTATTTTGCTGAGTAATGAATCTCACCGCAGAAAGAACACTGAAACTGACATACAGCAAAAGCAAACTAACCTAAATCAAGTATAGCACTTTGAGAACAGTAAAAATCATTACACCTGTTCTTGGGTAAAATAAGTATTTATTTACATAGGTACTTACATGTCCTTGTTTGTATCACATACATCTCCCACCAAATCATTGTCCATATCTGACTGCAAAAACAGCAAAATATGGAAATGAATTATTGAATGTGGTGGGAATACCTGTCCCTTTGCCTTCACTGACTCAAGTGCCACTACTTATTCAAAATCCAACCAACTTTATTTTATTTATCATGTATGTGACTTTTAATAATAATTATGGAAGAAATGTTGTTCTTGGTAAATTTTACTTTATGTCATTTAAGTTCTTACCTCTTGTTGGCTGAAAAATAGCAGTTAACCCCAACATGAACTACTGCGTCAGTAGTTATAAAATCAAACATTTCTGAACTAGTTATGTGTCAATCATAAATTATTTGTCTTGAGAAATATGATCAAAGTTTGTTTGAGTAGACGACAACATCTAGATTATTGGGGTGCCACAAGGTTCAGTGCTTGGACCTCTGCTTTTCTCAGTATACACAACCTCACATTGCACTTTTTCATAAAAGCTTCTTCTACAATTACTGCTACACAGATGACACAGTTCAACATCATTCCAACCTGATAACCCCACTAGTTCAGCATGTATCTCTTCCTGCCTTTTTTTAAAACATCTCAACCTACATGATGGACCTTCCGCTTTGTCCTTAGAGGCACCCCTTTTCCCTTCCCTTCCCTTCCCTTCCCTTAAGCATTAAGCAGTTCTCTTTTTCTAACCTGCAATGGATCGTTGACCTCAGGACAGCTGTCGCATGCATCTCCCACGCCATCTGCATCTCGGTCTGTCTGCATGGGGTTGGGTATCTTAGGACAGTTATCCAACACATTTGGGATGCCTGTAAAAAAAATAAAGTGGTGAAAACAGATGATATGGTACAATGCTGTAAAACCACAGAACAGATGAAAGTAAATGGGACTGACCATCTCCATCAATATCATTGTCACAGATGTCTCCCTTGCCATTGCCATCAGTATCAAGCTGATCTCCATTGGGAACGTTGGGGCAGTTATCACAAGCATCACCATAGGAGTCTGTGTCAGAGTTCTGCTGGTCCTTATTGGGCACCAGGCGACAGTTGTCCTGCAAAATTAAAATAGCTACTGCTTAAGAATGTGTCAAATGAAGAACTTATTTCTAAATACATTTTAAAAACACATTTTGAAGGACATCAGCCCAAGTGGAAACAGTTTGGTATCCCGTAATTGTTCAAATATTTTTACAATTCTTCGCAACTTGATCAGAAACCTCAACATTTTTAATTCCATCTCCGTCTGCATCCTCGTCACATTGATCGCCAATTCCATCTCTATCTGTGTCCTCTTGCCCAGAGTTTGGGGTATTTGCACAGTTGTCCTGCACAGGGATATTAAATGTATTATTAATATTTAAGGGATATTAAATTTGATATGCATATTATACCAAAATTGTTAAGAAATCACAACATAAATTAAAGTATATCTGTTTTGCTGAAGGAAGTCTGTCATCAGTTAAGCAGAAGACCATTTAAAGCAATTCATTGGACAAAATTCGATTCACAGTCATGTTGCTTTTTTAACACATAAAATCTACTTACAATCCAATTTAACAGGTGCTTTTTGGAATGTTATTATGCTGCAACATGTAATTTATTCTTAGTGAATCCCCTCCTAAAATCCCTGTGAAATGTAAAATACCGCTCTGCAGTGTTTGTCGTTGTCAATGCATGGAAGAGGCCCATCAGGGTAACCATCAATGTCTGAGTCTGGACCACAGATGTTTCCATTACCCGCCCACCCAACGTTACACTGCAAGATACACAATGGACAGCCATTTTCAGCAATTTGGACAATTCTGGGTTGTTCTTTTTTAGCTTTTTTAAAAGAAGTAGATAAGTAATGCAAAACATTACAGAATGTGTTGTCTCACTTAAGAGCTGCATGTACTTGTACACAAATGAAAGATTTTGGATTCAACATTTCCAAGTTTTTAGATTCTTACCACACAGAAAATGTTACTGTTGCGGCCCATTACACAGTGTGCATTCACATCACACGGGTTATAGCCCAGAGTCTCACATGTCCTCCTTGCAAAACAGCCTGCAGTCTGATTACCCACAAATCCAGCTTTACACTGGCCACACTTGAACGATCCCTATAAAAAGAGAGCAGTCAGTTTGGTAGTAGTAGATTCACGTTTTACCACTTAAGGCTGCTCTGCTTGACTTGCTGATTCTAGTGCTTCTTAATTTATATGCAAATCCAGTTTACTCACCGCTGTATTTACACAGACTGAGTTGGGCACACAGGCACCAGAGTGCTCAGCGCACTCATCAATATCAACACATTCCTGAAAAAAACATTCACACAGTAAAAACCTATTCAATTAGATGTATAAATCTGTTGTAACTGAACTTTGATACTTTTTACCTGCTTGTGGCTCTTGGCAAACTCGAAACCAACCCCCTTGAGTGTTGGACCGGTGAATCCTATGGGACAGGACTCACAGGTGAAGCCTTTAGCTGTGTTCACACACAACTCTGCAGAGAAACAGGGCTGAGCAGTGCACTAGGACAAACAGAGATATTAAGAATATTAAAAGATATTAAAAAAATTTTTTAATGAATGTGCACTTGAAGTGTATTTCAAATCTTAAAAGTATATTAAAAATGTATTTAGATGATATGGTATTAATAAAATTAAAAGCCACTTACAAAGAACTTACAGAGAGGACACTTTTATGTTTCTTAACACACCTAAAAGTGCACTTTGTAATAATGTCAAATAAAATTTTTACTTTAAAATACATTTTAAATGTTTACTGAGGCACACGTTAAGTACTTGGTTATAACTTTAACAGTAATTTTCAGTATTAAATTTAAAGTTAATATATTTTAAATTAACTAAAATAAAATGTAGTTAATTGTTTCAAATGTGTAATTACTAACATTTAAATATATAATATACAATTTTCTATAGAAATGACTAGTACATTCAGCAGTAGACTATACCCATATTTCAAAGAAAATAGAAGTAATTATGAAATTAAATATAAAGATGTACTTAAGTCCTATTTAAGAGGGTCAAAACTGAATTTAATATAATGTAACAGTATAATTTAATTGCAATTAACAGTGGTGTTGAAACACACACTTAATTTGCATATAAGTATACTATAATGTCCACTAATTCTGTAATAGGTACTCTTTTTAAAAGTACTTTTTCACAGTTGCATGACTCAGGTAATAAAATGAATAATAATAATAATTAGCTCTCTGCAGGAACCTCATCAATGTCCTGGCAGTGCGTTCCGTTTCCAGTCATGCCCTCTGGACAGGGGCCACACTGATATCCTGGGTACATCGAGCTCTCCATGCAGCTCACAGCGTTATAGCAGGGGTTCGGATGACATCGGGACTGAGGCTCGTGGAATCCTGATAAACAGAGAGAGAGAGACACATACAGATATATCACAACAACCTTCAGACGTGTTTATCAAAACATGATCTGCCATCTCCAACTCTTTCTCCATCCCTTACCACACACTTGACATTCAAGAATGGTGTTTCTGATGAGAGACATCTCTTTTGTCTAAAAAACACATCAAAGTAGAAAGTATGTAATTTGATAAAATGCAATGTCCCAACAACAGAAGTATGTAATAATATAGAGAACTATTCCTGTGAGCCACATATTCTCACATTCAGTTATAGGGCTGATGAAGACATCTAAGCCTGTTCGTATATTCATTTATTCCTAACCTGTTCTCTGATGTCCTCTCTCAGCTCTCCCATGATCTGGTTAAAGATGATCAGCTGTCCGATCAGAGCTTTGGTGTGATCACCTGGCCATATGAGAGGCTCTTTTGATTATCACAGAAAAGCATTACAGGCATGAAAATAATTCAGCTGTAATAAGACATTCACATATGATCAAATCTTTGTTGATATTTACCGAGGATGGCATTAATGTCACTGCCTACTGAAAAGAAACAACAGTCACATTTTATCAAGAGTTTCTAGATCAAAAACAAATAAATATATTTATACTTCTGATCAAATGTTTGGGGTTGGTCAGATTTCTTTTTTCATGTTTTTGAAAGAAGTCTTTCACGTTCATGTTCAAGCTGGCATTTATTTGATCAAAAATACAGTAAAAACAGCAATATTTTAAAATATTTTTACAATTTGAAATAGCTGTTTTCTATGTGAATATACTGTAAAATGTAATTTATTTATGTTATTATTCTAAAGTACAATTTTCAGCATAATTACTCCACTGTCACATGATCTTTCAGAAATCATTCTAATATGATGATCTGCTACTCAAAAAACATTATGCTTATTATCAATGTTCAAAACTGTTGTTATGTGGCTTCATATTTTTGTGGTAACTTTTTTCCATCGAAGGTTCAAAAGAACATTATTTATTTGAAACTGAAATATTTTGAACATAATAAATATTTTTACTGTCACTTTTATTCATTTTAAAGCATCCTTGCTTGATAAAAGTATTTAAAAAATCCTTCTGACCCCAAACTTTTGAACTCTTTTTTTTTATTAATTTTTTTTTTTTACATTTCTCAACATTTTTCCTCATTTTCAAAATGTATGAATTGTTTTTAGGAATAATATCTGTGGAATTCCTGCATTGCCACAAGAGGGCAGTATGATGACATGACACTGTTTGTAATGGACTATTATACTGAGCAGAATGTACTTTTAAATGCATTGTTTGAAAAAACATTACAAGTTCTCCTTATTCTGTCAGAATAGTGCTTACCTGCATTGTTTATAGCTGAATCTCCTTGAAATGGACAGTCAATGAGAAGACCAGCTGTAGCCAGAGAACCTCCGAGAGCTAGTTTAACAGACTCTACTGAACCCTAAAATATATACATATATGAAACATACAAGCACATTTACATGCTTCCTTACATGGATTTGATTTAAAGTAGTTTCTATGATATCTTGGTTTATATGGCTTGAGTTGCTCTTTTAAGTCTATGAGACTTTTCTAACCAGTTTTATTGTCTGCCAGCTCAAATAATGAAGTCGCTTAAAAAGCACAATTTGAAATATCATTTATGAGACGTGCAGCTACTGTAAAGGAATAGTTCACCAACAAATAAAAATTCTGTCATTTACTAACTTACCTTTTTATCTATATTCAAAACACGAAGTAAGATATTTTTAATATCCCCTCATTCTTAAAACCACATCAACTCTGGGGACCCACCGGTGGGTCCAATATTGCATATGCCTAATTCTCAAAAAATCAAAATAACAGCTGAAGTGGTTAATGTCCATCCACTGAAATTCCACATAACCAAAATTGTCACACATGAAAAAGTAGAAAAAGATATTTTGACGCACAGTATAATCCGCATAAAGCGTAATCCATATTAGTGGCCTCTGAAGAAAGTCTGAATTAGATCAGTCCTTCATATAAAATCATCTCTTTAGACTTGGATCAAACTGCTCAGTTCTTATGGATTATGTTAACAATGTCTTTATAATATCAATAAACATTTTAAGTTTTAGTTGTGTGGACTTTCAATGGAAAGACAGAAATCTTCTTGAGGTTCCACAAAAAATATCTTCATTTGTGTTTTTCGAAAAGATGAACAAAGTTTTGTAGGTTTGGAACATACTGTAATGTATCAAGACATCTCTTTAAATTTGCTGCACAGTTACTTTGACTCACATTGACTGCATGACAAAAAAAAAACAATCATTAATTGATTAATTGACCTAAATAAATCACCTGCATCCTGGCATAAGACTTCTGTCCGGTGCGAACATCCACAGATTCTGTCTTTGATGGAAGCCCTGCAAGTGAAGGGAGGCCCTGAGCAGAGTCCACCAACCGGCAGTTTACATAAAGCTCTAGGTTGATGTGACTGCGTCTCAGTCCACTCATTCTGAGGATAAGTGATTGGGTGCGTCCCTCAGCGAGGACTGGGTTTTGTAAATTGACAGCATGAGCTTTTCCATCAGAGCGCAAGTATCGCACGAGTACTGAGGAGAGAGAGGAGAAGTGATCTTTCCAGAGACATAAATCATAAACAAATGTTGACTTATTGAGCATCTAATGACATTCAGGGAAATGTTTGCAAATTATCAAAAAGAGCTTACATTTGTTGATCTTGCCTACAGCAGCAATCTCCAGGTATTTCTTGTTGTCCTCTTTATCGTAGAGGCCGAACAAAACGCCGCCGAGTTTGGGTGGCAGCATGAAGGAGGAGGTGAGGTACAGATCTCCGACCGTCTGCAGAGCTCCAGACAGATCCTCTATAGCTGCAGCTGTCTGACGTGCTTCATGGAGCTCCAGGACATTAATCACTGGAAGAAGGAGTTTAGATTTTAAGGCTAAATCACATGCACAGTAAGATAGAGGTAAGAGGTAAGAGAAACCTTTGGAGAATGCTTGAAAACACAAATGTGGATGGAAAGTGTTTTGAAAACAGGCTTAAATGTTAATTACCGTATTTAGATTAGGAGATTTGATATGTAATAGTCTATTATTCTTTTCAGGTAACTAGTAAAGTAACACATTACTTTTTAATCTACAAGAAAATATGAGTTACTTTTTCAAAGAAGTAACTCCAGTTACTTTGTTTCCCCGTTTACTGACTAACAGCTGTCCTGTCCCCATGCTGAGAGAAATCAGGAGTAAGTGCAGAGGCGTTGTGTGAACATGACTGAAATGCAAACTCAGAAAGACACAAACCTGCCATAACTAAACATGTTAAATAACACAAATATCATTTATGCATTGAATCCCATTTGTCTTTGCTTCTGACCTTCGAGAATCTAATACTAATACATGAATAAGCAAACATTTTGGTTTTAAGACTTTACACAAACATAACATTTGTATTTCACTTTTTTTATTGCTGACGAGTGTTGAACGTTCTTCTCTTGCGTCCTATTATTATATAACTTAACATGGTGATTTTTTTTGGCTTCTCTCTAAACTCTACAGAGTTGTTCACTTTTAAGCAAGTGACCTTTTTCCAAGTTACGGACAATAATAATTCGAAAAATATTTTATTTGACTATAGGCCTATTATATTCATGCTGCAATGCATTTCAGTATATTGTTTAATTTCAAATTCTTCATTCGGAAACCTTTGACTGTTTGGGATAACCTTGGGGGATTCAGTTGGTGAAACATGGGGTCTTCTTGCGTAATATCATGTTCTTAGTATTTATGACTTACAAGCTCCCATAAACTGGAAAATATGTAGCCTCCTTACTTTTACAGTGCATGCCACAAACTAAACTCAAGCTGCTATTCCTCCAGATAAAGGACATTTAACCTAGCCCTTTATTTCTTGTCCCTGATAGGCTTTATGCAAAGCTTGTTAATGGAAGGAGGCACTTTCTTATTTGTACTTAATATTTTTTTAAATAAATATGTCTCTATATAAACGAAATTCTGTCAATTATTTCCATTTTCTTTTATTATATATAACATTTTACATGTATATGCACTTCCATTCGAGGAAACGTGCAATGAGAAATTAATCAGATAAAAAAACGCCCATTCCGACAATAAATGTTTGTATGGATAACAGCATGTTATTATCTCATGGTTTGGGCGCATTGTCGAGCACTGACTGGGTCGATGGGGGAAGCATCAGACAATAAAGGACAATTTGGGTTAGGATTTAACGGTTTAACAGCACAACAACTAACCTGATGACCCCTTTGTCACCAAGAATGTGAGAGCAATGAATTTAGTCTACTCCATCACTTAACTGTCACAATGAACTTAAGAAATGCAGCGTCACAGTCTAATGGAAACATTCAAATCATGTTACATTTTAATAAGTAGCCTACTGTATAATCAAAAATAAAAAGCCTACCTTTAAATTCCGTCGAATCGGAGAAGTGTCCAAACGCAACATACAGGACAAGCAGATTTGGCACAATGTTCCTCAGCTCCATCCTCTTGAACCAAGTGCAGCAGATACTGTTTAATAACCCGATTAGAATATAATCCAGTTACATTCCCGTTTCCCAAAGACGCGCACAGCTTCCAAGAGCCTCATAACATCGCGTAACCCCGCTGGGTGTCTGTGACCTGAACGGCCCGGGGTTCAGAGTGTCTGGAGGCTCCTCCGAGGCTCTGCAGCGCTCCACACTTTCTGTCCTAAATGAGAAACAGAAGTTGAGCTGCAGAGACCGCAGGGGAGAGATAAAGAGCCCTGTCAATCAACCTCCAACTATTTACTGCGGCTCTCTCCCGCTGCGCCCTCATACCGCACTGAGATCCTCTCAGATTGAATTTCACCGCACTAATGAAAATATCTCTCAACGTTTGGGTTTTTGTGATTAAAAATAAATCTACTGACTTTGGGTTTTGTGAATGAAGCATATGGACTACGCCCAGAGTACAAAATAAAGCTATGAGAAAGTTCTTGAGACAATTCGCTTGTCATAATTGCCCTATTAATTAACTATTTATAATGTGCTTCCTTGCTTGTGTTTTAAATTGGTTAACGACATTAAAATTATTTTAATATTTTGTCTAGCCTATGTTTTGTAGCGTCTGGTAAAAGCTGCTACTGTTTGGCGCCAAAAAACACGCTTTGACTAACTTGTAAATGTGACAACAAAAACATCATAATGGTCCTTTTTAAAAAATTTTGGATTCATCTATCTGAACAGAAAAGCTAAATAAATTAGCTTTCCACTGATGTATGGTTTTGGGGTAGGACAATATAAGGCTGAGATATATTTTTTGATTGATTTTAAAATTATTTAATTTAACTTTTTAATGATATAATTAAACCCCCTTCAGTTCCTTCACAAACTCCAAGTTGGGAAACTTTGACCTAATGTATTGTTTACTGCACTTAATGTTGTTAATAACAACAAATGGAACACATTTCCCTACTTTCTTTCTTATATCAGTACAATATTGTCCTATTTAAATCAATGTGATAAATGAGTCAGGTCAAAAGCGATCTAATTATATTACCTAAAATGTATAATAGTTACTAACTACAATTGTTTTCATGTAGCCTAATTTGGAATCAGTAATGGATTAAGATTTGTCTACCCTGCTCTGGTGGTTAGCCATCAATTAAAACGTTGTAGTATTTTAACAGGGATGTTTCTAGCTGGAGGCCCAATGCAATAAACTGTACACCAGGTCCAGAAAACCTAGCAACTGTATTTTAAGATCCTTTTTTTTTCAGGATGGGGCAGAGACAAGTGTGTGTACATTCTTCACTTGACATATGTGGAAATGTCTAAGTGTAATTAAATGCTGTATGAACATATTAACATGTTTCCTATTAGTCACCACAAGTTCATCACATTAACTAACAGCCACTAAAATCCACAAGCCAGAAAGTCACCAAATAGCCTAACTTTAACCCTTTTTATCATCTCAAACCTATGAAACATGCTCTTTTGAGTGTTCTCTTTCTGTAAAACACATGCCACTTAGTTTTAGATTCAACGTGACTTCATAATCATGATAAAAATAGTTTAGTAACATCTTCGCCATTGATTGGTTCAACCAAACTGAGTGTAACCTTGGTTGACCCATGGCAGCGGTAGCCATGTTGAGTCTCTCTACACTGACCTTACATACAAAACACAGGCATCTCCAAACTCAGAGAATGCAGCAGCACCATAATCGGAAGAAGTCTACCAGAAAGAAATTTTGATCAAGATACATCCCAAGATTATCGACCAATAATAAAGTTAAACACATGCAAGCTGTGTACACAATCCTCTTATCCTCTGATATTGAACACACTGATGACCCGATTCTTCTTCTTAATGCTGAAAGAATGCAGAAAAAGACTGAGTACTTTGTTGTTATAACTGTTAAATACTGCTATGGTACAGTCACGTTGACTCCTTTTTATTATTTATCGACTAGCAAAATACAGAAGATGAACAGCATGTACCAAACCAAACATTGCGCAATACATGTGGAATCCTGTCATGATTTAACGGTTGCGCGACTGACAGTAAAGTTGTTTTGAGGAAAGCTCTTTGAGAAGGTTCAACCCCAGTGAGAGATACTTTAGGGCAGGTCTGGCCTCAGAGAAACTCAATGGACGACCCCAGTGTGCCTTGGGTTTCCAGTGAGAGACTACAGCAGTATAAACCACAGACTCGGACTTAACGGCAATGTTTGGAATGAAATAATAGAGTTCTTCTCAGCAGTTCTCAGGGGAGCTTTAAAATCTGTCTGATTTATGAGTCTTTGAGTCTTGAGTGGTCAAAGAGCTCATAGATGGTTGGTTTAAGATAAGAAGTCTGACAGGTTTACTCTGCGTGACTTCTGCAACGCCCTGGAAACGTTAATATAGCTTGACAGCATGTTTAGTCTGCAGGACTGAATATCAGGTCACAGCACCAAATTAATATAATATTTACAGTTTGTCTAAAAGTGATAAAGCGTAATGTTGCAGCTGGTAATGTTTCTTCTGTATTCCTAATTTTCAGCCTAAGTTTCCCATTGGTTTTACTTTTTTTTTGTAAAACTACTGTAAACTCAAATTAGCCATCGTTTTGCTATACTAACCATGATTTAAATATATAAAACTGTGGTTATACAAAAAGTAATAAATCTGCCAAGATTTATACACTTTTACTCAGATAAAACTGTGGTTCATTTTCATAAGGGCCATGATGATGTATATATGACGTATACAAGTATGGATTGCTATGTGAAAACTAGTACTGTTAAAATAAAGCACAGACCAGTTTTCTCATTTTAGTGTTTGTCTTTTTAATATGGAAGATAAATGTTACCCAGTTTACTTGAATGCTGACCAGAAGATAAAACATTAAAAACTGTGATGATACACCTTTAAATGACCTGAACAAATTACAGATCACAACTATTATAGTAACAATTATATAAACAATTATTAAAAGCACCATTATAGGCTCGCTTGAGGCTACAACAAGTGAGTGGTTCTGTTATAGCGCACAAATGCATGATGGGAGATTATAAAGAACTGAGGTAATGGTGTGTGCAGCTTCACTCTGAATGGCAGGTGAGTGATAATGTGCACTTGTCCCCTGTGGCTCCCATCCATCCCATCATGTTTTCTTCTTTATTTAGTCCTCTTCTTCTTCATCCCCATCATCATGACCTGAGTTCTTCAGCTGTGGCCGCTCACGCTTGATCGAAACGATCCCGGTGAGGATGGCGTAACCCAGCATGGCTCCCACAGCGAACAGAACGGACAGAACCTGGTTACGCCGCTTGTGGGGCTCGTTGTCCAAGTCGCTGCTATCAGGCTGAGCATGAGTCTTGCGACCTGGTGCCTCTGAAAAAAGAGAAGGTACATTTAATTTTGGTTAGTTTCAGGGAAAAGGTTTAGGGTTAGTTGAGTCCACTTTAAATGAACCAAGCTCAGACCGCTTTAAGCGGACCAAAAAGTTAAAAGAATGAAAGGAACCCTGTTATCTTTGCGTTCCCATTATACCAGGTCCAATGTTACGTTCACACTGCATGGCTTAATGCTCAATTCCGATTTTTTTTTTTTATTCGATTTTTTTGCAAGGCCGTTCACATTTCCAATTAAATGCGACCTTTTGTGATCTCCTGTGTGAACGTGAAATGACCCAGAAGTGACCCGCATGCGCAGAAGAGTACTCAACGCTCAACGACGTCACTCGTTGTTCGCGGAAGTAGCTAACGTTAAACATGGATGTCAACAACAGTGTAGTCAACAGCGGAGCTCTTTTTGCAATATTAAAGTTATTTTCCCAACTGAGCCAGCACAATTACAATCTTCTTGTTTTAAGAAGAAAATTAAAAAGGAGGAGGAGAGCAAGGTTTTTGGCCATGGCGTTTTGTGGAGCAGTGTTAGCAACGTCGGTACAGAGAAACGTGTGGGTGCGGAGTCGCAGCCAGGAGTGGTGGGATACTGATGTAAGTGGCTTCACTAATACAGAATTCATCCGTTTATCTTCTCGTTCCCGCCTACTTCAACGCAGACGTATGACGTTTGTAGCGTATCAATGACGTACGGGTCGGATACATGTGGCCTGGCCGTTCAGATGGAGGTCGCATTTCAAAAGATCGGATACGTATCGGATTCAGGACCACATACCCAAGTGGCCTGGGTCACATTTGAAAAGATCGGATCTGTGTCGTTCAGACTGTCATGAAAAGATCAGATACAGGTCGCATAGGGGCAAAAAAAATCGGAATTGGGTCGTTTCAGACTGCAGTGTGAACGTAGCCAAAAAGAAGATTCAGAAACAATGTTAATTAAGCTTTACTTTCCATTCACAACAATGTTTTTTTAGAACCATATTAAATTAAATTAAATTATCAATACTGTTAATTATAATAAACTAGTATATGACAAAAAATATAATCCAGTATTTTTTTAGGTTTTGCATAAAATTTTGTATCATTAATATTATATTCATAATTTTACTACTTCTAATACTACTACTACTACTAATAATACAAATATAAAATTATGGCCTTAATTTAATACGTTTAATTTATTATTATTGTAAAATAACCTTGTATTAAACTATATTTGTATTTTATATATATTTGAGGATATTATTAGATAATTAGAAGATTATCAAAGTAGAAGAAAATAAACTTATTTAATTATAGCTAAGTTTAATTATATTTAGTAATATTACTTGTAATATTTATACTACTTGTGCTACTAATACTCCTATTATTACTTTATCATTGTTAATTTAATTTAATAAAACTTATCAAATTAAGTATTATTAATAAAGCATTAAATAGAGGTAATTATTTCTTATTTATAATTATATTATATTCATAATATTCATACTACTACTACTAATAATAATAATCATATAAGTATTATTATTATGACTACCCATAATCAATAAAATTGTTGTCGTTGTAATTTCTTGGTATTACTATTTGTATTATATTAATAATATTTATACTTCTACTACTGCTACTACTAATAATAATAACAACAATAACATCAACAATAACAATAATAAGTTTTATTAATAATATTACTATTAGTATTATTTTAAACTAACCTTATACACTAAACTTAATAATTATATTAATAAAATAATTATAATTATTATTATCATTTTTAACCATATTATATTAAATAAGTTAAATAATGTTTTTGAATTATTATTTGTAATATAATAATAATAATAATAATAATGCCAATACTTAATGAATTAACGTTATTAATAATAATAATGATAATTATTATTATTATTATTTTAAATTAACCAAATTATATTAAATAAAAATTAAGGTTTTTTTTGTATTATCATATGTATTATATTAATAATATACTTAATATATTAATAATCATAATATACTACTACTACTACTACTACTAATTCTACTACTAAAAATGCTAGAGTCAAATGTTTTTAATGTGACAATCTGCATCCTACAACCTCGTGCATCGGAGGGGAAGTAGAGTGCCAGGATGTTGGTGCAGTACTGCTGCAGGTTGTTCAGAGAGGTGAGGTGCTGCTGGAGCTTTCCATTGGGCAGTTTGATCTTCAACAGAGGAGCCAGGTGTGCAAACACATACGCGTCCAGCGATGAGGGACTGCAAGCACAGGAAACCTCACAGTCACAGATGTGCATGTTTTCACACAACAACACATACATACACAAATTACGCAAAAACACACAACTGGTGTAGCTTACGAGTCTCCGAAGAAGAATTTCTGTGACCCCAGTCTCTGTGATAGGAGGGTCATACATTCAAAAGCATCACGATAAAGCTACAAAGCAGAAACACAAACACAAAAATTACATCTAATTTTCCAAAAACAATCTATCATAACTGCTGGCAGTATTTGTAAAAAGGACATGTATATCTGCCTTCGCTCATAACTGTCTCTTCCTCTAAACCCACCAAAGCAGTGATAACACAAAGCCATGCTGGCATGGAAATCAGACACCTGACCCAATTCTTTCTATGTTGTGTAAACATATGATGGAGATCCAGCAGAACAATCCAGGAGTGTCTTTGAAACAAATGTAGACCACCAACAGACTATTAGAAACAGAGACTACATATGGAAATGGCCTTCTAATTTATTTTCATGGAGTGAATATAACAGCTTTTGTTGAAATATACCAAAATAATCTACTGATGACAATTTTGGAAAAGCTAATAATGGGATAATGTTGCAAATAATGTTCAGCTTCTTTCACAGACTGACTGTTTTGCTTCATAAGACCTCAATATGTCCTCAGGAGTTACAGGTATTCATTTTGACTTCCCTGTATTTGCTTTTTTTTACTCTCAAAGTGACTGTAGCCATTGTCTCGCATTTTATTAATCGCTAAGGATCACCGTTTCGGCTAAAAATTGTCTTTACTGTTCTGCTAGAGAAAAAAAAGGTCACCTACAGTAGAGGTGTGCAATATTTATCTTCTACGGTAATACCGTAACTGCTGTTTTAACGATTTGTGAGCTGACATCAGAGTGTGTATGATTAATGAGACTCCAAAAGAATTCACTGCGTGATGAAGGCTATGATAACACAGTTACAATGCCCCCATAATTCGAGTTACGAAAGCAAAAAAATATCCCTGTGTGGGTCTTTGTTTTTTATAGTTATATAGGTAAGCAATATCACAGAATCAAGAATGCCGTGATTGTGTGTGTTGCATTGATTTTATACAACAGTTCAACTATAACAAGAAATTAATATTGACTGAGTTACATTATGGACAGAAAATTGACTGCTTTTTCGGTTTCGCCAATGAAAACAGTTCTAAAATAAAGCCAGAGCAGATCATTTGTGCGTTTCAGAGCAACAATGCAGTGTTTTGTTCCTGAATTACCGTATTTTCCGCACTATAAGGCGCACCTTCAATGAATGGCCTATTTTAGAAGTGTTTTCATATATAGGGCGCACCGGATTATAAGGCGCATAGAATAGAAGATACTGCAGTCAAACGTTTTGACAGAGCACCTTGATCCATATATAGGGCGCTCCGGATTATAAGGCGCACTGTCGTTTTTTGAGAAAGTTAAAGGCTTTTTAAGTGCGCCTTATAGTGCAGAAAATACGGTAATGTGTATTTGAACAAATCAAAGTTGAGTTAATGATTCAATGGTCTATTCATAAAGTCTGTCACTTGCTTAATTTCTAAATGAATCGGCCGTTTTGAACAAATCATTTGAATGAATGATTCACTGAAGGCAGGGACTTGTCGCCACCTACTGGAGGCATTTATTTATTCATGAAAGGTCTAAACCAGTTAAGGTACCACCGCAAAAACACACTCAGCACATTTTTTTTTTAAATGTACAGCCAATTTTCATTTTTGGGTGAACAACTGAACTAAAACCTTCAGTTCTCACCTCTTTCTCCAGCTGTTCACCGGGCTCCAGGACTGGGTCTCCCCTCACAAGCCTCAACTTCTCCAGCTGCTGGCAATGCATGCGGTTGGGGAGCAGGAAGTTGAGAGGGAAGGAGATGTTTTCTGCATACCAGCACCGTGTAACATCCACATAGTTTTTAGAGTCTATCCACAGTGTGTAGATCTACACAAAAACAAGAGTTCAGAAACATACGGGTTTCTAAGAACTCCACTAAGACTGATAATGCCTCTGTTTTGCAGTTTTAAAGAGGAAAACGGGCTGTGCGGCACATCAGTGCACAAGACCGATGTCCTCAGGTGGACAGTGAAAGACCAAACATCAACTTTTGACTGTGTCATCATGCAGAGTCCAGCTCAAGGAAAGAAGGAGCTTTGCAATGAGCCATATGAACTGTAGCATTTTAAAAGGTGTGTGTATATTGGATACAGTATTAAGCCTATAAAAATGTATTATTCGGTCAGAGGTACACTTTATGAACAAAACTACTGGGACACCCTGTGTATTACACAACAAGGACATTGCATTCTAATTACACAGACATCTCTATGGATTTGATTCTTGCCTTTACAGTTATAACAGCTTTCACTCTTCTGGCAAGGCTTTTCTCAAGGTTTTGGAGCATTTCTGTAGTCATTTTTGCTTGTTGGTCCAGTAAAGCAATTGTGAGAAGGCTTGCCTCACAGTCTCTGTTCCAGTTCATCTCAAAAGTGTTTGATGGGCTTGAGGTCAGGTTTCTGTGTGGGCCAGAGAAGTTCTTCCACATCCAACTCATCCAACCATGTCTTTACAGACCTGGATTTGAACACTGGGGCACTGTTACCACAGAGTTGAAATCAAGTTGGAAGTTGGAAGGGGCATATCACAGACCCTAAAAAAAAGCCTGCTACCATTATCCCTCCTCCACCAAACTTTACACAGTGCAACCAGTCTGGTAACATTCTCCTGGCATCTGATAAACTCAGACTTGCATCAGACTGCCAAACAGAGAAGCGTGATTCATCCTTCCACAGAGCAGGTTTCCACTGCTCCAGAGTCCAGTATCTGCCCGTATCACTCCCCTCAATCTGAAGTTTGCATTGTTCTTGGTGAAGCTTGCATGCATCTGCTTGCCCATGAAAGCCCATTTCATGAAACTCCACGATTCCAGCTCCCAATAATACCACTCATAGCTGACCTCAGGATATCCAGCAGGGATGAAACTAGACTTATTGCAAAGGCGGCATCCCATAACAGTACCATGCTTGAATTCACTGAGCTCTTTAGGGACGTGTTCCCCAAAAGCATCGTTAGCCAACTTAAATATCTTAAGTAATTTTACTTAAAATTACTGTAAATTCCTGATTCAAGAACTAGAAATAATACTAGAAAACAAGACAAAATTACTCATTTTTGCAGTGTATAAGAGGTGTGTCCCATCAGTTTTGTCCATGAAGTGATATATTTTATAGACACTCCTCACCAGTGCAGGTAGCAGTTTCTCCTCCAGCAGAGAGACAAAGGCAAGCGTATCTGCGCCCTCCTTTGCTGATAGGTCATAGTCTGCATTGTACTTCTGAAACACAAGAGATAGTATTTAATTGCACTCATCACATTTGCACTGAATTGTACTATATTGTTAGTCTACTGAAAAAGCAGTGACTAACAATCAAAGCAGCAGCTGCACTATGACAACAGTTGTTAATGTAACCATGATGTGTTTATACATGATATGTTTAAACATTTCTGGATGTCAAAGCCAAAATCCCTCTTAAGGATTAAATGGACACAACAATGGAAGGTTTCAAGCAATAAAATCAGTCAATTTCCACGTCTCTTTCACGGGAGTAACTCGGACATGCTGTGCACACTCTTAGCTCAGCACTAACAAGCTATAAAAGGTCATTTACCCACTGCCTTTAAAACAAACCAGAAGCTGTAACTGGGAAACCGCTCTCCTCACAGCTATAACAACTTACATCACCAACAATGTCACGAGGAATCGGAATTATTTTCTTCATAAAATAATTAAAAGTGACATAACCTGACAGGTACTCTTTTAAAAGGCACATTTGTCTCTCAGAGTATAATTTAAGTTCACTTTCTACTTTGTGTTTCATATGCATTCAGCCTTTAAAAATGCGGCAGACTTTTCCATTAGGAATCATTTTACTGAGATCCCTGGATGAGGTGACAGTCTTTTGAATTATACGTATTATTAGCATACAAATGTAATCAGCAGTGTAGAAACCATCATTAAACGGACTCATGTCACTGTGCTGTAGTGGGAGGCTGTTCACCTGTTTCCTGAGATGAATGATGATCTTACTGGGTTGAGAGATGCTTCCTTCTTCCCTGGTCTTCAGAGCAGGCAGAGTTCCTTTCGGAGGAGAAAACAACTCACATGTTAACTCGGCTTGAGAACAATTCAACACACTCTCTTAAGTACAAGTGTATTCAATTCTCAAAGGGTTCCAGAAGTCTATGACCTATGACCTTTTGAACTCTGACTCAACCTGGAAGAGGGTCTAAGGTTCCCTCGTGCAGCATACATTCAAGCTGTCATTCAGTCTTTGGCAGTAGCTCACTTTAACAGCTTCATGCATGAGCAGTGAATCCTGACCCGATTCTGCCAGAGAACTCACCTGTAGGGCTTCTCCATGGGTTGGTGATTTTGTGAACTTTAAGAGGAGCACCAGCAAACTTGGCATAGGCCTAAGAGAACAAAACCACAGAGAAAACACAGAATTAACTCATTCATGCCAAGCTACAAATTAAAGAGCAACCAAGTGTAACAGTTGATTTCTGGGTTCTTGATGTTATTATACTATTCAAGTACAGTTAAAAACTATTCATAAATTGAAACACTATTTTCGCTTAAAAATGCAATCCATTAATATGTTTCATTTATGAATTTGTTTTATTCTTATAATAATAATAAAGCATTTTCCCTTCATTTTAATATTAGGAAAACAATTTGTTTTTCTTTAAAGGTGTATTGAAATTGAAGTTGTATGTGTGAATCAATGTTATTTTAGTATCACTGACAATATTCTAGCATTTTTTTATATATATATTTTCCTATTTTATTTTAATTTTAGTAAAAGTTGTATTAATTATAAACTTTTTATGTCTATATAAAGTTTTTTTCTGATTTAGCTTTAGTTATTTTCAGTAAAAATTCACATTTTTGCTTTGATAACTAGCTGCCTTTTTCTGTTAAAATGTTCTAAACAATTAAATAATGTGCATAAAATAAGTGTCATGTCATGAATTGATCTATTGGTCTATTTGTTTATTTAATAAAAAACATTTTCACACACACATACATACGTGTGTGTGTGTGTGTGTGTGTGTGTGTGTGTGTGTGTGTGTGTGTGTGTGTAAAAAAAAGATAATATTGCTACACTGCTATTGAGACATTGAGGGGCTCAATGCTTAAGTCGCTAATTGTGTCGTCCAAAAATGTGCTGAGTTGAGTTAGTGTCTGGGAGGGTCTGATGTTTGCCTGCGGGGGAATTTAATCCTGGACTCACTCCTAGCCCTGTTAGTAAACAACATTTTCCAGTCAGCTGCATTAACTTGAGCATGGAGATGTCAATCATCTCTCACACTCATGGAGGAATTTATGCAAGTCACATCTCTGAGCGATGACAAAGCTGGAGGAGGAAGAATCTGATGAGACCTGAGATAGCATCTAACTTCCAGCCGGTCTCGACAGCACCATTAAAGAAGATCAAACGGCTGCGCTGCCGCTCTCTACATTCCAGTGTGGTTTGCGGTTTCTGGTTTCTGACTGCCGTGCTGAGAAGGCATTTAGCAGGAAAAGAATTCATCATCGTTTATCTTTCCTTTGTTTATGTAAAACTAAGACAGCACAAGAGTAATAGCATGTCTGGAACAGAAATAAATCATGCATCCCAAAATTAAAGATGACATGGAACAATAAAGAACCGAAACCAGTAATAAAACAGACATAAACACAAGATGATTAAGATTGAGATGCAGGGCTTAATCTGGTAACCTGAAAAGGGCTTTAGAAGGAGTCTGGCTGCAGTTAAAGTAATGCTCACCTCGTTCAGTAAAGCTCACTGGCTCACTTATTCATCTGCTACTGCTCTGAAACGTACAGACCAGCTTAGAAAAACATGAATGAAGGTTTTATGCTACAGTAGGTGGAAATCTTTGGCACTAAACCCACAGCATTCTCTTGTTAAATACTTCAGAGCATTATAACCAGACAGACAAATATCCAAACTTCAGTTGCAGTTAGATGTACGTTTGCCATTTAAAGAGCTGATTCACCATATAATCACATCACTAAAAAAAAAAAAAATTCTGGCAAACTGTATTCAGCACCAGTTTTGTGACCGCACTGCATTAGTGCAAAATGAAACCACAGAATGATTCAATAACAGCAGGATGACTGTATGGCCATTTATGATGATAAGAAGTTTGAACTCAGTCATTCATCCTGAAGTTTCGTTTTCCTTTCCGTCACTGTCTGGAAACCTGAGAAGCTCTGGGTTACTGTTTGTTTTTGTGTTTGGGGAGTTTGGACCTCGGCACTACAGGACCCTTCACTCGCTCCCAGCACACGCAGACCGCTGGCTGTTTAGACAGCTGTGTGGGATGAGCAGATAACCCTGTCTTTCTCTACCATCACCCACACTATTAAGACGAGTGATAAGAGACACACATGGCCACTGCACACTAGTATTGATCAAATTAAAAATAGGAGTTTTATATTAGATGTGAACACTCATCATCTCTGTTTTTAAGGTGAGGTGGGGGGAGGGTCAGTGCAACTATAAGAAGTTTCTTAAAGCCTACCTTTAAGTCTACCTTAAAGCAGTAGTTCAACCAAACCTGGAAATTTGGAGTTTGTTATTTCGTCTGAACAGATTTGGAGAAATTGTGCATTATTTCACTTGCTCACCAGTGGATCCTCTGCAGTGAATGGGTGCCGTCCGAATTAGAGTCCAAAATAGTTTTGTTTTTGTTTTGTTTTTAAGAAACAAATCCACCACTAAGATGTTTTCAACTTCTTAGCCATCACTTTTGGCCAAAATATGAGTCCATAATCCATAATAATGCCTCCTCCAATGACAAATGCATCAAAATCCACCATTATATCAGTTTAGAACTGTTTTCACCTGTAAACATTGATTACATCAGTTTAAATCATCTTGATGGATTTGTTCATGACAAACATGCAGTTTTTCACTTTACAATATGTTAACAGCTGTTCAGTTGCTTTGTTACAATCTAAATGGTTAAGAGCGCTGTATAAATAAAGGTGACTTGACTTGAATTAACTGATGGACAGGAGTCGATTACTTGTGGATTATTGTGATGTTTTTATCAGCTGTTTGGACTCTCATTCTGACGGCACCCATTCACTGCAGAGCATCCACATCAGTGAGAATAATCTTAAGGATATCAGTCATTCTCAATAAAAATGACAAACAACTTCACAGTATTGTACATTTGAATGTCGCACAAATCCAAATGATTGTACATATAATTTCTACCTTTTTAATTTAAAATATATTATGAAATAAGAGTTCCATTGTTATATATTTTAAACAATATATAATATTAGAAAATGTAAGAGTCTATATTATTACTAGTGACTTGAATAACACACACCTATAGCAGTGTATCTGACCTAGTGTCATTCATTCATTTATCATCCTTAAAGCTGCTGTTATTGCTGTAACCCGTCCACTGAACCAATAAATCAATCAATCTATCGAATAATAGTTTAAATCATGAGTGCATGCAGACTCGTGTGATTCTGATCCGTCAGTCGCGCGCTGGAAGTCACCTCCCATCTCTGACCACCGACACACAACTACAACACATTTAGCGGGAATCCCGAAAAACACACCACACAGACCAAACTACCGCGATAGACATCCAACCGGCGAGTTTCTCTCTTACCAGCACCGTTAAACAGTCCACATCTACTGAAGGTAGTCCATAATCGCCTTTCCAACAGAACAACTCCAAGGGGGCCGCCATATTTGAGAGACTTTTACGTGACTTTTCACCTGGAAGTACTGCGCTCTGTGGTTGCTACTAGCAACTGTCAGTTGTGTTGTGTTGACTTGTGTCTATGGTCAGAGCCTGTCTACGGAGAGCCTTACCACTCCCTATTAAGTCCGATTGTACCGAATTTTGGTTGCAATACCACCAGAGTTCCACTGGGGGCGATCGCCATGAGTGCAAAATGAATGGGAGTCTATGGGGCTAGACGGCTTAATTTGTCCCTTTCACTCGATTGCCGTTGAGAAATTTCAGATCTGATTGTAGGTTTTGCAAGTTCAACATGGGTTCAACATGACGTCATTGACATTTTAAAGCAAATAAGTGACTCTAAAAAATCTAACACCCAGCAATGTGTAATTTCTTTGCATCTCCTTTCGAATACAACATTCAAATTACTAGACAAAAAATTATATCTTGAGAAAAGTGGATTTTGAGTGGTATACCGCCATTGACCTCCATTTATTCTGCACTCGTCCTGTGAGCGCCCTCATATGGAATCAGAGTGGAACTGCAACCAGTTCAGAAGCCGGAAGTGTAGAGAGAGTGAAACTTCTCGCCATATTAGACATTCTCTGCTATGGTCTTGACCACTGATCTATAATAGATAATAATATAATGTAATAACAGTTGGATAATGACAATAAAGGTATTCATTTATTCATTAAACGGAAATATAACACAGAAATAAGAAGACGACGACGAAGGAAAAGAAAGCTGAAATAAAACGAAGTCAATGTTTTCATCTATCCAGAAATATTTGTATTTATTGATCAATTAATTAAATTGGTTTAATAAATAAAACTTTAAATGTGAAATCGTATAGGCTAGTCGTCTTATAGTAAATAATAAGTCATTTAAATCGCACACACGCAGTTTATATCACAGTTTAAGTGATATGATATAGTAATATAGTAGCAGAAGTATCTTACACAGGTGTGAGAAGGAACAAAGGACTTTCTAAGAAAATCGCTGCGTCTTACTGTTAGACTTAAAGAAGTCCTCCCCCAAAAACCTTTTCAGTCATTATTATCATGTGATCATTACATGTGTGCCGTGTACTTACGTTTAACATTTACATTTAGATGAGCTGCATGCCACAGGAGGTCAGATTCAATCAAGTGTCAGGGTGTTATTCACGGCTTACAGTCCCAAAAAAATGACAAATCACGTGATTTTTTTTTAATTATTATTATTCAACGTGATTTTTTAAAATAATTATATATACCTATTTCATTCCATTTAAAATGTATTTTTAATATGTGTTTAAAATATAAAATATAAACTGATTTTCCCCCCATTCATAATCGCAGTTGTGTTGATGTGCTGTTCGCGGATGTGACCAGCAGAAGGCGCCAGTGTCATAGTCAGCCGTTCATCTTTCGTCCAGTAAGTGGCGCTGTTGTTCTCTGTTCGCGTTATTTTTGACAAGCCTGGTCTTTAATTGTCCTCAAATTATCATCAGATTCACATCACTCACATTCATGTTAAATGGTCTCTTGTTTGAAGAGTTATACTCGCCAGTAAACAGCTCTTGTGTGGAGCAGAAACACGTTCCCCTGATATGATCTTTGTCAGAGTGAGGCAGAGAGGCATGCATTTTTTTCCACAGCGTAAAAGAGCCATCTGGAGATAGTCGATAAATAAATTATTATTTATTATTATTATTACATATTTATTGTGTAGGCTGTTTAAGGTCCGCTCAATAGCACAATATGAGTTTAGATACATTGTTCGTTACAATACAATGTTTTAGTATGATTTATGTGTGGGATTATGTTGCTCGTATATATACATATATAGTTGTGTGTATCTGTGTGCCTGTGTTATCCCCTATTTTTTATTAGATGCTATGTTTGCTTTTGTTAAAGTAAGCTTGAGTCTACAGATGAAAATTAGACTGAAGACTTAAACCAGATGCAACTATAAACCTGCGTTACTGTAGAAAGACTGATAAGATATTGACAAAGTTTACTCAAGTGCAAATAAAAATTCTGGAGAAAAGGAGAAAAAAAGAATATACGATATACATTATCTGAGAAATAACTGAAATAAGTTGCGCTACTCATAAATTCTAACAAATAAAAAATGGTTGTATTATTCTTGAAACATTATATGGATTCAGAGCAATGCCAGTGTTTCTGGAGATCCGGACACCAAAGAGACTATTCATATTCATATTTACATATTTGCCTTTTGTCATCCACATTTTTCATTATTATTCACAACAGTTTAGAGAAGCATATCTCCAGAATTAAGTTTGTACAATAGTAATAGTTCACACAAAATAACAATTCTGTCATAATTTTCCATCGGTTATTCCCCATATTATAGAAGTCAATGGCTATAAACAACTGTTTGGTCACACACATTCTTCAAATATCTTCTTTTATGTTCTCCAGAAGAACATGAGTGAGAGTCAATCATAACAGCACTTTCATTTTCTCTTTGTAGGCCACATGATGATAAAGATGTGTTCATATCATATCTCTACAGTATCAAATACCAGAATCCCCAAAATAACAAAAACACACTCTGCAAAAAGAGACCCAGCCACATGATTGTAAAGCGCCCTGGGTGTTCACCAATACACAATGAAGCTCTATATAAATACATAATTCATAAGTTCACTGTTATCCCACCACTAACACTAATTTACTCATTCGATGACCAAACACAACAAAAATAATGTGTAGCAAAAATCTTGGTCGTATCTTTATGTTGACATGCTTTTCGTTTTGAAGTTTCGATCTTCTCAAGGTGCAAACAGGAATTAAACTGCTTTGTTCGTGTCACAATTGTGACAAGTATGAAGCTGTACATATTTGAGACCCATTACTTTTTTTTTTACTTATTTGAAGGAAGTGCACTAAAACTACAGTAAGCTTTATAAATGAAAGCATCGTTATGTAAATTACCGTTTGGAAATGTAAACTCATATTTCCTACTGACACACTACAGGGAAAGATAGAAATAACTGACTTAAAACCATTTTTAGCTGGTGACTGAAAATACTAGTGCTCTACTAATTTTGGCCACGACGTGTATAGTGTGCGTTCCCGAGTTCAGCACCGATCTTGTAAACACAGTCAAGTGGGTCTCTCATTAGTCGGCGGATGTTGTTAACGTAGTTTGTTTCTTTTTTTACAGTCTGTGTTTTGTACAAGCAAACGCTTGGGTCTCCTTCGGGGGAACACCGCCTCAGCTGTGCACGTAGCACACAACTGAAGTTTTCTTCTGTTGAACTGGGTCTCTAAACTGTTGGGCATGCCTTCGCAACATCCCGCTCCTTTGTTCAGACTTCATCAGCGGAACCACTCCTCCCTCTTCAGCGCCTCCTCCCTTCTTCTTCTTCTTCTGCTTCTTCCTGCAGCTGCTGTGCACTCGCTCGGCGCTCTCAGCCACGAGGTGTCCACGCGTCGCTTCTGGCCGCTGATTGGCTGGTGGTGCCACGAACTGCGAATTTCGACCAATGGGAGCGCTGTGCATGCGCTGAGCCATGCTGTGCATACCGCTTCCACATGAACAGCTGAAAGGGTAAACAAGCCTAGTGAGTCACTAAGCGTCGGGGTATAAAACCCTAGCCTAGCCCTCCGTGCTCAAAGCTCACAAACTGACCATGCGAGAGGCGAGTCTGTGAATCGTGAATCTACACATAAAGCACTGGTTTGGCTTCATTTCATACCAGGTCAAGCTTTTTGAGTATCAGGTTAAATTATTAACTTTTCGAAGCGTATCTTCATTTCGCTGCGTCTTTGGGAGTTTATAAAACAACACAATGGTGGCGATGACAAAAAGAGTCAAGGTCTTCGAGATCGTCTTCAGCGACCCATCCAAGATCTTTTACTGCAGTGGAGATAAAGTGTCGGGGAAGATCCTGGTGGAGGTGTTGGAGGTGACCAGGGTGACGGCTGTGAAGGTCCTGGGCGTCGGATGCGCTAAAGTGGAGTACGCTAAAGGCAAACAGAGATGCCGTGAAGAGATAGACTATCTGAAGTATGAAGACCTTGTCCACCTGGATGACCATCCAGCAGGTGAGTTTAAACTGTATAAGTGTGTATTTAGAACTGTTAGGTGGGTTTGTTGAGATGGTGCTGATGGTGGAATGTGAAGAAGGAGTTCTAGTTTAAAAACATCTCAAATAAAGGTGTTAACTGATAGTTAAGTCATTTCGGGAGGTTCCTTTGTTTTTAATTTGTTTTTATCATTTGTTTGTGTCATGATCTCTTAGAGCTCGTCTAAACTTGTATGTATATCTTCTCACAGACACAGATGGCTCGGTCATCCTCCGTCCTGGAAACAAGTACGAATACTTCTTTGGGTTTGAGCTTCCTCAACAAGGGTGAGCATTCCTTTTGACAAACTCCTGGCATGCATCTCCTTCGAAGTCATTTGTTGGTTAATTAATACTAGTGTTATTTCTCAACAGACAACTGGTGTCTTCTTACAAGGGCAAGTTTGGGTTCGTGCAATACTTCGTGAAGGCTGTGATGGAAAGCCCCGCTCTGCCCGTCCTGGAGTGCAGGAAGCACTTTGAGGTTGAGGAGCCCTTAGATGTCAACACCCCAGACTTGCTGGTGAGTTCCTCATATCGCTTATTCACTTGAGCTGTAGGCCACAAATCATGTCTTCTGATTGGGCTTCTCATTGGTGAGTCATTGAACATCACCTGTATTGTTCTACACTTGGAGCTGAGGCATAGTAACTTTGCTTTTACTGTTTGAAATGGTTTTTGTGGTTTAGAACCCACATTGATCTTTGGGGGCTTGTTGGATGTGCGCACTTTGATCGTTTCTTGTGCAATTCCTTAGCAATTAACTATATCCTCATAATTTCTGTTTTCCATCCAACAGTCGCCTACCGGAGGCATGAAGGAGAAGAAGGTCACCTGCATGTTCATCCCAGACGGCCAGGTTTCTCTGAACGCCAAAATCGACAGGCGTGGCTTCTGCGAAGGTGAAGAGATCTGCATCGATGCCAAATTTGAGAACACCTGCTCTCGCATCGTGGTACCCAAAGCGGCCATCATCGCCAAGCACACCTACCAGGCCAACGGCCGCACCAAGATCTTCAGGCAAAAACTCTCCTCAGTACGTGGCAACCACATCATCTCTGGCATGTGTGACGCCTGGCAGGGCAAGAGCATCCGTGTGCCCAAGATCAAGCCCTCCATATTGGGTTGCAACATCATTCGGGTGGAATATGCGCTGATGGTGAGTGCTGCCTTTCACAATTACTGTAATATCATAGTGTTGCATCTACAAACTATTAGATGTTTACTTACAGCTCTTTTGTTTTCTACAGATTTACATGCACATCCCAGGCAGTGATAAGTTGGTTCTGGAGCTGCCTTTGGTCATTGGGACGGTACCCTACAATGGTTTTGGTAGCCGCACCAACAGCATGAGCAGCCAGGATGGTTCTGTCAGCAATGCATCGAATAGTTGGGTGTCCCTGCGGATGCCGTCGTCTGCTCCACCAAGCTACTGCGACATTACACGTGTATGCAGCCTGGACCAACCTCTAACACCTCTTTTGGATGACTATGATGGCGGAGACAGTCCCATCTTCATGAATGCACCCCAATTCCAGTTCCCTCCACTCCCTGAGTATTCTGAGGTGAGTGTGAAGTATATCCGCTTGGTGTATACTGATCACTGTATATCAATAGAAATTCAATCTCATTTTTGTTCTTCTGTCGTTCAGGTGGAGGAGGAATACAATGGGAACGCCCGCATGCTTCCTGTCTGCTGAAGCAAGCTGGCAGAGCACTAGAACTGAACTGTTGCCCGTTATAAAAGGGTGACTTTTCCACTCTAAGCACTCCAGGGTTTCACCATGCGGATCGGAGCTGATTTGAGAAGTGTCGTATGGATGTGTGGAAGTGAAGATCGAGCGGAGGATTTTGGGGCCGGGTGGCCCCTCTGCAGGATGAGCTAGTCAAAGTTCAGAGGAAGAAGGAGTAACGTTTGAGCTCTCTTGTGCTTGCATTGCTGACAGCCATCTTATATCATGCATCAGTCAAGTTAAACGTGTTTCTGTCATATTATTGATGCTGTTTCAGGACCTTAAAAAGAGGGCGCTCGGGCTGTTTGGCGTGCTGTAATTCATTGTGTTTGAGCTTCTCTTTCTTGAGATTACTGCTGAGGCGCAAACTGATTGTGTCACATTATAGCCATTTAAGCACACACAGACTTTTACAAATGGTGGTCACATACTTTCCAGTAATCCCCAATATAAAATTCATTAGCATTTGCTCATCATTTTCGTTATCATTCTGTAATTTGTGTTTTGTTTTGTTTTCTGTGGGGATGGAAGATTTCATTTATACAAACATTGTTGGCTAATGTGCTGTCCAGATATATATTATTCTAAGTTACTGAAATCTAAAGAAGAAATGTAGTATATTGAGTTTTTCAACAAGGGAAAATCATGCAGTTTCAGTGTATATAATGTACCAGTGTTTTGTTTTTCATTCGAATGCACTTTTTATGGATGCAAGTTGCTGTATAACTACGCGCAGGGAGATTTCCTATGTTTCCATTTTGTTTTCTCTTGTCTTCCAAAATTGTTAATTGAGGGATCAAGCATTGCATATGCAACTTAAGACCCAGTACTGTGTTCAAAACCTTGTCCTGACAAAGGGCTCCACTGATGTTGCTTCTTCCATTGGGGACTTAAACATTAAGCCAAAAAGAACTCAATACTTCAAGTGCCAAAATTGGGGTCTGTTTGGACCACGTTCGTTTGCGAGACCAAAGCTGCACTGTGTGTGGACATATCCTAAAGACGTTTTGATGAACATTTCACTTGTGAAGCTCTTCCTGAACATTGTGTGTGTGTTGTTTTGTTTCTTATAGAATGTAAGATGACTGTTACTGCAAAGTATAATTTTTGTATCCAAATTAAAGTGTTTTTTATGAGAATTCATTTTCATTGCATTTTTATGAATCACTATTGGGATTTTGACGAAGTATTACAGTCTTCGGACATTAATCATACCTCAAATTATGCAACTTATGTCTAAGCAATCAGACTTGCACCTTCTCTCATAAAATGAGCAAAACATTCCCATATTCATTTGTTGCAGATATATTAGAAATGATAGGTGAGCTCTTGACTTGGGCCAGTACATCCAAATATCCATTTGGCATTGGTGGCAAGTTTTGCACATGAAAGGATGCTCATATTTTCTTTAAAATAATGCACAGATCTATTTAATACAGTAAGAGCAGACTGTCAGATGGAGAGGACTACAGCTAACGCATAACAAAACCTTTTTAAAGTTCTCTTTTTTCGCTACAACATGGTTGGAAAATCCATAGTTTCGACGGTTTCACAAGTTAAGTGTTTATTTTCAGTCATTGGCTACAGATAAGATTTAAAAGTGGAAACTGGAGACCAAAAGTGAGCTGAGAATCATTGCAAGATAAACAGACATGGATGTTCATATTTGCTCAAGACAAACACAATGATCTGTTCACTGGCAATGAAAAAAGGCTCTGTCAATAAAACCAGGTTTGTTGTTAGGGTGCCAGTGTCCTGTTACTGGTAAAACAGATCTGGATTATCTTTTGGTCCAAATTTGAGAAATTTTCAATTTGATTCCAAATAGACATCCTATTCAAAAATGATTACATGAATCTTAATTGCTCTTTCCCACTTTAGCAGTTTTCCCAACAGTAGAGTTGGATAGGGTTCAAGTCATTTACGTCATTTTTGGTCTGCTCACTTTCTTGTGCGCATGAAGCGTCTGTTGAGACGTGCTCTTCTCCTGCAGAGCAGTTACTGATAAGAGCAAAACTGTTTATCTTGTACAAAGCACTTGTTTCGTGAGCCCCTCTCTCTTCACTCTGTCTTGCCCTCGCATTCAAGCTCAGAAAAACCCTCACATATTTGAAGCTCTAGCCCATTCTCTTCCTCTCTTTTATGTGTGCATGAAACATGTGGTTCCCAAGAGACCAATCCAGGTCATACTGCACATTGTTTATGATTAGCCAAGATAAAACTCTTGTCTAGATATGGTTAGACTCACAAACCCAGTGTTTCTTGTGTTTTGATTATCATTACTTACCTATAAGGCCCTAAATGGTTTAGCTCCTGCGTACCTACCTAGCCTTCTACCACGCTACAATCCATCACGCTCCCTAAGGTCACAAAACGCTGGACTTTTGGTAGTTCCTAGGATAGCAAAGTCCACTAAAGGAGGTAGAGCTTTTTCACATTTGGCTCCCAAACTCTGGAATAGCCTTCCTGATAATGTTCGGGGTTCAGACACACTCTCTCTGTTTAAATCTAGATTAAAAACGCATCTCTTTCGCCAAGCATTTGAATAATGCATCTCTTAAATTGTGAGTGTAGTGGCATCAGCATTTTTATTCTTTAGCTTGGGTTAAACTAATTTTACTTTGTTGTAAACTTTGTTGCAACTGGTTCTAACCGTGACGTAAGTACACATTGATTGGCCAGATGCGTTCGAATAAAACACAGTGTAACATACTGTAAACAAACTTATGATTATGATGAACAGTGATAAATATACGGACGCTGAAGTACAGGCACTTGTAGCAAATGTACGCTGTAAAAATTAATAAGCTACAGTAAAAACCTGTTAACTGGTTAAATGACACTCCCAGAATTCCCTGCATGACACTTCACGTTTCGTATTAGTTTTTTCTTACCAGTTGTGTACTTTAGGATTTTATCTGGCATCTAATGTTGTTAAATGAATGTTTATTGCTTTGATTCATCATGTGACTTTCTCACCACCACCAGTTTTTGGTGGTTATCAGTGCATTACAATAGTTCAAAACAGATATTAGTACTTCAATATGTTGGTTTAATAACATTACATCAGTTACTGAAATACGGTATTTTACTGTGAATTAAGTTAAGTCTGTAAAACCTAAAATGTTGCTACCATATTTTTTACAGTGAACTTCTGGCAACCGCAGCTGCCAGTATTGTAGCGCAAATGTTTTTTATTTTACACTGTAGCACTGCTAGCTGTCGATGGAGATTCTTAATCCTCCTTCCTGTTCTTTCAATCGCTTTATTTATACATCCATATTCCATGTCCATTATTGTGAAACCCACGAGACACAACAAAAACACAGCTCCGATCACAGCGTCCTCCATCCTCCTGTTGTTAACAGTTTTGAACGCCGTACACAAATGACATCACTGTCCACACCACGTCCTAGTACACACGGTCGGTGCGAATGCAACCCTTTAAATGGTACTGGGAAATAGTTCGCGCAAAATCGTCCCAGTACTTTAGTACTGTACATTTAGTTGTGGAACTAAAGCGGTGTGAAAGGCCCTATTTGATGTTCTTTAGTCAGCAGGAGTAAACATCATCGATATCCACATGGAGGGACCTTCTCCTGTGTCATGGTCAATTCTT
This sequence comes from Carassius carassius, assembly GCF_963082965.1. NCBI lineage: Eukaryota > Metazoa > Chordata > Actinopteri > Cypriniformes > Cyprinidae > Carassius > Carassius carassius. The sequence goes on from NC_081762.1 coordinate 24,722,483, forward strand.
GAAAATCAGGCAATCTGTGATGATTTGTTAATCAACTGGACATTTTTTTCTGACTTTATGACTTTCAAATGAGCTGCAGATTCAAGGAACTATCTTTGTCATGAAAACTAATCATCTTGAATGTTTTGTAAACACACATTCTCCCTCCATTAATTTTCTTTTTTTTACCAACTGCACTGTTGCTTCATGAATTTCCCATCATGGACATGCTATTCATGGAGCCATTAAGCCAAAACGAGCATGGAAACTAGTTCAGCCCTTCCTCAAAACCCCAAGGCCAGCACACAAACAACCTACACACACACACACACACACACACACAAACAAGTAATAAATCATGCAAATTGTTGAGGAGAGGTTTACGTGATTGGACTTATGGTTTTCACGTGGAGAACAGGGAATGGGCTCAAATGATTGATTAATAACCACCCATAACACACCTAAAACATCAAGGCACCTAAAACATCACGTAACACATTAAAATAATCATAAAGCCATCATGTGATTGTAACCTCAAAATCTCCTGTCTATAGATTACTCGATTCTGTCCATCATGAGAAACCAGAGCAAGCTTGCTGTTTCTAAAAACAGGAAGTCGCATGCCTCAAAAGCTCTTTTCCTGTGACCTTTCCCCTTATACTTAATGCCTCTTAGCCAGTCCTTAATCTGCCATTTACAGATGAGTGGAAAAATCAAGATGAGGCCAAGTCATTCCTTTCACAGTCCTGCAACAGCACGGCACTTGACTTTATGCCTTCCCTTATTAGTACACAATCTTTTCAATCATTTCATGCAAAGCACTTCCATTAATGTAGATATATATAGCCAATGATGTATGTGTTTGTTTTTCAGTGCCAAACGGCATACCTATTTGAACCTGTTTGCACTTTTTTAAAGTTTCAACGGAGAGCTCAAAAACAAATAGTGCAATGAACAGCTCATGAGATTCGTCCGATATTGTTCAGTATGTCTTGCTGATACAGCATGGGTACAATGTTTGTTTCCGTCATTTGTCTCTGAGTCATCCCAGTCAGTCGGTACAAGTGCTGTTTGTATGTTCTCTGTATATTGATGATTTCTCTCATTGTGGCAGCACCTCTTTTCATCCACGGCCTGAAACTCTGTGTTTTTCCTGTCTCTATAAAGCCAGTCTTCCTGAAAAGCCCAGTCGGCTCTGATCAGACAACAATTAAAAGCAGGGATCCTCAAATCTAGCCAATGAGAGTTTAGCTCTAATCAAACACACCTGAGCATGCTTATCAATGTCTTCAGGATTATTAGAGAATCACAGCTTTGAGTTTGATCTGGGTTGGAGTCAAGTGAGGTCAAGTGAGGTTTTTGGAGCTGATATAAACTCTATTACATGGTAACTGGTAACTAAGTCCACACATATATTTTATATATATATATATATATATATATATATATATATATATATATAGGATGGTGTCTAATGGCAGGAGCATAAAATGTGGCATTGTGTTTTTCTGTTGGAGAATTTGGAGTGAGATTTTGTGCTTTGTAATTTTGATCATTTACATAAATCTGTATTATTCACTAAAGAATCGGGGGAAAAAGACATTATATGGTGCCCTTTAACATTAGTGTTTTTTTTCCCATCAGATTATCAGGCAATTTGTCACTACTCATCACAATTAGATTTTAATGATTCATGATTTTTACATTTGTTCATTTCAAAATGTGCTTTTTTTGTGTCTAGTCAAACAACGTGATTATTATGTACAACATTAAAAGGCCTGTGAGGTGTCTATTTAGGAAAAAAAAAAAAAAAAAACTTCCATACGAATAAAGCAACAAAATATTCGATGTAGAGGCAGATGCCCAGCGGTAGCCTCTTATCTATGGTTTTCTCTGTCTTGATGTCACATTATGTAAGGTTGGCATCAAGACATGTGGAGCAAAGGTGCTTCTCAATTGTCCCACTGTAATGGAAACTCGTCTCTTATTCCAGTTCAGTAATGGTAGCCTACATCAGCTGTTGCTTTTCTTCTGCCTATACTTGTCTGGCTCCTCATCTATTTTGTTTGGGAACTTCTTCATACAAGCTTGTGATACACATCATCTGAGCGGCAAATAACACTGGCCTTGCTGTGTGAATACATTCTGTCACAATTTCACTGTAAGGCAGATCATCACAAAAACATGTCCCTGTCACATAAAGACAGTACAACTAAAACTATCAATAAAATGCCAATTTCTCTCACAAAATTTACCATACCGCCCCTTTATTAGCATAGTGTAGCAGTCATAATATTTACACTCTTCACTTTTTGTCTCTAGGTCTATGTTGTTGCATTTTCTTTTCTGTGTTGCAGGGAAAAATACTACAGTTCACCCCACAAAACAAATTAGATTTCTGTTATGTAAAATACTTGTATACTTGATTGGAGGCAACTTACCTGACTAGTTTTACTGCGGTTGGTTGTTTTGGATCACTGAAGGTGAAACATATCAAGTTCAGTGAGTGTTTAACCTGTTTCTACAGCTCAGCTGTAGAGCATGACATTATAAACTGAAGTTCATGGAAACACAAAAACCCACACGTACACAGTCTGTTTAGATGTATGCTTTAAAATGCACTGTAAAATGTTTTGAATAAATGAATTTGGCAAAAGCATAACACAACATGTTAGAAACTACATAACATGTTAAAAACACATTTACATGCTTTTTTAAATTTTGCATTTAATATGCAAGCTTAGGATGTTTCTATCTGATAAATACTGGCCACGTGTGTTTTATAAGGGTTATTATGAGTTAAACTTTTAAACTATTGCTATACAAGTAATGAAGGTAACACTTTAATATAGGGACCAATTCTCAATATTAACTAGGTGCTTATTAGCATGCCTATTAATAACATTGTCTGTTTATTAGTATTTATAAAGCACATATTCTGCATGAACATATGAATACAATAACAATATAAAAAACAAACAGGAAACACAACAAACAACCATAAAAAACCCCTCAACTAACCAAAAGCCTGCTTGAAGAGAAGAGTCTTCAGTTGTTTTTTAAAAGAATCAACAGAGTTTGCACAACGCAAAGAAAGAGGCAAAGCATTCCACAGCCTAGGAGCGACTACCTGGAATGACTGGTCCCCTCTAGTTTTAAAATAAGTACGGGGAACGACTAATAGCCTTTGGTCAAATGACCTGAGACTCCGGGTAGGAGTATGAAGCTGTATCAGGTCAGTGATGTATGTGGGGGCTTGGCCATGCAAGGCTCTAAAAGTAAGGACCAGGATTTTAAAATGAATTCTATACTGGACTGGTAACCAGTGAAGTGCTACTAAAGCCGGCGTGATGTGTTCTCTTTTCTTAATGTGAGTTAAAAGCCTTGCAGAAGAGTTCTGGACAGCCTGGAGACGATAAAGCTCCTTCTTATTCAAACAGGTAAAAAGGCTGTTACAGTAGTCTAATCGAGAGGAGATGAATGCATGAATGATCATCTCCAACTCACCCTTGGTCACAAATGATCGTAATTTGGAAATGTTCCTCAGTTGAATGAAACAGTTTCTAACTAATTGTTTAGAATGCAGCTCCAAGGTCATAGCTGACTCGAAAACAACACCTAAGCTCCTGAGGCTCGGCTGGACAAACGAGCCCAAATCACCAATATGTTTTATTATCTCAGGGATTTTACTTTCAGCGGCAATAATTAGTGTTTCTGTTTTGTCAGAATTCAGGAGCAAACAGTTCTCACACAACCACTGTTTGATACTAGTCAGACAGTTGGTTAAAGAAGACAATTTAAAGAACTCAGTTTCCTTAAAGGAACAATACAGTTGAATGTCATCTGCATACGGATGGTAAGATATGTCACTAAACTGACTAATTATCTGACCAAGAGGAAATATATACAAGAGGAACAAAATAGGTCCCAAGACAGAACCCTGGGGAACCCCACACGACAACTCAGCAGTTTCAGACATAATCTGATTCACATAAACACTAAAGCTTCTACCAGTCAGGTAGGATGAAAACCATTTTAAAACTGATCCAGACATACCAACCAGATCACGAAGTCTATTGATCATAATACTATGATCAATGGTGTCAAAAGCTGATGAGAGGTCCAATAAAACCAGCACTGTATATTCTTTCGAGTCAGCTGACATCAGAATATCACTCGAGACTTTAAGTAATGCCGTTTCTGTGGAATGTTTTTTTCGAAAACCAGACTGGAATTTGTCAAATTATTCATGTTTCTCTAGAAAAAGAGTGAGTTTCTCTGCTACAACCTTTTCTAGAATTTTTGACATGAATGGAAGTTTAGATATTGGCCTATAGCTTATAGGTTGTAGCGGATCCAGATTAGTTTTTTTAAGTACAGGCGTTACAACAGCATGTTTAAAAAAAACTAGGAACAACACCAGTTAAAAGTGAAGAATTTATCATCTCAACAATAGAGGGGCCAATGGAGTCAAATACTTGTACAAATAGCACAGTAGGGACAACATCCATAGGACAAAATGATGATTTCATAAAATGTAGCAGAGAGCTGATGTCATGTAATGTCACGGGTGTAAAGGTGGACCAACAATGAGCAGGAGACAGTTCACAGGCAAGGTTCTGGGCCAATGATGGAACAATGTTTGCCCTAGCATCACTGATCTTATTAACAAAAAAGTGAAGGAATTCATTACAGTCAGATTTAGTTAACACATTTGTTTGAGGGCTAGTTGGAGAAACTATTTTATTGATAGTGTCAAATAAAATTCTGGGATTTCGCTTATTCGAGGATATAAGCTGAGAAAAGAAGTTATTTCTTGCATTTTTCAGCATATCATTCAAGGTAACCCTTAGGTCTTTAAGGTGGAGCCTATGAACCTCGAGCTTAGAAGATTTCCAAAGACACTCAACTTTTCTACAATTTCTCCTAAAACTTTGGGTAGCTTCATCAATCCAAGGACAGGGTTTTTTATGAGACACAGTGTTTGATTTAACTAGTGCTACTTTATCTAGAATTGATAAACACTGACCATTAAAGGACTGGATAAACTCATCAACATCAGTGCATCCCATCAGAGAACCTGAGTCAAACAAGGCAGAGAACCTCTCGGCAGTGTCATGATTAATAATCCGCCTTTGTGTCATAATTCTCTGGGGCGGAGGATCTTGAGGAAAGTTGATATTAAAAAACACACAGCTATGGTCACTCACATGTACATCTTCCATACTTGTATTTACTATATCTAGACCAAGAGAAAAAACAAGGTCCAGTGTGTGACCCTTAATGTGCGTGGGTCCAGTAACATGCTGAATGAAATTAAAAGAATCTGTAATGGAAAGAAGATTAGCAGCTGAGTTGCATGTAAAATCATCAATGTGCAGGTTAAAGTCCCCAATAATTAAAACCTTCTCAAGTTTGATGATCGATGATAAAAAGTCTGTAAAGTCAGTAAGAAAGTTGCCTGGCGGGCCAGGAGGACGGTAAATTAACCCACTATAAAAAACATTAGAAGAGCCTACTTTGAGCATCTGTGTTTCAAAAGAGGAAAAACTTTCAGAGTTTATCACTCTACATATGAAACTGTCATGTTGCACTACAGCAAGCCCACCACCACGACGTGCCATTCGGGGCATCCCAGTAACAGAGCAGCCAACAAGACAGAGCTCGTTTAAGTGAATAAACTCATTTTCCCTTTGCCACGTTTCCGTAAGGAACATAAAATCAATATTATTGTTAACAAAAAGCTCGTTAAGAATAAATGATTTGTTAGAAATGGAACCAGCATTGAGCAAGGCAAAGTGGAGTAATGTAACGTTTGGCAGACCGGCATCAACAACAGCTGATTGTGACGGAACTGACTGTAAACGGCTAACGCAGTCACGAGATCTCCAGTCACGGCGACTGGTCTGTCGCTGGTCAGACAGCAAAGTAGACATCGGTAATGGCAGGTCCACGATCACATCAACAGGTTGCTGATACAAAAGAGCAGTTTATCAAATAGTTAATGGTTTGTTAATGGCAAGAATCTGACCTTAGTGTGATTGAAATAAGAGGTAACTAGCTATATTTATTAAAGTCTTTCTAAATCCTGTCCACAAGTGCTGTGGTTTTTAACTAGAATTAGTATTATTTTCTTAGCAAAGTGGTGGACTTATGATATCACTTTGTAGGCAGAAACCCAGAAGTGAGTTAGCATTTTAGCACTTCTGGTTCCATCAATGTCAATGTTTTTAGGGGGAATTTTGTTAAATCCCGTAAAATAATTATGTTCACACAAGCTCAAGATACTTTCGCGATTTATTCTACGACATAAAACACCAGTTGCAACCCACTCATGATTTTTAAAAACTGTTCCGCTTATTTCTTTAGCAAAAAGACAGTTGCTTACAAGTTGCTAAATGGGACTACATGCGCTGCCTGAATCATTAAACGTCAATGCACTGAGCAGTTTATCAATTTACAGTATTTCCCGATCGTAGTATAATTTATAGTACAGTTCATAGTAGAATGTAGGTATAGATACGTATTTAATTAAAATATTCATATTAATCAAGGATTTGTTAACTTTTAATGCACCTTATTTTGAAGTTTACAAAAATACATGCTTTCTTATGTCCATAGTTATGATTATTTCATTGATTCACTATACTATTTATAACTAATTTAATGTCTCTTTTCAGTTTTAGTTTATCTTGTTCTTGTTTATATGGAAAGGTTCATTAAAAATTCATCCACAGAGTAAATCAAAGGGATGGCTGGTACATTGCAGTTTTTCACTGAATTCAAATTTTCAGAGATGAAACCTGCTTGAGAAAGTTTAGCTTCTAAAATGGACTAATACTGATTTAATTTTAGTTCTGATTAAAGCCTCTTTTAGACTAATGAATTTGTCTAATAATTAGATGAAGAGATGATAGAGCATTCAATTTTAAATCATTAAATTATATATCTGTAGCTTTATCTTAATACCTACTTTTCATAGTAGGCTATTTGTAGTTTCACCGTGTGCTTGTGCGTCATATGTAACGTCACACTCCTTAAAGAGCGTCCTCTTACCTGAGCTTCTGACTAAACCTGACCACTGTGTTCATAATTCATCACCAGTAAGTGTGAACTGGAACTAAATATGCAAGTAGAGAGCGACCAGCCATGTGCAGACTGACTAATGAGTAAATAAATGCTTGAGCCCTCCATTAGGAAGAAATTAATCAGCATTGCTATATGAGAACAACTCAGTTCATAACTAAAGGAAATGTGTAGTTTCTCTGAAACAATAAAAACATTATTACATTAGTCATTCTTAAATTGATAACAATATCAGAGCAGGTACTACACTCTTATATTCACTGAGCTGATAGTTTAAAGACGGTTAAAGAAAACTAAGAATGTGGTGGTTGCCATCATATTCTATACACTATACTATTTACTCCACATAGAATATAGAGTTTTCATCTTATATTTTGTATCTCATAGACATTAGTTTTATTTCAAGACAAACACTAAAATGTTTTTGAAAAGTGTTATATGGTTTAATGTAGAACAGGTAATTGTAATAAAGTTATCCAGACCAAACATTCACAGGTATTTAAGAAATAAGGGAGAATTTGACTAGTTGTTGTCATTAGGTGAATTATGTAGTCCAAATGGTAAATTACGAACTGAAAAATCTTTCCTTAAACAATCAGTGTTCGTTTCGGCAGCCTAGCCAGGCCAAATATGGCTTTCCCTGCAGATTCCTGACTCTGGTATGCTTGATCCCTGGCCTTACTTGGCAGAATCACAGGCAGAAAATAAAACTAACTACACTGTTCAAATGAAAGAACGGTTTTGAGAAACAGTTTTAGTGGCGACTCAATATGCGCTACTAGGCACACTTTCAGTTTCATCCCCAGGCTCCAGTCTGCCTCGACTGAACTTGAGTGAGAATTCTTAGTAGTCTTCAAAGACAACTCATTTTCACTTTATACTTGGTGTGACCAAAAAGTCCCTCTCTATTTAACAATGTAAGCATTCAACTTTAAAATTCCCACAACATAGTAAGCTCACGATGCAACTTTCTTGGCGTGCTGCCTAGCATAACTGTGCCTTCCTTTGTCTGAAACACGTAATCAAGCGTATTCTCATTGGTTGAGCCCAGTGTTCAGCAGGTTTTCATTCACCTGATGCATGCTCATGACTCCCTTCATTTCTCTTCCTTCTTTCTCTTTTGGTTTCTCTCACACCACCCTTTTTTCCATTTGGTTATCTGTTTGTTCTATTATACTAAGCACAGTTAGGTCAGATTTTAATATGAATCTCGTTCTAAAGAAGGAATCCCTTGGAAGGAATGTTCGGCCTTCTTCAACACAATTATGTGTGAGAAAATGATAAAGGTTTCAGATTTTCAGATTTAGGATTACAATATATTTAACATTTTTTTACAAATATATTTTGGCAAGAAAGTGTATAAATCTTTGCGATGTGGTTATCCTGATAGTTCTCGTGGTCTATTACTGGGTAATTTTTTGAGAAACTTGCAAATTATTGCCTTGCCAGAATGAAATAAAAAATACATAAATTAAAACATATTTAATTAATTAATTAATTAAAATACAATATATTAATTGAAAGTATTATATAAAATATTATAATAATATTTCACTTTACTTTTATTTTATATATATATATATATATATATATATATATATATATATATATATATATATATATATATATATATATATATATATATATATATATATTATTCCTGGCATGCCATAATTCCAGAAATGTACAGAGCCACACTTCTGACCATTGCACATTTGGAAAACCCCACAGATTCAACTAAATGTTCCATTTCCCCGCTCGCATACTTTCGGTGTTCTGCCAAATGTCAGTTTTTTCACCCCCCACGTCATCCTTCCCTGGCCTGAGACTGAGAACAGTATTTCCTCAAAGTTTATGTACACTCATACAGTCACAACAGCAGCCTAGATGTCTCTGGCGTCTGATTGGTGGCTGGCTCTGATCATGCTCCGGCTGATTGGCTGGATGCTTTGAGCATGCTATGATCACGCTGTGAGTGTGTGGCATCTCCTGTCTGACTCTGGCCTGTTGTGTGTACAATGCGGGTGTCAGCCTTTTAAGGAGCCATGGCACTATCTTACAGACATAAACATGGAAAGATTATTTTTCTTTCTTTCTTTTAGTTTAGAAGATGCTTTAAATTGATCAAAAGTGACATTAAATACTTTTATAATGTTACAAAAGATTTCAATTAAATGCTGTTATTTTGAAATTTCTATTGATGAAAGAATCCTGAAAAAAATATTATCAGGTTTTTCACGAAAACATTAAAAATATAATTTTTATAGGATCGTGTAATGCTGAAGACTTGAGTAGTGGCTGCAGAAATATATTGCATTTTAAATCATATTAAAATAGAACATGATATTTAAAATGGTAATAACATTTCCCGGTTTTTGCTGTATTTTTGATCTAATAAATGCAGCCTTGGTGAGCAGACGAGACTTCTTTAAAAAAAAAAAATCTTACCGACTCCAAACTAATGAACGGAAGTGTTTGTGTGTTTTAAGTTTTATATCTGTAGCTTTGTGTTTTATACTGTATACAATCTTTAAAAGTATTTCAGTTATTTGTGTTAAAACCAACAGCTACCTTAAGAACTTGTTGAATGTTTTAAATGGGGAAGTGAAGGTCACGTTACGTTGTTAAATAGCTGTCTCAACAAATTCAGGAACAGAGAACTGAAACAATGGCAGAGAAACTGATAAAGGACAGGGAACTGGGTATTTGTCAAGATCAGCAGTTAGTGCTATTATTTTGCAAAACAATGTATGCTGACATCAGACATTGTATCCTAACGTACTTGTTACATAAAACCTACTAAAGTTCCAAAAAATTTACAAAATGTTATTAACAGCTAGACAAACTTTGACTTCTGCACAGAAGCTCATTATTACATCATTGCAGGCCATCCACTGACACATTGAGCCAGAATACATGTGTGAAATGATCAAAACAGCTGGAGGGCTCAGCACGAGCTGCAGAAATGAACATGTTTTGTGATTGCATGTGTTGCTGTGCAGAAGTGAGACACACTCCACCCATGAGATCGGAATGTTCTGTTTACAGTCAGTCAAGCAACAACACTTTGAGAAAGAGGAAATATCAGCTTTTCAGGTAACCTTGACCTGTGCATGGAGATACAACCATGCACCATAACAGAAACAGCATTGGTGCATGAAGGTAAACATCAAAGCGAGCCCATAATACTAGTTTATGTATAAAGTTTAAAATGGAACAGTAACAGTTTTTTATTATTGCTATTTTATTGAAAGTAACTAACAATTCCAAAGACAGTCATCTTTGAAAATATGGGTTCTCTATTTAAAATATTACTTTCCCTAGTGAAAAAGTTGTTTGGCCTTAGTCAATACACATTGACAGACATATGCATTGATCAAGCACCGTTTACAAGCCAAAAGAGTCCAAAACACTCCTACATTAATATATTAATGTGAGATGACAACAGGAGATGGACCTTTTCACTGGAAGAAGCGTTATTATGGATTATGTCAAGAAAAAAACAGTTTGAAGTTAAGATGACTTGATGAATTTGTTTCTTACAAACATGCAGATTTTCACTTTCGCAAGACATTATTTGTTGGACTGGAATGGTGTGGATTACCATTGTCATGGTTTTATCAGCTGTTTGGACTCTCATTCTGACGGCACCCATTCACTGCAGAGGATACATTTGTGAACAGGTAATGCTACATTTCTCCAAATCTGTTCCAGTGAAAAAACAAACTCATCTGCATCTTGGATGGCCTGAGTCTGAAAACATTTCCAGCAAATTTTCATTCTTTTAAACATTGTGTCAAAACAGATGTGAGACCCATATTTGGGAAACAATGCACCAGTTTAGAAACCTTGTCATTGGGTGTCTGCATTCATTTCTATCATTTAAAGAGTGAAATCAGTGATGTTCAAAGTCAGGTCAAAAGTCCTACAGTCACCTCTGCTGCTGAATAAGCTGTGACTCAGTCCTTCAAACCAATATTAGAAACAGCAAAAACAAGTGCCAGCACTTGTGGCTTTATTTAGGTGACACCCCACAAACTGACGTGCTACTGACAAGCCCTGGTGTGAGGACAGTGTCATGATATATCACAACCCTAGCTGTCAGCAAGAACTAAGCTGACAGTGACACAATGAGGAAGTGAAAGCACTGAAACATTAGCTTTTTACTAAATGTGTTGATATGTTTGACACTGTTATTATAGGTAGTGTGTCATTTTCTCCTGAAGTCAGCATGTACATATGTCAACATTTCAGCAGTGAAGCTTTAATTAGGATTCTTGAAGGACAATGACATGAGTGAGAAAGCCAGAGATAATGTGCAGCGTAAAGCCCTTGATTACTTCTATCCTGCTGTTTGTTTAGTCTAAAGTCTGCTGATTCCCCTTCAGTACCATAATCAGAGAGCTTGGCCCAAACAATCACCACATCTCCCTGCTTTCACATGGTTTCCCCTAAGTAATATTATTGTTGTGCTTTTCGAACATGAGAATTTGGAGATATGAGGATCGTGCTGCATAACTGTCATGTCATGAGTCTGATACTGCAATCAGGAATCATTAGAAGTGACTGCAGGGTACATTACAGTATGGGTCACAACTGTTTCTACCTCATCTTCGATATATTTCAGTTCATCATAAATGCTTGTCAGTACATTAAGCAGTACACTTTAACTATATAAACATATATGTAAAAAAAAATTAAATATAAAGATTTACTTAAGTCCTACTTAAGATTAATTACTGCTTACTTATTAAAGGCAACACTTTAGTATAGGGACCAGTTCTCACTATTAACAATTATGCCTATTATTAACATATTGGCTGTTTATTAGTAGTTACAAAGCACATATTCTGCCTGACGTTATTCTACATCCCTAATCCTATCCAAGACCAAACATTAACAACTACCATACTAACTTTTAATAAGTAGCAAAGTCGTAGTTAATGGGTTGTTAATAGCAAGGATTGAAACTTAAAATAAAGTGTGACATTATTAAATTAATATAATACTTAATAATCCCCTGCAATTACATCTCCAGAAATATTATATTTAAATAACACTTAAATTCATTCTTTCAAAGAATAATATGTCTGTAATGGGTACTTTCTTTTTAAATAAGGGATGCTCCATATGGGAATTCAGTGAAATAGTGCATCATTTGGTATGTATGAGTTCATAGTACAAAAAGTGCAGGACAACTTATGTACTAAGGTTCAATACTTGGGGACTTCTCTGTCCTCAAGTATGTGTTATAGCGATTATAATACTTGTCCAAAAATATCTTATTGCTCGTTATTAGTGGTGCTTTCCAAAGTTTCTGTTACTAATTGATATGTCATGACTTTCAGTCAGTACTAAATTGCATGTTAACACTGCCAACAAGTAATGAAGAAGGAATGCTGGCAGAGCTTTACTCACACTGGGACTGTTTATTGCTTTACTTCAGTTTCATTAACTGGACTGTTTATTGCAGTAACAAGAATATTGTCTCACAGAATAGAATCAATATCAGACCCCAACTGAGGAGGAAGTGAGAGCTGTTAACTAAGCAAACAGAGGAAGCACTCTGCAGTACTTCACCTTCCCTCCGAACACAATAGAAGGGCTTATCCTGGATCTGAAGAAGCAGGAAAAGGGTGGCGCTGACTCAGCTCTCCCATGGGAGTCAGTAGTTACAGCTGTTTTCAGAGAATCATCAAATAAATGTAGATAAGCGATTGCTGTACAGAAACATACAACTTCTGTGGTTTGGTGGAGTCATTGGAATGTAGGTTTACTTGTTTCTAGTAAAGTCAATTCAGATGACTACTGTGGTAATGAAATGAAGCAGCACATGACTAACATGTGATCAGAGTCAGAGTTAGAACAATGGAGGATTTCATAGCTGAGAGAGCTTTGCAAAACCTGTGACACACAACTGTATTTAATGTCACTTGTAGTGCCAACTATGTGTCCTTAAAGATACACTTTTTATTTAGGTTTGTTAACACTCTTTAAGTACATTTTACAAAGTGCATTTTAAGTAAAATTTATCTATCTATTTATTTATTGTTGTTCTTTAAAGCAGTGCATGTATTTTGATGTGCCAACTAATGGAAAGTAGTTGATTAAAAGTGAAACTGAAATGCAGTGGCGGACTGGCCATCTGGAGCACTGGGAGTACCCCTTCAGGAACTTGAGCTTCAGTATGACCATGCTCTGAATCACAAGTGTATTCAGTCCAATGGATGGGCAAGATGTCACGGGCAAGTTGATGTAGCTACCATGAAGCATAAAGTATGTGCAGCTGCAGCTGGTGCGAAAACGTAGCGCTACTGGGAGGCTCGCTACCTCTTTGGAGGTCTCTAGAAAAGCTGGTTCCACCATCCCCTGACGGTCCACCACTTCAGGACACCAGGCTAGCCGCTCTGATTACACCAGAGATCAGTCTCGAAAGACGGATTACCTTTGTAAACTATTTGGCAGCATGGAAACTTCTGCCAAATTTATCTCAATGGGTTCTGCACACTGTAGAGAGAGGCTACGGAATCCAGTTTGGTTCTCCTCTGCCTCATTTCAACAGGGTCATTCCCACTCCGGTGGGTCCCGAGCAGGCTCTGGTTATGGAACAAGAAGTAAACACTCTCTTGAAGGAGGTGGTCCCTCCTCTCGACAGAGAGTTGGGGTTCCAAAGAAGGATGGAGGGTTGCATCCCATTTCAGATCTGTGTCAACTGAACCGCTCACTGATGCAACTGAAGTTCAGGATGATCCCAATCAAACAAGTCGTGTCTCAGATCAGGTCAGAGGACTGGTTTGTCACGATCCATCTGAAAGACATATACTTTCATATCTCCATCCTTAGCTTACCAATTATCGGGTTCTTCCCTTCGGCCTTGCACTCTCACCCCGCACTTTCACCAAGTGTGTGGATGGTGCTCTGGCTCCTCAGCGACTCCAGGGCATCCGCATAATTATATTGATGACTGGTTGATACTAGCTCATTTGGAGCAGGAGGCGGTTCAGCACTGAGATGTTGTTCTTGCTCACATGAAAGAGCTTGGGTTAAGACTAAATTTCAAGAAAAGTGTGTTTTGTCCAGTACTCAGAACCACTCACCTGGGCTTGGTGTGGGACTGGACCAGGATGCAGGCATGTCTGTCTCCTGCTCAAATCAAGTCGATCCTCACTGCTGTTGCGAGAGTAAGAGTAAGAGAAGGCCGGTAACTCACTGTAAAGCAGCTGCGTCCAATGAGATATCTTTGGGCCTGCTGTGCATGAGACCCCTACAGTGGTGGCTCAAGACTAAGGGGTTTATGCTTCCTGTTTGCTACGTCACTCCGCTTATGATGTCTCGCACATCCATTACACATGTGATTCAGAGCATGGTCACGCTGAACGTGTTCTTATAGCATTTTGACACAGCATCTCATTCTCTGTGGGAACTATGGCTACATGCGTAACCTAGAGACATTATCCCTGAGTAACCCATTGAGTAAATATATTTACTCAATTCTTAGTCTAGCTGCTCAAAAGCGTTCGTCAATGTCAAAATACTGAAAATTTTGCAAGCTTTTTTGCAAAACTTGCAGCTTCATTACCAATGTGTAGTTACAAATAAATTTAAGTACATGACATACAAGTTGCAATAGAAATGACAATAAGTAATTAATTATTCATTATCATTAAAATATTTTATTTAATCATTATATGTATCTATAAATAAATAATCATTATATTTATTTATAATCATTCATATTTAATCATTAATTATATTTATGGTGCTAGTCAGTACATTCAAAAGTACATTTTAACCAACATAAATACATTTACATTTAGTCATTTTGCAGACAATTTTATCCAAAATGACATACAATTGGGGAATACATAAAGCAATTCTTATTACAGAGGTAAACAGACACAGGAAGTGCTCGTAATACCAGGTTTTAGGCATTGTTCAATTAAGCACAAGCTAGAAAGAGAAGGAATAAATAAAGTTGAAAGTTTTTTATGATGAAGTCAAGTAGCTTAGAAAGATATGAGTTTTCAGCTGTCATTCGAAAAGTTCCAGAGATTCAGCATTCCGGATTGGGGTGGGAAGATCATTCCACCAGGCAGGAATGGTGAATGAGAATGTTCTGAAAAGTGATTTTGAGCCTCTCTGTGATGGTACCATGAAGCGTTGCTCACTAGAGCCCCTTTCACACTGCCATTCCGGCAAATACACGGGTAAAGTGTTTCGGCAATTGTTCCCGGGTCGCTAGATTTTGCACTTTCACACTGCCAGTGATTACCCGGGATATGTGCGTGCTTTCACACACAACCCGTAAAGGTCCCGTAACGACACGTGACATCAGGGCGTGATGTGTAATGTACGAGTCGAAAACGCTAGGCACGTTATACTTTCACTGAAGCAAGCAAACTATCTCGGCATCAGCGCGGAAAGTGAGGAACTAACTGATCTCTGCTTCATTACAGTTTGCACATATTTTTTTGTCGCGAACATTGATCTTTCTTCAAAACAGCCGGTAAAAGAGTCGTGCGATAACGCGCGTCATCACTTCGACACGGCATTAGATCTGGCTTTTGTTCACACAGCGCTCGTCCCGGGTCGAACCCGGTAATGTTACTAGGTCCCCGACCCGGGTTCAATGCCGGAATCAATCCTGGGACGTGTTTGCTTTCACACAGAAGGCGACCTGGCAATGTTCCGGCAATATGCCGGGTCCGACGTGCAGTGTGAAAGGGGCTTAGCAGATCTCAGACTTCTGGAGGGGATGCTGAGCCTGTGGCTGTTCTATATGCAAGCATCAATGTCTTGAGCCGCAACCGGAAGCCAGTGCAAGGAGAAAAAGAGAGGTGTAACATGGGCTCTTTTGGGCTTGTTGAAGATCAGTTGTGCCGCTGCATTCTGAATAATTTGTACAGTTTTGATTGTACTTGTTGGAAATCAGGGAAGACAAGAAGCTCAGTCTTTGCCAGGTTGAGCTGTAGGTACTATTCTTTCATCCATCGTGACATATCTGCCAGGCAGCCTGAGATCCGTCCAGTTACCATTAGATCATCTGGTTGAAATGAGAGATAGAGCTGTGTGTAATCAGCATAGAAATGGTAGGAGAGGCCATGTGGCTGTATGAAGGGACCCAGTGATGTAGTGTATATGGAGAAGGGTAGGGGTCCAAGAACTGATCCCTGAGGAACCACAGTGACCATTTGATGCTTTGGATACCTCCCCTCCCCAGGCCACCCTGAAAGACCTACCAGTAAGATAGGGTTCAAATCAGTGAAGTGAAAACCCTGTGATGCCCAGTGATGAGAGGGTGGACAGAAGGATCTGATGTCTGACAGTGTCAAAACACTAGATAGATCCAGCAGAAAAAAAGAACAGATGATTTGGAATCAGCTTTTGCAATCCGTGACTGACAGTAGTGCAGTCTCAGTTGAACGGCCACTCCTGAAACCTGACTGGTTAGCATCCAGTTTGTTGTTCTGTGAAAGAAACAATGATGCCTGTTTGGAAAAAAAAACCTTTTGAGGGTTTTCGCTATGAATGGAGAGAGAAATGGTCTGTTATTATCAGTGTTTAATGTAGGTTTTCTGAGTGGGGTTACCCAAGGCCTGCTTGAATGATAGAGCTAAACTCTGCAGGTAAGTGGATCTCGTGGGCCAGATTTGAGTATACCTGAAGTGGAGCATAAAGTGTCAGTTGCTGCTTTCACATCCAGAGATAATGATGAAATTATCAGAAATAATTATGAAATTACA
The DNA here is from genome assembly GCF_963082965.1 of Carassius carassius. Lineage (NCBI taxonomy): Eukaryota > Metazoa > Chordata > Actinopteri > Cypriniformes > Cyprinidae > Carassius > Carassius carassius. The sequence continues at coordinate 24,739,291 of NC_081762.1, forward strand.
TATAAAGATGTACTTAAGTCCTACTTTTGTTAACAATGCTGTTTTTAAAAAATATGCTAACTTTACTTAAAAATACATAATTATTATACAAATTAAATTATAAAATGAAATGATATAGAGCAGATGTAATAAAATTATATATTAGTTAGATATTACATTTGTATACTTACATACTTGTGTTGTGTATCAGAATGCATACTCCTGGATCAGCGCAGAATACACAGCTCTCGGGCCAATCCCTTTACAGAATTGACTATATTTGTAACTCAAAAAACAGAGAAATTTAACTAACGATAATATATTTTCTTATATATATATATATATATATATATATATATATATATATATATATATATGATTAAAATATGGAGATTAGTATGCAAAACAGAACAGTTCGTTTCCCACCTTTCACTACTCACACCCTTGCATAACAACCCAGATTTCCCCCCGGGGATGAATGATGGCCTAATTTGAAAGACAAAGGAATGCATGTCATAGGAGATATGATGGAAAATAAACAGCTTATGACCTTTGAACAATCTACTGCAAAATATGTTCTCAATAAGAACCTCTATTTGGTTTACCACCAAAAACGCAGCTTCATAACAAAAAATCTCAGAGTCTATTCGAATAGTTTCTGCGTATCCCCAATTGAGGAACAATTAAATAAACTTACATCATCTCGATCTGCATCCAAAATGTTCTATTTTGATAAGGGCAAACACAGACAACTCAGATAAAACCAGGGTGTTATGGGAAAAGCAGTTTGGGGAAGAAGGTCAGACAACTGATTGGGAAGCCGTATGTGAGATGCCCTCTGCAATAAATGTAAAAGACTAGAAGGAACTCTCTTCCACTGTTTCTGGAGCTGTTCAACAATACAACAATTCTGGATGGGCGTCCTAAGGAAACTTGAAAGCATATTTCACTGCTCATTACAATTAGGCCCAAAGACATATCTGCTTGGTATGAGTCAGGAACTCCCATCCAAATGCCAAGGGGGACCTTCTTCAAATCCTACTCCACTGTGCCCACAAATGCATACTTGTTTGTTGGATAACAGACCAAACACCATCAATAGCACAGTGGATTTACACAGCCAAATGCCTTATTCCATATGAAGCTTTTTCAACAGCATTAAAAGATAAACCTTTTAAATTTTATAAAATATGGGACCCCTTCTTCAATTATCTTGGGGCGGGAGAGACACATCTGCTAGAGCTGGGAATACAGAACCTGGCATGAATAACTACCCAATGGGGATGTAATATATTGGTATGCTTATTTCACATGTTTTTTTTTTTTTTTTTGCTATTATTATTTATTTATTTATTGAATTATTATTATTATTATTTTTTACGGAGCCCGGCACATGACATGCAAGATAAAATAAATAAATTGTGCGCACGTTTTACTAATTTGTTCCCTCAATGAACTAAAACATATACTATTACTAAACAATTAATAAACGATTACTATTGCGTTCCCTCGATTTGCTAAATCGTGCGCACGATTTATAAATCGAGTGTGTTTAAACCATGTCAATGTCAAAAGCTTTTTTAAGAAAAAAGGGGGGAAAAGAATGCATACTCCTAATGCAACACAAGTATGCAGAGCATTTTCATTGTTACCCACACAGCGCACATTAACATAAACTGTTTTCTTCTACAGTAAAAAATATATTATTTTGTCTATTAGAATCTAGCTGAACAAAATCTGCAAGCATGCTTCTCTCTTTAGTCTTTACAGGGTCAAATTCGGGCCAGATGCAACAGACAAGGAGATCTGATCTTGTCAATTACCATAAAGTAAATTTAAAGTATATTAAAGTACATTAAAGTTTAATCTGAGCACAAGCCTGTTTAGACGTTCACACTGCTGTGTTGGCTGTACCTCACGTGAGAGGCCCGTTTCCCAGGCCTTTCTCTTTCTCACCACAGCAGAATCCTCTCTCTTAGTTTAGCTAACAGGATTGACGCAGCGCAGCATGATGGTCTAAATCCGCTCATCCTGACGTCATTTTGGCGTTCTGCCAAGAAGCTGACTTGTGCGTGTAATACCTTGAAGTTCACCAGACGTGGCCTTGGGCCGAGAACGTCAGGTGATGACAAGAGTGACAAAGCAAACATCCAAGCGACTAATCATTTTACCTCACGTCCCTTTTCAACAAGGACATTTTTACATCATTTTAAAGACATTTGAATTTTCACATCAAAAGATTTTGGTGGTGTCGCCATAATTTACATTCATGAAAATGAGCAGCAACAATGACGCACTGAACAACCAATGGGAGAGCAGACAGTTTTGCCAACACAAATTCTTTCATTATACACCTATGATAACAAAGAGGTTACGTAACGGTGTTACAGTGGGAACTTGATCAAGATTTGGTGGCAATCAGTCATGTTGAAATGAGTGACGCTGGCACTGCATGGCTGTTAAGTGAACTGGGAGTTAATGCAGGGCAGGAAACATATATGTGGGGTTTGTTATCTTTAGCATTAGCATTCAGCTTGATACTGACCTACAGAACATGCTGTGTGAGTTCCCTTCACTTTTTTGTTTCATCCTGCTTGTCATTTATGACGTTAAAAGCACTGGTTTTATGTCCAACATGAATAGCAGCAGTCAACATCTGGTTAGTTGACCTCGTAAGTGAGATGAAAACAGCAAAAATGATGTGTTCAAATGTGAAACGCATACGTTTTGTGGATGTACACCGTGTTCTCTCTGACTCACCACAAAAGCACACCGAGTACACAGCAGTGCTTCTGCAGAGGAGGAAGTCCCACAATCACACGTACATGTTCACACATTTTGTCAAAAAGCAGTTTCACATATTTACGTCACCAGATAGCCAAGAAAAACAATTGAGTACCATCAGTCTTACAAATGGAGAAACTCTACAACTAAAAGCTAACAGTTGGGCCGCAAAATGTGTCAGCCAAACATTCATTTCATACATTTCATTGATAAAAAGATGAAGGCTATATTTAATGAAAGCATTATAATACACATTTATTGACAAAGACATTATGTAGAAGTTTGAACATTGAAAACAACTAACCCAGATGCAAAGCTTAACGATATAAAGCCTACTGTTTCATGCAAAGGTCTCTAAATTATTAACAGAATTGAAACTTTACTGAAAAATCCTGTTGTACACAATCAACTACAGGCTTTCTTTTGTCTGACTGATAATTCATACTTAATAAACAAGTAAAATGCCTTTTAGTGTTACTGTCATGGTTCATGTGTCTTTTTTTCTTTCTGTGAAATCTTTACAGATTTTAGAAAGTAAACGCAAGAATATATTTTAGATAAGTTATTAATATTTGGAGATAAACACTTGGACTGAATGATGAACACTTACTGGATTTTAGTTTTGTGGAACTAAAGAGCTTTAATCACAAAACTAAGCATATAAAAAATCTTACAGTACATGCTATGATAAATTCATCTTACTTTTTGCCCATATTGATATTAGCATATGTGTACTGAATTATATATTTTGCATGTTTGTGCCTTTGAATAAAACTGGCTTATTTTTCCTCCTCGTATATAAGCTCTATATTCTCATTATCATACTTATTACACATATGCAAAAAAAAAGAAATTTTTTAAAACATCATGTCCAAAAAAAGAAAAAGATCACGGTACCAGTACAGTAATATGGTTTATGTTAAGTGTGCATTTATCACCTCCAGGCATTTATCTTTTCTATAATCAGTGCTCCGTATCTGTTTATTCAACACAGTCACATGCTGGTACAAAGGCATTCAATAAGTAAACCAGATCTCCCACGTCTCTAGACTGGTGTTAGTTTATGTCTCAGTTGTGCTTTAGGTCACAGCACAGAGAAGCGTGGGTGTTTGTGCAGGCGACTCGTCTGAGTTTGTTTCAGTTTGTTACACTTCCCACCCCTGTCCTTCATGGTGTGTGACATACATTAAATAACATGTTTTTCTCAGGCCTTGACGGAAAATGCTGCATTAATATTTTGCACGTTGTAGGTGTGTGTTTATAAAACTGTGTGTAGGGCCCAATGTACGTGATGCAATGCATGATTATAACCCCATGCAGCATGTCAGCCGTTTTCTTCTACATTTCACTTATTTCAGTCCACTGATTTAACACTTTGTAAAACCTCAAACCTCAAAGACCATCACTATACACACATTCCACTTTTTTCTTCATTTTGCCTTGACAAGTGTCTGATTGATTTAAGTGTGTACAGGTGCATCTCAATAAATTAGAATGTCATGGAAAAGTTTTTATTTTTTATTTCAGTATTTCAACTCAAATTGTGAAACTTGCGTATTAAATTCAATGCACACAGACTGAAGTAGTTTAATACTTTGGTTCTTTATATTGTGATGATTTTGGCTCACATTTAACAAAAAACCATCAACAAAATCTCAACAAATTAGGATATGATGACATGGCAATCAGTTAATCAACACAAAACACCTGCAAAGGTTTCCTGAGCCTTCAAAATGGTCTCTCAGTTTGGTTCACTATGCTACACAATCATAGGGAAGACTGCAGATCTGACAGTTGTCCAGAAGACAATCATTCACACCCTTCACAAGGAGGGTAAGCCACAAACATTCATTGCCAAAGAAGCTGGCTGTATCCAAGCATGTTAACAGAAAGTTGAGTGGAAAGAAAAAGTGTGGAAGACAACCAACCGAGAGAACAGCAGCCTTATGAGGATTGACAAGCAAAATTGATTCAAGAATTTGAGTGAACTTCACAAGGAATGGACTGAGGCTGGGGTCAAGGCATACAGACGTGTCAAGGAATTTGGCTCCAGTTGTCGTATTCCTCTTGTTAAGCCACTCCTGTACCACAGACAATGTCAGAGGCGTCTTACCTGGACTAAGAGAAGAAGAACTGGACTGTTGCCCAGTGGTCCAAAGTCCTCTTTTCAGATGAGAGCAAGTTTTGTATTTCATTTGGAAACCAAGGTCCTAGAGTCTGGAGGAAGGGTGGAGAAGCTTGAGTTGCTTGAAGTCCAGTGTTAAGTTTCCACAGTCTGTGATGATTTGGGGTGCAATGTCATCTGCTGGTGTTGGTCCATTGTGTTTTTTTTTAAGTCACTGCACCCGTTTACCAAGAAATCTTGGAGCACTTCATGGTTCCTTCTGCTGACCAGCTTTTGAAGATGCTGATTTCATTTTCCAGCAGGATTTGGCACCTGCCCACACTGCCAAAAGCACCAAAAGTTGGTTAAATGACCATGGTGTTGGTGTGCTTGACTGGCCAGACCTGAACCCCAGAGAGAATCTATGGAGTATTGTCACGAGGAAAATGAGAAACAAGAGACCAAACAATGCAGATGAGCTGAAGGCCACTGTCAAAGAAACCTGGGCTTCATACCACCTCAGCAGTGCCCCAAACTGATCACCTCCATGCCACGCTGAACTGAGGCAGTAATTACAGCAAAAGGAGCCCCTATCAACTATTGAACACATGTACAGTAAATGAACATACAATTCAGAACGACAACAATTCACTATTTTTTGTTTTTCGGTCTTATGAAGTATTCTAATTTATTGAGATGCACCTGCATACATAAATCAGATATTTTATTATTATTCCATTACTAGAATGATTGATATTGCACATTTCTTTTTCTTGTCATTACTTACATAATATATTTGTATAATGCTTCGCCAGAATAGCACGTGAACACAGTCATGCCAATAAACTACTTCAAAATGATTGGAAATGAATTAAGCTTATTGTTAGAGGGGAGCTGATATTTTTATAGCAAAACTTTTAGCTTGGCAAAATGCTGCTGCACAAACAGCATAAATCTGTCACTGAGGAATGCTGCAGTAAAATAAAATGAATACCACTGCACTCTTTGGCATGCAGTTCAACTGATAAATGTAAAAAAGGGGCTAACAGACAAATATTTCATAAAATAGCATAAAAAGATGTAACAAGTTGGCGTTTTATAAAGTCCAGCATGTGCAGTTCTGAACTCAAAGCACTAAAGCTTATGCTACTTTGATATTACTTTGTGAAATCAAGCGTGGACTGTAAAAGCTCTTTAATCAGGTGATTTATTGTAAGAGCTCATTGTAGTTATAGTTCATAGGCTGCAGAGAAACATCGCCACCTGCCTACTGTCTGATGATACAACTCCAGCTCACATGAAAATGTCCTCATCTACTCACATTCATCACAAACACGTGACTGTCATGGAAGTGAATAAAGACTAAAAAAGCATCAAAGGACTTCAAATCTAGTTTTCTGTACTATTAATTCATTTTTCCCTAATATGTGTTATTCATTCACTCAAACACACACACACACACACACACACAAAGCTTAAAACAGATGGAGTCACACTTTTGCAGCTGCAATTCACAATTGAAGGCATTATCAGGTGTAAACATGAGACGCATTAAAATACAGTAAAAACAGTCTGTAGTTCTTCCCCTGTCTGACAAAAACGAATAATGGCTTCTGTGCACTGCCTTTTAAAACAGAGCTTTCCAATGACTGTAATAAAACAAATCTTTGGGTTACATCCCAGCACTGTTGTAATAGCAGCAGAATCTGTATCGATCATGATCTGTTTATGTGAAGCAGCTTAGAAATCAGTCACAATCAGATTCAGTCTTACTAATATACTTTCAGTCTCACACATAGACATCTTCCCTGACTTTAAATAAACTGCCTCTTAAAACACGTTAGTAGACAGCCTCATCCATATTGTCATCACTGTCTGCTCCGAAATCCTCTCCGTTGTCAAAGTAAGACATGATGTAGTCTGTCTCCTGAAACACAGCACACACGTTCTGCTGTTAAACGAGCTTTGCTAAGTTGATAGGATATTTAAAAATGACATTTCTGCCATCACACTTTATTTGCTCTGAGGAACACAGAAGGAGATATTTTGTAATAAGGCTAAGACACTTTGTCCATGCAGTGAAAAGTAACAGTGATTTATACTGCCAAAAACTAACACAGATTTCCTTTCGTGTTCGAGAAAGAAATATATTACATACACATGACAAAGGCACAGAGACTGTATGTTATCTATTAAATTCTTACATCTTCAATCTCCTCTTCGTCGTAGTCTTCATCCGCATCCGGCTCCTCCTCCTCATCATTCTGTTTCTTCTTCTCTTCATCCTCCTCTTCCTCAGAATGATGCTCTTCTTCTCTTTTCTCAAGTGTCTAAATGCCATTCAGACAATATTAACATTACTAATGTGCTGCATACACAATAAACAGCAAGAACACAGTTTGTTTTCTGTGACTTGTACCTCTAGTTTTTGGAGAACCTCTTCTTTACCAGCAGCTACTTTTGGTTTTCGTGTGAGTTGTGGCTTGGCACCTATGACTTAAAACAGAGCCGAACGTATTGAAAAACACAGTTTACTTGTATTATAACATGCATTAGAATTAATATCAAGACTGTGGAGCAACACACATAACAACACAGTCTCTTTCACCTGTTTTCCGTGGTTTCCGTACTTTAATGCAAAGCTCTTTTGGCATTCGGCTCCAGTCTGGAATGAAATTGAATATTTTTAGGGCGAAAACTTGCTTTTAAAAGCATTTGAATATAAAACTAGTCAGCTGTAGAGCAATAACTAAAGAATGGTACTCACCTGGGCTCCATTCAATGCAGTTGTTCTTCGGCTCTCCGTTTTGATATTTATCAGAGTAACGAGCCACATCTAAAAAAGAAAACAATACAAACCTGATCTTCAGCAATCAATGCCTGAATACTCAGTGACTGTCGACAGTTCAAATGCAAATCAAGAGACTGCAGGACCTCGTTCTCCAAGTCAAGCTGGATTTTCAGAATTGGCCACTCTTTATACAGCAATGCATCGCCAACAAGTTTCCTCACCCTGTCTTACCTTTCTTTGTCCTGGCTGCCTTTATGTGGAACGGCAGGTTCCTGCTGGAGGCTCTCAGCTCCTGCTTCAGAGCGAGCATGTAGTCCACCTCTTCTCCTGCATTCAGGGGTACTGGCCTAAACTGCATAGGCTGAGTGAACAATAATATGATTATTTATATTAAATAATATTAAATCATCATTGTTAGAAAGAAGGTCATAAAGGTAAATGAAAATAAAATAATTAAATAAAAAGATATTTAAATTATTCTACAAATAATAAATAAGAAAAGAGTTTAATAAAAAAGAAAACTACAATTAAAAATATATATATAAAATAAAAATCAATTATTACTGCCAAACGCAAAAAAAAGAACCAAAAACAGCTTGTGTTTAAAAAAAAGAAAGTCATACAATTAGATGGCCAAAATAACATTGACTAAAGGAAAAAGAGTATAAAATATAAATTTTAAAGTAAAAAAGTAATTAGATATCAATTAAAGTATATTAAATAATTAATTTATTACTGCCAAACGCAAAAAGGATCAAAACAACATACACCAAATATCTATTTTTTGAAAGAAAGAAAGAAAGGTAAATGGTATAAATTGATTGTCTTAAAGAAAGACAAGTTTTTAAAATGAAAAGAATAATCAGAAATAATATAATAATAAAAAATAAAAAAATGTTACATACAACAAACCCCATGCAATATGTTTTATGTTTTGGACAGTTAAACCACACTTTCAAAAAAAAAAGTATTCTCAGAATAATCCGGTTTTACAAACCAATAATAAGACATGTATAGCACCACATCTGTGTAATAACAACCTATGAAGTTACACTACAATGTAAAGACACTGGGTTTGTGATTGAACACTTACAGGGAAGAGTGGAGAGGGTGTGTGTGCAGAAGAGGGTAAGGAGTAGGGATGGGCATTCGATTAAATTTTCTTAGTCGATCGTCGGGAGAATTAACGATCGACTATCGATTAATCATTAATATTTTTATAATATAATTAATTATTTCATTTTTATAATAAAAAAAATGCAATGAATACAAAAATAAAGCGTGTTTTTCCTCGGTGAGACCTTTATTACAAGATCAACTTGTGGCAGACAGTTAAACTACGTTCAGGCAAAACGAACATATATGCGCGTGCATATGCAGTGCTCTAAGGCAGCGGAACCTGCAGCTGCGAGCCGGCGTTCTTAAACAGAGACCTCATTTGTTCCAAAATAATAATAATAATAAAAGAATCATGTTAAACAATAACATAAAAAAAACATAATAATACTTAGATCTGACAGGTTTTGTCAAAATGTAACTCAAAACTATCCAAGCCAGAAGAAAAGGCCAGATATTAGCCTTCCTAACAATTACGCTAACTAAACAATTTATACTACTTAAAGCCTTGTGAAAAATAACTAACTTTAGTAACTAGCATACAACTTCTGCACGAGTCTACGGATTTTTGTTGAGAAATATAAGCATGTTGACATGATCTGGGGTCAGACATGACCGCAACCTGTTGACCGTCAGTCCAGCCGCCGAAAACACCCGCTCTGAGGGAACTGACGTTGTCGGGATGCACAGGTACATCATTTGAGTCGTGGCCGTGTTGTACTTATACACGGCATCGCAATGTTTGCCGTTAACTATTTCGCTTTTTAAATCAAAATGGTCCCACGCCACACTTCGCCGTGACCTCTTCATGATTATTCTTTTGAAATCAAAACGGAAGATCACAGATAACCGAGTAGGGTGTCAAATATTGCACCCTGGTGGTAAAATATTTAATTGCTGCCACACAGTGAAATTCATTTAATTGCTTCAAGGCTCACACTACGCAACGCAACCTGCATTAGATAAAAAAAATGCATTAGATTAATCGATAACAAATTAACGTGATCGAAGAAATTCTTAATGATCAATTATCGATCGTCGATTAATCATGACCGTCCCTAGTAAGGAGTCCCCTCTCCCAAACCCCAGCGCGTCCACACTGAAGGAGAACTGAGTCCGTCCTCGACCTCTGCTGCCTGCCATCACTGCACCTGGACAAGCATCACACGACTGAGACCACATCACCAGACAGGAGATACAACATTCACAGCCACGGAGGAAATTACTTAAAGCATTCATTTTTAGATCAGTCACTAAACGGCTTACCTCAAATTGTGTCTCGGGTTCAATAGATCGGATTCATAGAGTGGTCCTTCCAAAACAACCTCTTATGAGTCCAGTAAAAACGCGCACAGGTCACCAGCTGCCTGCTGAGAGTGAGGCCACGTGCCCCGGACACGTGGTAGTTGTGTTTACATCCGGCACGTGTGCACGTGTCTTCCGCCTCAGATAACAGTCCAGAAAGAAACACTGCTCGCTACGAAGTTCCTATTACAAATTATCGTTATTACGAGGTTATTAACGATTGTTAAAATAAGATTTATCTTAATGATGCTGTAAACTTTTTTTTGGATGCAGCAGATACAATATCCCTACCCGAGATATATCACTCAAATAAGTGATGATGGGAAAATGAGAATATCGAGTACAGACTCCCTCCGTGTGATTCCAGGGCTGCGCGTCATCGGGGGGCAGGGTCTAACGTTAATATAATAAGAGTCTTATTAACCGAGACATATAGATATACTATGCTGAATATCAAATGTAAATAATATATAAATAACAGTTATCCCATTTTAAAGCTGTTGCCACAGGAATATTTTCCCTAAGTGCTCAACACTGGTCAGGGTGCACCAATCAGATTACAATATAAAACTATTATAACAGTTAAAAGAATAACTTAAGCATTTTTATAAGTCAAGACATTAATCCTGAAACATTTAAGGGTCATAATAGATTTAAACGATTGCAAAGTCTTGAGATTTAAAGATTTTATGAGTATCACGCGCCCCCTGAAGGAGAAGAACTATACCTGTGTTAGATTGCAAACAGTTAAACACAGGGTGACGTCAGGCTGGCTAAAACATGTCATTTTAGATATACCTAGACATTATTTTCTTTACAATTTTTCTTTATTTATTATTATTAACAATTATTCAGCTAAATATTTAACAAACCCAAAAACATTTTACAGTCAAAACAACTCTCAGAATATTTACTAAAATAAACTCTACAACATATTAAAAATGTGACTTGAACATGTTATAACAAATAGGTGAACCAAAAGAACATATAATATATGGTAAAAAAAAATCCTGTCTACATTTACTCTAAACACTTTAATAGCAAGAAATAATATTTAAAAGCTTTATACTCTGCATCTACATTTTCTGAAAACTTAAAAATAATAATAATAAAATAAAATAATGCCTTCAATTTCATGCTTCCCGTTAAATCCTTTTTGCTCTTTTTTTCTAACCTTGCATCTCTGTTTTTAATTTCCTGACCGTATTTCTGTTTTCTCAAAAGTCAGTTATGCATGTCTAATATACAATAATCAGATTATTGTTATTATATATATTTTTAATGACCATGGACAGAATAAGTGGCAGTTCGAGGTGGCCCACTTTATCTAGCACACTGAGTGGACCAGTAATATTACTAAATGTGCATTTTATGTGCAATCCATGTTAATCTGAAGTAACAAATAATACAAGTGCCATCACAATAATATTTTTTTATTTAGTTAACTTAACAAGAAAATCTTAATGTGCTTACTATAGTAATAAGCAAGTCCTCCTTTTTGCACATCTTTTGTTATAGCTGTGTGGGAGAAATGTATTTTTCCTATTGCTTAAGTCAAATATTAGTGTGGAAACCTCAGAATATAATTTCAGTCTGACAAGAGAGTAATATTTAATCAATGAACCATTGAATAAAGAAAGACAATTAAATAACCAGTAAACATCATTAATCAAACCATGTGCAGTCGTGATTGCAAAGAATTCAATTCATTTAAACAACACTAACAAGACAAGACGAGACTCAGAAGTGTCATATTTTTTATTTTATTTAATATTAATATTTATAAATATTTATATTTTATTTTTGATTATTTGTACTTTTGTGTTTTTTTTTACTTTTTTGTTTTTGTCTCACACACACAAACAAACACACACTATATATATTCAACTAAATTAATATTTTAAGGTGTCCTTGTTACAGTGTAATTATATATTTAAGTACTGAGTAATAGTAATAAGATACATGTACTTACTTTATGGTTAGGGTTAAGATTAGGGTTTTGTCTTAGGGTTACTTGCATGTAATCATGCATAATTTATTGTTAATATAATAATAAGTAAATGTATGTGACAAGTACACCTTAAAATAAAGCGTTACCAATAAAGAAGGTTACGGTTTTTATTTCAACTTAAAAAAGAAAAAAAGTTTTTTTTTATGTTTACTGTATTTGAAATAGCTTATTATCATTTTTTTATTTATTTAATTTCAGTTAACTACAGTAACCGTCATACACAAATTCTCATTGTGACTGTGATCATAAGAAGGTCATCAAACGCCCTGAAAAGTAGTTTCTCATTGTTGGCAGGGTGTTTGCATGGCACCACATCCTGCGCAGTGAGGTGAGCTGTGTCCCTCTGGTGAGTCAGTCACATTAACCCTGGTTAAACACAGTGAACACACAGCGTTTGACGTAAGCACACGTCACAGCAGTGCAGAGCGAGCAGGTCAAACAGAACGACATTGACAGCAGTCCACAGGTCTCAGTGGAAAACAATGGAAAAAGAGGATAGAGTAAAACAACAGAGTGAGTATGATTCAACATCTGTTACTAAGCCCCGCCCACATCCACGACTGATTGACAGCTGACATTGTGTCTCTGGATGAAAGCTGTGCAAATAAAGGCTCCCGCTTCATTTACCATCAGTACCTCTCTAAAGACTGTTACAGAAGCTCTTTAGCCAGAGGAATACCTTTCAGTCAATTCAATTCCCATTTCTCTTTCTTCAGCATGAGGCACATTAGATTATATTACACTGGGGCTGCATTCCTCTTCTTGCTGTTCTCTGCAACAGGTAAGTTATGACTTTTGCATTTAATCAAACACCTTGAGGATTTCACTATAGAAATTACAAACTGAGTTCATATGAAGAAACTGTTTTGATAACTCTCTTTTTGTTATTTAATTCGGTAACTCATAATCATGTAGAAATGCATATTAGTATAATGCTTGAAACATTCACATCTTTTCTTTTTTGTTAATGATAAAGTAGGCTATATGCTTTACTTGGATAAAAACAATAAATTCATCAAGAACTCAAATCTAGAAAAAAGTAAGAGAAGAAATGTGCTAAAATAGCAACACTTTACAAAAAGAGGCCATTTGTTCACATAAACTAACAATACAAATACTTCTAAAGCATTCATTAATCTTACTTAATTTTGATTCCAACATTTATGATCCATTATTAATTAATGGTTGTTAATAGTCCTGAGCTAACATGAACAATAAACAGGGGCATTGTTATTAACTTACGTTAACAAATATTAATAAATACTGTAACAAATACATTTCGTAACAAATTCACTGTAACAAATAAATTGTTAGTTAATGCATTAAATATAGTTAAGCAATGGAACCTTATTGTAAAGTGTTTTGTGTGCTAGCAAAGTTGTAAAATCAATAATGTGTGTATTATAAAATAACAAGAGTAAAACCACTTTCAGTTTTTGAATGAAAAAAAAAGCTAGATATTATAATATCATTATAAGCTATTTGTATTTACAAAATGTCTGATATCAGTGCATTTTAGACTTATAAATACTTATAAATAAATAAATACATAAAATTCAGCATTTTACTTTGGGTAATGTTTTTTTATTAAATTGAAAAACTGAAACTAGTGCCAGTAGTACTCCTTTTAATGAAAACAAATTGAATTTAGATGTCAAAGGTCATGATCTGACATTGACATGAGCTGAATATGGGGAAAATGTCCAAAAAATGTCCCCATAAGGTCAAATTATAGTATCCATGTGCATTCTCAGAAAAAAAGGTACACAAGCTGTCATTGGGGCAGTACCTTTTCAAAAAGAACACTTTTGTAACTTTCATGTACTAATAAGTACACTTTAGGTGCTTATATGTATCTTAAAGGTACCAACATGGACTCTTTAGGTACAAAGGTGTGCCTTTTCAAAAGATACCGCACCAGTGACAACTTTTGTAATTTTTTTCTGAGAGTGTGGGGATGTTGGTCCTTGTAATGTAGGGAATGCCAGGACACACACAAACACACACATGGCAATGAATAATCATTTACTGTTTCCAGGTGCTGAGCCCTACAGTATTGTAAGGATTCTGGAGGGCCTCCAGGCAGAGCCACAGTCCTCCCCTTCACCCCTGAACTCATTCTCCCTCTGCATGGAGATCAACAACCGTGTCTTCAGCGACGCTCTCCTCAACTCAACCTCACAGCAGTACAAGCACATGTATGCTGAGGTCGCTGGAGTTGTAAGTGTTTCCAGAGATCTATGAATGAAGAAATGTCATTGCCAGTTTTACTGAATAGAGCAGCCATTTAATACATAACACCAGGATCAAAATACTCAGCACGTGTAAGTTGTTGACCCTAAGAGAGATCATGTGAACATGAGCTTGTTTCATTTCCACAGCTGGACATCGCCTTTAACTGCTCTGACTGTGACACAAGAGAAACCTACAGAGGAGTGACAAACATACAGTTCAGGTCAGTCTCATCTCATTCTTGTGTGAATTAATCCTAAATGACTGTAGAATATAAATGAATAATAATCAATTGTGATGGAGAAGTGTACTTAATCAGTACTAAACACACTTATAATATAATGTTAAATAATAATGTTAAGATAAATTATGTTAGGATAATATAATGTTATTGAAATAAAAGGTCATTTAAGTATCTTAGAGTTCACTGTCGTGACGGTTTCTTAACACACCTAAGTTGCCTTTTTGTTTTTTTAAATAGCACACTTTGTAAAACTAATTAAAATTGCACTTGATACTTGATTAAAATTTTAACTGGAGTGTGTTTTGTAATTACAAAAATATTTTTAAATACATGAGGTTTTTAATAGAAATTATATTAAAGTATTACCATAGTTTAGTTTACTAGAAAGCCTCGTCAGTATTCAACAACTTTATCTCAAAGGCAACAGAAATCATTTAAAAATTATATGTAAAGATATACTTAAGCCCTACTTAAGTTGGTCAAAAAAGCTCAGAATTCACTCCAAAAATATATACTTTTTAAACTACATTTCTGTAATAAGTACTTTTTTAAAAGCATGCTTAAGTGTACTTAAGTGTTACTGCATTAAATATTGCAATCAATCAATTTTTTGTTTCTCATTTGATCACAGTAATGGGTCTGTGATCGCAAACTGTACCATCCAGTTCCAGACCATTTTTATCAACCATATTGTGCTCAAGCATTTGTTGCTGAGGGCCATAGATAATAACACTCACGTCAACGGTCTTGCAGTCAACAGACAGTTCACAGCTGGTGAGTATTCATCATCAGACTCATGAATGTGTGAATTTGCTCCCATCGATGTAAATTTGAATGATACTGGCCACACCAACGTTCAACAAACACAGGTAGCCTACAGCATGTAATGAATTTTATTAGTTCAACACACTTTACGGTTTATATCTTTTAAGTCTGCTTCATGGTGTTTGGAAACCTAATTGTTTTTTTTACATAAATGAATTCTAAAATGTATATATTTTTCATGCAGAAATAGTCACACCTGCCTGGCTTTTTCCAAAGTCAACCACTTTTGCAGAATCTAGTGCTGAGGGTCTTCCTGGTTGGGCCATTGCATTGCTAGTGCTGGCATGCATCATCATACTTCTTCTCTTCCTCATCTTACTACTGGTAAATACTTTACATTTACAACTGACAAACTCACATGTAACAGGACAAATGGTCAACACTGCGATGCTGTGATATTATCTAATCTCATTTCCATCTCTCCAGATATGCTTTTGGTGCTGTAGGAGAAAAGCTAAACAGGAAGAAACACAAACCGTTGCTCCGTATGAGAGAACTTATTTCAAAGAACATCTTTCCCATCCCACATATCTGTCACACACACCGGAGAAGAGGCCCAACTACCAGAGCATGGTGAGAACGACTTCGTTTCCTATGACTGTGACATAAATTAAACTAAACACCTACCGAGAAATACCACTAGCCCCAAAATTTTTTTATTTCACATCAGCATTGTGATTTAGATGATAAAAACATGAATTAATGGACCCTGTTCACAGACACTGATGATGTGTTTTCATAGTAATTAACATTGTAAACCTAGCAATGCTTTTTATATGTTCATTTCAGACTTAATATTAAGAAATGTGCATTTTGCACAAGTAGTACTCCAATTAAAGTTAAATTATAATTTTAATATCAGTAAGTCTTGCATTAATTGTCAGTAAATACATGAATACACTGTAAATTATTGTGATTTTAACCGTGAAAATGCTACAGTACAAACCTGTTAAATGGTTAAAGGTAAGTTCCTGTAAAATTTACAGGGAAAAAACGTGAACTGACATTCCCAGAATTCTTTGCGCTACATTTTAAATTTTGTTTGAATTTGATGTTTTTTTCTTTGAAATAACTGTTTTTTTTTTTTTTTTTTTTTATCTGTTATGTTTATTAGGGATGTATGTTACATATAATGTTGTTACATTAACGTTTATTGCATATTTAATTTTAATGTGTCTCACCATGATGGTGTTTAGTTCTTGTGTTTAGTGCAATGTATGTGATTTTTATTTGGTGTTTATCAGTGTATTACAAAGATAAAAAAAACAGATTTCAGTACTTCAATAGGTTGGTATATTAACATAATATCAGTTAATGAAATTACGGTATTTAACTGTAAATTTAAATTTTAAATTTAAATATTTAAAATTTAAATTTTAAAAGTTAAAAACATAAAATCTAAAACGTGGTTGCCATATTTTTTTACGGTAGAATTCCTGCAACCACAGCTGCTGTTTTTATACCGTAAATTATACATATATTTTTTTTACAGTGCAGGTTTGAACTATAGTATGAACTAAATGTATTTTTAATATTTTACTCTTTTACTAGGGTATACAATAACTTAATTGTGTAGATCTTATTTATCCATTATACATATACAGACGTGATCTCTGGTGAATGGTTTCTTCTACAGGGAGAACCAGAAGCACAACATGACAACCGATCCGGGATCTACATGATGAATCCTCAGAGATGAAAGCCACTACACTGCTATAAGAGAGGTAGAAATAAACCCTGTATCAATGAACACTTCTACAGATAACCATTATAGGCGTCCATACTTATATGTTTATTATATGGGCATCCATAGACATAATTCCTGCATTTATCAACAAAATAAGAATTATAATTGTAATGAATATTTCCTGAAGCTGAAACTAAGGGATAGGACTGACAGGTTTGTCTATGATGGTAAATGTGTTGTTGCTGGTGGAGCAGATCTATTCAACATGAACAAAAAAAACACCAGCGACACAATGCAGATTAAATTCATAAACTGGGTTAGATAACATGAGGTGAAGCCGTTCATTCAATAAACTGTTTACCATCGTGACCACAATGCTTGCTCAATATGGCAACACAAACATGGGATTTACATTTCATAAAGCTACCATTGAACTAGGATTAAACATAATACGTTTGGTTCTTTTACACACGATAAATGCGCTGTCAGATATAAATGGAGATAATTTATATCTATCGCTGGGAAAGGCTTTATGCCGGTCCTTGCTTTAAACTCTGTTTAGTAATGAGTTTTTTAATTGTTTGAAATTATTTAGCTTTAATTAAAAGATCATACTGATTCTGAAACAATTATGATTTCTAATATTATGTGGTTGCCAGCTATTTGAACGGTAAATCTATCCATCAATGTTCTCCAAATTGGTGTAAATGAATGAATAAAACTGAATGTGTCAGATTTCTGGGTGCATTTAAAGTTCAGGGAGCGGTTTAATCTATTAAAACTCAGCATTCACGGGTCATTTACTGTGCAATATTTCATGTACAGTTTACAATACAAAACTTACTACATGTGTAGGTTTTCTCTGACATGATAATCATCTGAAACTGAAAACAATGTCAACACTGAAAACTGACGTCACTGACAATTTTCAGGAAAATTGACACTGCACTTGTTGATATCTGTCTGGTACTAATATATATAATATGGTCTTTGTTTCAGAGGCGTGGAGGAACCGATGCTATGAAGGTCAAGATGGTAAAGTGGCTTCTCTCATAGAAGATGCAGGCTTCTTCAGCAAGTTTCTAAAAATGTGGACTTGTCATCATTACTATGTGTAATCTAAGTATTATACTCAACTGGACTGAACTATTTCTCTGCTATTTCTGAAGCACAGATATGGGCATTTGGGTCTGTGAACTTTGGCATCTCTTACTCTATTTCAGTGTAACATAAGACTGGGGCTAGTTGTCACATTCTATACTCCACTAAATATTTACCAGGTTAGGTTTATATTTTCAAGAAAGGCTAGTTTTAAAAGTATTTGATTTAAAGTGTACTTTATGATATTCAGTGGTGTGACAGTAAAACAATTATAAAACAGAATCATTTATGAAACAGCATCAACGATACAACAGTGAAAACATATTAAATATCAAAACAATGTTTTGACTGAAGGATCTGCATATCAGAATCAGAATCAGAATCAGAAAGAGCTTTATTGCCAAGTATGCTTGCGCATACAAGGAATTTGTTTTAGTGACATAAGCTTCCAGTAAACAGAGACAACAACACACAGACACAAAAAAAAAAAAAAAAAAAAAAAAAAAAATTTACAGGAGAATTACAAATTGGCAAATAAATAAGTGTATAAACAATTGTGCTATAAATGATAATGGAATAGGATTGAGTGAGATGCAGGAATGTTCTAGGATGGAGGGGTAACAAATAAATAAGGATATTGCACATTTTTGCATAAGCATACGTTTAAGTGGGAAACATTTAACTGTTCATGAGGTAGATTGCCTGGGGGAAGAAACTATTCTTGTGCCTTGCTGTTCTTGTATTTGCGGCTCTGAGGCGCCGGCCAGATGGCAAAAGTTCAAAGATGGGGTGACTTGGATGTGAGGGATCCAGAGTGATGTTCTGAGCCCTTTTCCTCTCTCTGGATGTGTACAGTTCTTGGAGGGTGGGCAGGGGAGCACCAATAATCCTTTCAGCAGTCCGAACAGTTCTCTGTAGTCTTCTGATATCTGATATCTGACGATACAAATAACACAAATATGTGATGACGTGTGACATCTTGCCCCGGTCTCTTTTACTGTATATCTTAGGCTACAGAAAAAGAGTAGGTCTCTTAAATTGAAATATTTTATTTTTGATACTGCATGTGGGGGTCTGGTATCATAAATGTCAATTCATGTAAATTCATAAATGTCTTTTGATTTGTCATTTGTGTTATTTGTATCGTCATTTACACTTATTAACACATTTCTGTGGGTAGAGCTGTTGTATTCGATGCACAATACTTCAGCAAAACAATATTGTACCAGGTACATTATAAATAAATAAAGTGTATCCAATGTATGCAAATTTGTGTGTGTTTTATTTATTTGTATGTTTATTTTTTAATATATTTTTGTTTGATGAATGGCTATCCGCTTATCAATTTAGTCATTTCATCTGAATATCAACGTTTATGGGATTTAGTCAGTTAAAACAGGTTAAGTGATCAAATTTTCTGTCTTTGGAATAATTTTGGGATTTGTGGAGTAAAACTTACAGTTTTTTTTTTTTTAAGTGAACAGATGAACCGAAGTACTTATTCCATTAATCACTGAATAATAAGCATAAAGTAAAAATCATTAATAAAGTAATTAGTTGATAGTTTATTAGCTTTTACTGAAGTCTTGTAAAATAGGCTGTATTTAAATAGTGAGTTTTTCATTCAGTGTCACTGTAATTCACACAATTATTATTGTTTAATTATGTCTTAGTAAAGGAATTGTTAATTTGCAGGAATGCATATTTTGAACTTTAGATTGAGTCACGGAAAATGCTAAAATGTGCTTTAACCTTTATGGAGCAACCCTATGGGAACAACACACACACACACAAACACACACACACACACACACACACACACACACAGAGAGAGAGAGAGAGAGAGAGAGAGAGAGAGAGAGAGAGTCATATAATACGTTTCTGTTACAGTTATCCTACAATTTAAAAGTAAAGGTCACATTTTATTTTGTGGACCAATTCTCACTATAACTATTTATTAACTACAATTTTTCCCTCAATAACTCCTAATTAGCTGCTTATTAATAGTTAGGTCCCACTTTATATTAGGTGGCCTAAAACTACTACTACTGTCTGTACTTAATTCAGAAAATATGTACAGTGTACTTATTGTGTTTATATTGTATTGCAAAACACTTTAGCTGCTATGGATGTGGGATACGGGAGAGGTTAGAACGTGTTTGGGTAATGAGTTTATTAAGCAATCTCAGTTGCGTATGTCTCAATGTTTAAAGTTCGTCTGATGAATACAAATACAGTAAGTAATGATAAATCAAAGTGAATCCCAACACATCCCATAAACCTTGGGTTTCCATTAATAGTGCCTCTTATTTATCTCTTATTCATACAGACAAAACAGTTCATGAAACCCAACAAGCATGAGACTGAACAACAATGGAAATGCATAAGCAAGAAAAATAATAGGACATATAAAATATAGTGATAGAAAGCAGAAAGAAATCAACTGCAATCTCTGAAAAAACCCTGGATACACTCTGCTTTCAACAGGATGCAGTTGTTTCATATACGGTGTATTTATTAACCAGTCAACTGTTGTTTGTGTGTGATTTCCTGCTGAAAGTCAGAGGTGCTGCACCTTTTCTATCTTTAGTAACAGTTTTGCGTCACAAGGTGATCAGAGAAAGTAAAGTCATTATTTGTGGATTATTAATCAGAGAGGATTTTAAACAGTGATGTTTATACAGTCTATTTATAAAACACTTATAGGATCAGGGAGTTATATATATATATATCTTTTTTTATTTTTATGTCTGTTTATTTTAATACAATATTTTAAATACATGGCATACATTTAAGTAGAAATGACATTAAAGTATATCTTTTATTTTTAACCAGAGAATTTGAGTAAGATAAATCCTGGCAACCATTAACACAATCCTACACAATCATAAGAAGAGAGTGAATAATAGTATTAAAAATGATATTCTAATAAAAAAATTAAAGCAATAGTTCACCCCCTATAAAATGACAATATTTTTTTTTTAAATAGCACACACCCTCAGATTTGTTTTTTGAATTTGTCTCTTCATCTGAACAGATTTTGATAAATGCAGCATTACATCACTTGCTCTCCAATGGATCCTCTGCACTGAATGGGTACCGTCAGAATAAGAGTCTAAACCGCTGATAAGAAAAAAAATATATTTCAATAATTTAAACAAACAATATTAGCTTGCTAAAATTATTTTGTAAGACAAAGTGTCAAATTAACAATAGAATATAATACAATATTGCATGACAGCAGAATGAAAAACACAATTTACTGCTACAAGATTCTTTTTATACACAAGTTGAAAATGTGAAATAAGAAATAATTACAACTCACATTGTTGGTGCATAAAAGTGGTTTAATAAGTCCATTCAGCACCTAAAATACACAACACTTCAAACACTATGAGAATGTGCTACAATGACACACCGATTCCTCTGATCCCCATCTAGTGGAAACTCAAAGCAGCATGCTCAAAATCACAATTAAAAAAGAAGCAACATGTGCACGGGGAAGAAAATACACAGATGTTGTGTAAAAGAGGTACGGAAGTAAATAAACAGTAGAAGAGAAACAAAATACTTTGGTTTTTAGATCTCTGATAAAATGTTCCTTGGATTAGGACTGTTTTCAGATCATTGAGAGATACTAAAAATGACAATCTGTGAGTCTGGTGAGTGATTAACACACAACAATAATAACCATTAGGTGAACTATTACAGTAAGCTTTGTTAAACAACAATGACAAGCAACCAAAGAGTCAAAGATGACACTTAAAAGCTCTGTTCGAACTCTCTGCAATTAAACCTGGTTATCTATTCTCTCACTCATCTATTGATAATTGAAGGATACAGAATCATTATATAAAAGTTGAAAGCATGGTTTCTCACACACAAAACCTCATCCTGCACTGAAATGTATTTATTTATTTAGATGAACTAGTGTACTAGCACCAATGACATTAATCAGGAATATACATCATAAATACAGGGAACTAACTCATGCCACTGTTTGATATTAACAGTGAACACAACATGTTCTCTCTAATGGGATGTAAGAGATCAAGCCCAACTTGTATATTACTCTAAAATACTGGTACTATTTTTCATTCTCTTGTGAACATGGAGGTATATAGATATTGTGTTATCATTATTGTGTACACACATTACTAACACTCAAGAGGCCAAATGAACTGTGGGAATATTTTACATTATGTAACATTTATTAACATAAAGATAATTCTGTTTGTCAGTAGGTTAGCTCAGTGGAAGTATTTATTATTCCAGATTCAATTAACATGATATTACCCGCACTATGGTTTGTTGGTTGTAGATGACAGAAGACAATGATTTAAAGCTGTTTTGCATTAAATGGATCCGATTATGCATGCTTGCATTGTTCACATACATTTTTTTCCCCGCAAGACATGCAACGTTTACACCAATCATGCTATGATCTTTCTGCATTCGTTAATGTATTTTTTTACCATGTACTTTATTCTGATAGACCCTGTAAAAAACAGCAGAGTTTGCAAGGCAGCAAATTAATTGTCAAGCATCCCACGCACTTTGATCAACTAATTTAAATTATTATTTTTTAATTGTTACTACATAAAAGAGCCATTTTACAGAGTCTGCTCCTTGAATATTTCTAGATTTGTGCATTATTATAAACAAAAAGAATCTTTGACCTTTCCAGGCCTGGAAATCACAATGTTCAAATTCAACTCATTTTTTTTAGCCTTTGCAAAATTTCATTCACACAGAACCAAAGCCTAAAATCTAAAATCGGTTTGATTCAGTGCAAATAAAATGCTACACATTAGAGCTGTTTTGCCATTTCAAGCTTCAATATACACTGCACAGTGTAATTGATTAATACATACACAGCGTGAATGATTAAGTGCAAGGAAGAATGCAAGCATGCACCAATCACAAATCATTATTCAAACAGATGAAAGAAAGAAAACCAGTCATCATTCAATATGCAACTTATATCTGTGCTGTCAGTTAACGTTTAAGTTAAGGATTAAAGTTGATGGTTTATGGAGATTTTTTGTCCTGGTCCCTATTCATTTTCATTGTATCAAAGAAAGTCAGGTAACATTTAAAGACACTTAAAAATAAAGAGTAATCGAAAGTCATGGGTTTGGAACAACATGAGGGAACAAATTAATTTCTATTTTTGGTTGAACCATCTTTTTTAAGTATGATGATAATGGGCTATTTTACAAAACCCTATCATGTTGATTTCATACATCACTATAATTAAAAAAACCCTTGCTGCTTAAATCTCACTCATCTCTACAATATACATACAGATTACATGAGCAGAAAGCATCAAACGTCTGTTAAAGAGTCAATGGGTGCCACTTGAGGCTCAGTGGAAGGGCTGGGGATTTCTTCTATCGGTTCAGATTTAGGTTCAGGTTTACGCTCAGGCATTGGCTCCACCTCTGACACCATCACTTCCACCTGTACGGTTTGAATGAGAAGGAAAAAACAGATGTTTTATTGGTTGACAGGGTCAAGAACTAGCAGAGAGTTAAATATGAGAAAGCAATGGATTGACTAGCTCTAACTTCACATTACATGTTATCCAAAACCAAGCAAGGTTAAATGCCAACTGAAATCTGAAAGTGTTCCTGGTGTACCTGAGGTTGGCTAGGGGTGACGGCCTCAGGCTCAGATGGGGCAGCACGCTGTCTAAAGCCGGGAAGCTGTGGAAAAACATAGGGATCAATGTATTATATTAGTTCATCGTGAAGATTATGAAGAGGAGATCAAAAAATACAAACAAAAATATTTCTGAACACCACTCTAGAGTCATTTTAAATTAAATTTTTAATGAAATTAAATTAAATTTATGCATTAAGCAGACGCTTTTATCCAAAGCGACTTACAGTGCATTAAGGCTATAAATTTTTTACCTATTATGTATTCCCGGGGAATTGAACCCCCAACATTGCGCTTGATAACGCAATGCTCTACCAATGGAGCTACAGGAACACTTTTTATTAAAAAAAAATTATTTATACTTTATTTATACACCTTTATACTAGAAGTTTAACACTTATTATCATGCAATAATTACAATGCAGGGTTGGAAACTAATGGGGGCAAAAATGCCACCAAAATGAACAAAATGTCACGGTTCGTGAATGCACCGTCTCCAGCTGTAGTCATGTTATGTCATGTTGATTGGTTCATGTGGGTGTTGCCACTGATCGCCTGATCAGCGGCAGGTGCATCTCATTCCAACCGCCTATTTAACGCCCTGTCTTTCGTCTCCTGTTTGTCAGATCGTTGTTTGAGGTCCTCGTGTTGATGTCTGTTCGTGCTCCTGTGTTCCTGTCCTTGCTCAGTTTCCTGTTTTGGTCTTCATTGGATATTCACAGTCACTCACGGATTATCACCGCCGATCACCGATCTACCATCACCGCCATCGCTACCAACGCACTCAAATCACCTACTCACCTGTCTGTGCTGCCATCGTGGTTCCTGCGTCACTCACCAGCATTCATCCATCACTACTCCTGTCAATAGACTACCTTTACTTGCATCTGCCTCCTGTCCTCCATTGTTAGCGTCACACAAAAACACCCCACAGATTTAACAAACGTGGCAAAAAAAAATTCTGCAGAATTACACTAAATCTTATGATGGCTGTGATTAAAGTGAAATGTGAAATGACATGGAAAGTGTTGATTTCAGCATTACATTTAGTTCTACTTGTGTTGCATCAAATATTTTGTTTTACGTGTTGTTTTTCTGCAGTATTATTGCCAGTCACAGATGTTTACTAGTGCAAAAATGCCAAATCAAAACCACTTAGATTAAGTGCTGAAAATGAGGTTTGTTGAGTGTGCACATTCACCGACTGAATTATGCACTACTGTGAATACTGTCATCGTAAACAACAAAGTACAGATATAGTTACATTACGCACTGTAGACAGCTTCGTTCATTATAAAAGGAGTTCCCCTTCTAGGGAACTTGTGCTATGTCCTCATATTGTATGTTAGAGGATGCAGTGTCTCGTTCCCTCTCAGGGAACCATGGTTACATATGTAACCCAAGACATTCCTCTTCTAGGGAACTCATGCTACATGGTCTAGTGGACACGATGAGGATGCATGGTCTCTTTCACTCTCAGGGAAACATGGTTATATGTGTAACCCAAGACATTCCCCTTCTAGGGAACTCACGCTGCATACTCTAGCAGACACTATGAGGATGCATGGTCTCTTTCACTCTCAGGGAAACATGGTTATATTCATAACCCAAGACGTTCCCCTTCTAGGGAACTCATGCTGCATCCTCTAATGGACAATATGAGGATGCACGGTTTCTTTCCCTATCAGGGAAACATTGTTATATGCATAACCCAAGACATTCCCCTTCTAGGGAACTCACTCTGCATCCTCTAGCAGACACTATGAGGATGGATGGTCTCTTTAAATCTCAGGAAACATGGTTACATGTGTAACCCAAGATGTTCCCCTTCTAGGGAACTCACGCTGTGTCCTCTAGTGGAAAATATGAGGATGCACAGATTCTTTCCCCTTTCAGGGAAACATGATTGCATGTGTAACCCAAGATGTTCCCCTTCTAGGCAACTCACGCTGCATGCTATAGAGGACACTATGAGGATGCATGGTCTCTTTCCCTCTCAGGGAAACATGGTTACATGCGTAACCCAAGAAGTTCCCCTTCTAGGGAACTCTCTCTGTGTCCTCTAGAGGACACTATGAGGATGCATGGTCTCATTAATTCTCAGGGAACCATTGATATATGCGTAACCCAAGACGTTCCCCTTCTAGGCAACTCACGCTGCATGCTATAGAGGAGACTATGAGGATCCATGGTCTCTTTCCCTCTCAGTGAAACATGGTTGCATGCGTAACCCAAGAAGTTCCTCTTCAAGGGAACTTACTCTGCGCCCTCTGGAGGACACTATAAGGATGCATGGTATCATTCACTCTCAGGGAAACAAGGTTTCATGCGTAACCCAAGATGTTCCCCTTCAGGGGAACTCACTTTGCGTCAGTATTAGGACAATATGAGGATGCAGGGTCTCATTTCCTTCCCAGGGAAACATTGTTACATGCATAACCCAAAACTTTTTAGCAAGAGTACATAACTCAAGCTACACTCTTAAAATAAAGGTACCGAAATGGGGTTATTGCAGTGATGCCATTGAAGAACACTTTCCGGTTTTCCAAAGAGCCTTTCAGTGAAATGTTCTTAAAATAACCTAATCCCAGTGCAAAAACAATTTAAAGAGCTGCAGCTGTCAAGAACCTTATGTGTAATATAAAGGTTCTATGGATGTTACTGGAATCATCAGTGCTAATAAATTAAGTTTAATTTTAAGAGTGCAGACTGTCATGGTCCCCTTCAGTTTTGGTCAAACACTATAGATACACAAAAACAGTTTACTTCTTTACTTGGAAAAAATGGCAAAGCACAATATGGCGGAATAGTCCTGCCTTAAATGAAAGAGCCAACTGCTGAATTAATCATTAAATCACTGCAGCTGCGATTAGAAACTCTTTTTTAGCATAGAAACCTGAGAAACCATGCTTATGACTGCACATTGGCTTGTCTAGCCTGGAAAATAAACTTTTAAATGCTATTTGAGCATAAGGAACAATATTTATGGGGCCGGTCATTTCAGATTTTGTTGCTGATTTGAAATACGTAATTTAATTGTGAGCGCCGACAATTTGGTCCCACTTTATATTAAGTGGCCTTAACTACTCTACCTTTAAATTAATAATTTGGTACAATGCACTTATTGTGTATATACATGTTTTTACATTGTACTTATATTTTTAAAATACTTGCATGTAATTACATCTGTAAATAGTTTCTGGAATTACATTTATAATTACACTATTGAGCCATCCCTTAAACCTACCCATACTACCAAACCTGTCCCTAACCTTAACCATACCCCACCTCAATAAAATTGTTTGCAATACAATATTAACACAATAAGCACACTGTACTTGTTTTTTGATGCAGGTACATAGTAGTGAAAGCCACCTAATATAAAGTGGAAGCAACAATTTTTAAGATTTCAGGATTTTCCCCATTCATTCAGATTGGACTGGGTCTTGAATGCACGAAATCCAAGCTTCCCTGAGGCATTTCAAATATGGCTGATGAGTGAACAGACTGTCCTAGAAAGGGACTTTCTATAAAATGTATTACTAGGGTGAAAATCCATTTTATTTTTCATTTTAATCAAATGTGAAATCTTTATTTTTTATATGTAAAAAAATAAAAAAACAATGAATTATATTTATCCAACATTAATAATCATTGTTACAATATCAACAGCAATAACCAACTAATTATGATTTTTTTTTAATGTTGTTCCTGTATTTACATTCTATAATTGATATACTTTGTGTAGGCTATTTGAAATATTAATTAAGCTGTTATCATTATCCAACTATGTAAATACATTACCAATAAAATGTAATTGGTAACAATTGATAGTATTCTGATTGATTCTGATTTAACTATTTGACACGAAGACAGACAACACAGATACAATTATTAAAAAATAATTAAATTCTGACTCTGCCATTCAATAACCAAAATCAACATACTCTCTCAACCCTACTAATTCATTGTGCATGTGTTTAACTGACCTGCACAC
The DNA here is from genome assembly GCF_963082965.1 of Carassius carassius. Lineage (NCBI taxonomy): Eukaryota > Metazoa > Chordata > Actinopteri > Cypriniformes > Cyprinidae > Carassius > Carassius carassius. The sequence goes on from NC_081762.1 coordinate 24,767,131, forward strand.
CACCTTTAGCCAGAGCATTGAGTCCAAACAAGATGGTTACAATGCAGATCACCAACTCCACCACCAGAAACAGAACCAGCGTGGCCAAGAAGCCATCGATCAAGAGCTGAGAGCAGCCAAAAGAGACAGAAAAACGACAAAACAATCTAAGGCATAATAATAGACACAACCATCAATGGTTACATGCTTGTCCACATGTTTGTAAGTTGCCAAAGAGATTTCCTCTTTTAGTAAGTTACAAACACAGACAAGCACATCAATAGGCTAAAGCAGATATTGTTGAAATATTAAAAAAGACTAGCAAGAATGACCATCTGAGTTTTCATAGCACATCTGAAAATAATTAGAGGTATCTTTCATTGTGAAGCGTTTTCAGACAACTGGCCCAAAGTGCAAAACTGACAAAAAAAATTTTTTTAATTAAAATCCTGAACTGTAGAGTGAATTCAGGCAAACTGAACCAATTTTTGTGATGCCAGTTTACCTGAATTAACATACTCCAACAAAAATGTCACTTTCAATTTACCTGTTTTTTTTTTCTTGCATTATCAGCATATTATTAAGCACATTCATGTAAAGAAAGGCAAACGTGAAGGTAAGAATTACTTACTTTACAATTTCTCTCGACAGTATAAGTGCACTTCCTGTAACAATATTGTTGCTTTGGAAAAGCAGACACAAAAGACAAAATGATGTTGAATTTTGTAAATGCAGCTATAAAGCTACTATTCATGTGCAAATGTAGCTGCAAGCACACCCAATTAGCCAATTGAGAAAAACTGTTACAGTTTTTTGGCTTCCTTGACAAACGACAGTGCCCTCAAAAAGGTTTTGGACTTCTGAGATTGGAACAAGACCCATAGGATATAGACATAATTGGACAGCTTATATTAAATATGTTTCTTACTGAAAGAAATTATTCACTTTTCCAGATACCTTTTTAGTTTTTAGTTAGTGTCAGACGAAGGACCAGGTTTACTAAACAGGTCAAACTAGCACGAGAGTGTAATCCCATAAAAGTTCCTAATGGGAGTGGGAGGTTAATATATGCTGTTTTTGGATGTTAAATGATGGTGGAAATACCAGTAAACTTACTGGCGCATACATTACTAAATCACCTTGCATGATTCATTTAAATTCACTGCGTTTTTAATGTTTTTAATGCCAAAAGAGGGTTAGTGCTGGTGCAAGCTGTTAGTAAATCTTGCCCAAAGAATGTTAATGTGGCTGGCCATCACTGGGATCAAAACATAGAAAAGAAAGCAATTACAAACATGAGCATCAGTCAAAAATGAACTAACCAAAGAAATAACTTTAAACCAAGAAAACAGCAATGTTCCATCAATCTTTTCACTTTACTGTCCAAATACCTTGAAAGGGCACTGATTTTTTTTCATTCACTCCTTCACTGGAGAAAAAGTCTGTACCAAGTGCAAAGGATCTTTATCCTTATTGATTATTAATCTACTATGTTATATATATTTTATAAGACAAAATGTAAAATTACAAAGCAGTAACAAATTAATAAGAGAGATGTGAAACTATCATTGTGATTATGCCAACAACTCATATCTATCTATATATTTTAACAATTAAAAATGATGATAAAGCAATAACAATTATACATTCCAATGAAATTGCTTTTCAAATTAAAGCAATTTAATAAAGTATAAGTTGCATATAGACAATCCCACATCTAATCAGAAATCAGTACACCAAGTAACAATATCACCTTTTTTCCCTTTAAATTCATTCCAACATAATCTTTCCATTAATTAAGCTCCTAAAAAATAAACAGAAGGTCTAAATCAAATGGTAGGTATAATTTTAATGTAAGGTTTAAGCAAACCAAACTTATACTATAAAACAGCTTCCAACTTTGAAAGCACTAATTTGACTTTAATCAGACAAAAAGGTCTTTACTGAAGATTCACTAAAATTCTTCATCCATGTGAAGTATATGACATTTTTGACAACCACACATTTTAACTGAAACTTCTGAAGATGCTATGTTTTGCACTTCGGTACAGTCCTTTGAAAAGGCATCAAGGAAATTGCTTAAAGAAAAAAAAACTGTAACAAGAAAGTTGATGTGGCCAGTTCATCACATCATCACCCACTTACAGTGTTTTATCCTTCCCACTGCACCCAAAACTCACCCACATGCATTCATAATCAATATACTTTATGCATATATATCTAGAGTTTAAATGTGCAAACCCATCTTCCCATAGTGCAAGGTGCTCGGCGGTGCAGTGAGAGAGTAGCAGATGTGTGAGCTCACCACAGCATAGATCTCCAGTCTCCTGCAGTGCTCACAGTGGTACGTGTCCTGACGGTAAGGCAGGTGACGGGACAGCAGCCCAAGAACAGCAGTGGAGAATGCTGCACTGACCAGGTGAGCAACCAGTGTGGCTTTCACCTTCACATGGTGGGACAGAAGTCAATGTGCAGCTCATATAACTCATTACTGTCATTTGATAAAACACTGAAAAATGGAAGCCAATGCGGTACTGAGAAGAAAAATAAAAAATAATGCTAGTCAACAGTCTGGACACATGCTTTTTATGATTATTATCCATAGTTATTAAACTATGAAAATGAAAGCAAATGGAAGCATGGGAATTATGCAAGGACTAGATCATAACTCGCTTGTACTTCTCTCTTCTTCTTTGTATAGATTAAAGCTCGACATGTTTCAAGTAGTTCACATGAGTGAGTGACTGATTAATTGATGTAATTATTTGATTGTTGGCTCCAAACCAAATATGACTCTCGTCAACCTGCTACCAACATCCACCAACTGCTGAGACCATAACATCTTTCAAAAAGCAGATGAAGACTCCTCTTCTGTAAGCACTCACACTTGAACACACTCTTAAACTAATGCACATTAAAAACTGTTCTCTAGCAAGAGCGTGTTAAACTGCTTATTAAACACAGGGATGCACTGCAGCACACAAACATGCCAAATATTAAAAAAATTAAAGGATTGCAATGCATAAGAATTTTTTTGTAGGCTAATTAAATAATAATAATAAAAAAAAATATATATATAAATGCCTACATGTCATAATGGATGGTCATCGCATGTATCAGAATTATCTATTTGCTCGCATATGAGCAGCTCCGTTTCATCTCAGAGACACGTTCTGTCTTTGAGCTTGCCAAATTCCGCCGTGTAAATAGCAAATCCGTCATGGCACTGGCTCTTAAAGGGTTTGGAAAATGAGAATCTGATTGTTTTAATGCACGTTACGCCCAAAAAACAGCCATTACTCATTAAGATAATAGGGACAACCCATTTAGACCATGCGCCCGGGCGCGCCATCCGTTTTTTCCGTCATTTAAATAGCAAAAGTGAATTTGGACATGCCCTGAGTGCAACTGCGCCGTGCACTTTACACTTTGCATTTAGATCGTTAAAATAGGGCCCTAAACATTCAATTTCTGTTCCAAAACAAAACAACTTTTAAGAAAGTCGTAAATTTCTAGAAAGTCGTAAAAAAACTTTTTTCTGATTTCCATCAATTATGCAAAAGCGTTGAGCATTCATTATCGTTGTCACGGCTTATGCTGCTGGAAGGAACACGGAGCCGAGGGATAAACGAAACAAGGATTTATTAAATAAAACATAAACAAGGTAAGTCGTAAATAACAGGTGGCAAGAGGCAAGTGGCAAGTAACAGGTGACAAGTTGACATTTAGACGAGTAGACCCGACAAAACAGAACTGAAAGGACAAGGCTTTTATAGAAGGGATAATTGGGGAAACACAGGTGGATGGCATGACTAAATTAACAGGGACATGGAACACATGGGGAAATGAAGAGACACACCTGGAAACTAATCAAACCAGACACGGAAGACAGAAACTGGGTCACAGGGGCAAAAACACACAAAATGAGTCCAGGTGTGTGACAGTACTCCCCCCTCCCGGTAGGTGCGTCCTCGCACCGTAGAAACAACAAAGGGAGGCATGGGTGGGAACTTGGGAGGAGGTTCCGTTGGAGGACAGCCTCCCAGGAGGGGGCCAGCAGACAGGGACTACAGAGGAAGGAGCCAGGGAGGAGATGACGGAGGGAGGAGCCAGGGAGGAGACAGGAAGGATGTGAAGCCATCAGCCATAACGGCCCAAGGTGGGGCCGACGGTGGAAGGAGCCATGGAGGAGGAATGGTCACTGACTCCAGGGACTCGACCCACGGCAACGGAGCAAGTGGAGGAGGAGCCCGAAGCAGAGACGGAGAGCCGAAGAGCCAGGGTGACGGGGAGGAGCCGGAGGTCCTAGGCAGAACAGATGGCTCTGGTGACTGACGCGGCGATGTGGATCCGGAAGGCCGCGGTGAGGCCAGAGTGACCGAGGACTGAGGTGTAGCCGAGGGGATGAAGGAGCCTGACGGAGCCGGAGGGACGGAGGGATGAGGCGAAGCCGGAGGAGTGGAGTCCCGAGGCATAGGATGGACGACGCCAGACCAAGGCGGAGCCGGAGGGACGAGGGAGCCAGGCAGAGCCTGCGGACTGCCGGGCCACGGCGGAGAGGAAGGAGCTAGGAGCCATGGTGGAGCCGACGGGTCAACGGGCCGAGGCGGAGTCCAGGCCTCAGAGACTGGAGGCGGAGGTGAGGGAGACGCCGACCAAGGCGTCGCTGGAGGATGGCGGTCCCGCTGAGCTCGCACCACAATGGTAGGCTGAGGGCGAGCATAGGGGCAGCCAGACGACAGCGGAGGAGGAGGCAGGAGAGGGTGGGAATTTTGGAGGAGCAGGCATTGGAGTAAGCTCTGGGGCTGGAGCCCGTCCTGGGCTTAACGGAGGATCAGGAGCCCGTCCTGGGCTTAACGGGGGTTCAGGAGCCCGTCCTGGGCTTAACGGGGGTTCAGGAGCCCGTCCTGGGCTTAACGGAAGATCAGGAGCCCTTCCTGGGCTTAACAGAGGATCAGGAGCCCGTCCTGGGCTTAACAGAGGATCTGGCATAGGTGAATTGGAACCCCCCTCATTTTGACCCATTTGGCGCTCCATATTTTGCTCCCTCGTGGTGGGCAGTGTCGCCGGCTCTCGCACCTGGTCTGACGGGATGCTCTCTGGCTCTCCGTCATCGGTGGGCTCGGGCTTATGCCTCGTACCGTGGGGAGATTGTAGGCTGGGCTCTGGGTCCAGAGTGGACCTGGCGAGATCCTCCATTGGGCCGACCGTGAGAGGGGACCCATTTCTCACCAGATTCCACTCTATAAATGCGGCGAAATCCTCCCGAGGACCATCTTCGGGCGACAACGCTCTGCACCTAGGGTTCAGGCTGGCGTGATAAAAGGTGCAGAGCGCGTGGTCCGGGTAGCTGGTGGCATTAGCTAGCCAGAGAAACCGTCTGGTATGGTCCTCGAGAGACAGTCCCTCCTGCTCCAGCAGGAGGAGGAGGTATTCGGGGCGATAGAGGGGATCCATGAAACACTACGGAAAGAAAAAAGACTGTGAAAAAAACGGAAAACAAAACGGAGGGAAAACACGCAGTTTTTAACTTTTTCAGGTCGGGTCTTCTGTCACGGCTTATGCTGCTGGAAGGAACACGGAGCCGAGGGATAAACGAAACAAGGATTTATTAAATAAAACATAAACAAGGTAAGTCGTAAATAACAGGTGGCAAGAGGCAAGTGGCAAGTAACAGGTGACAAGTTGACATTTAGACGAGTAGACCCGACAAAACAGAACTGAAAGGACAAGGCTTTTATAGAAGGGATAATTGGGGAAACACAGGTGGATGGCATGACTAAATTAACAGGGACATGGAACACATGGGGAAATGAAGAGACACACCTGGAAACTAATCAAACCAGACACGGAAGACAGAAACTGGGTCACAGGGGCAAAAACACACAAAATGAGTCCAGGTGTGTGACAATCGTCTCAAAAAAAAAAAAAAAAACTTTTAACAAAATGATTAACGGTCACTATTTTTTTTTTTAAAAAACATTAAACATTCACAAAACAAAACAAAACAAAACAAAACAAAAAACCATAAACAGGCATTCTTCCTATTTTTCTACAGAACTAAATTATATCATTGATGCATAAACATTAACTATCTGCTCCAAAACAAAATAATAATAATAATACAAATATATATATATAAGAAAACAAAACAAAAACAGCAACTTTTAAGAAAATCGTCAACAGGCATAATTCTTTTTTTTTTTTTTTTTTTACTTTTTTATAAAAATTTCAATCATTTATGCATAACATCAAACATTCACTATCTGCTCCAAAACCAGAAGAAACAAAAGCAACTTTTAAGAAAAAGGAATAATTTGTATTTTCTACAAAACTAATTTCAATCAAATCCATAAGCATTTAAAAATAAGAGTAACATAAATTGAGTCAAGAGTGTCCAAAATGTTGACTAGTAGTGAGGGTTCAGGGTGGGTAGGTGAGTAGGTTAGTATACTTTCATTAACTCTGCAAACCTTGAACTTGTACTCACCCAGAACAGAGACGGGAACCGTCCAGCATGGATTAAAATGGATCCAGACACGAGCAACTGATAACAAGAGACTTCTTGAAGTTTGCAACATCCTTAGTAACAACTGGATTCATAACAGATTAAACATCCTGCTTTTAAACTTCCATTAGCACTTACTTGAACAACGATCACTACCACAACAAAGACATCAGGAGAGAAGTGAACCTCTTCATAGAGCTGAAGAATGGTGATGCTCAGACACAAGCACAAGACTGCGATGATGATCTGAATGGACTGAAACAACAAAACAACAAACTCAATGAATGAACTTAAAGCTGCCATATAGACCATTTTAGTGGTTTTATAAAAGAAAAACCATTATACTTTTATTTGATGTCAAAGATTCGGTTTGTTTTGAGAAATGTTTTGACACTCTAAATACCTTCAATACAAAGCCATTCATGCAATCATACTGAATGAAATGTGCAACACAGTGGCTTACAGTATGAGAAATAGCTGGAACTCTGGTGTATGGAAGATTTAGGATTTGTTGGCGTGAATGTGACACTCACCCCCAGTGCTTTCGGCTCCACCTTCTGAAATGTCTTGACCTGCTTTGGCGTCAGGTTTCCTGCAGGGGGCGTGGGGCCCTGACTCTCAATGCCCATGCTGAAGTCAGTCAGTTTGAGGCCTGGCTATGCTCAAATCAGAGAATCAGTGGGAGATAAGAAGCATAAGAATAGCTGGTTTTGTCAAAATAATGGAAGTCAATGGGAACTAAACTGTTCGGTTACAACATTTCCAGTGGCGTAGCCAGGGGAGGGGCCATGGGGGCACTGGCCCCTCCTGAAAACTGATTGGCCCCCAGTGTGCCCCCACTCTTCTACTTGTCTGTCACTCACAAATTCAAATCATAATCTTTCAGTTTAGTAAATAACTCATGATTGCGTCGCAATGCTTCTCAACGAGGACCAAGAATAGCGAGCTGCTGTTTTCACACGAAAAAAAGCACACGGTAAGTTGATCTATTTTATATAGCTTATGTTTTTCGATTAGCGAGTTGTTACAGTGCAAGAAGTGTTCGGTACCTACGTTAACATCTTTCGGTGTTAGACAGACCAGGTTCGATGACGATGTTATCTCCTAGAGCAGACCAAGATGCTAATCATTATATTTACTATGCTCCTCTGATGAATGTAAAAGGGGTTAACTGCGTTACGATTTACTTATTTAATCGTAACGAAATATTTCAGGTCTTTTATTCAGGTCACGCCCCCTGAGTGAACGCTGGCGTGTTTGACTGCCGCTGCTCTTTGGGTCCTTAAGTTGACATTTTAATATAGTTTTTACAGATTTATCTTCATGGATTAGTGACTTTTAAATATGCCAAAATTTATGTCATACTTCACATTGGATTGGATTGCTTAAAAGAGATTAACATCGCTGCACTCACCGTGACATGAATCTAGGCCGTATGCTTTATTGTGAATATCATCGTGGGACCGGCGTGTGTGGAATTTAAGTGTGACTTTCCGGAGGATACGGTGAGAATGATCTGTCTCCTGCTGCTTCTTTTGGCCCTTTGGAATTTTACTACCTGTCCTCGCCACTCTCAACAGAGATCTCTTTGTTTCTCTGATATGGTCCGATTTTACTCATTTTCGAAGTTGCGGAGTATGAACTCCTCGGATCGTTTGTCAGATGGAATATACAATCATTGCTCTGCACTTGGAATCGCGGGTCGCCGTTATATTCATCGAGGGTCAAAGCGTCGATATTTTTGCAGCCGACAGACTGACCAGTCTGATAACAACGAAATACCAGTCATCTGGTCATCATACCGGCGCTCACCACCCGGCGATAGTAGTTTGAAGCGGGACCACGGCAACATCTGCGTACTAAAACGTACATCTCTTCCTCAGGAAAACATGGATAGCATCAACATTAAAATGGCTCTTATTAATACTCGTTCAATAGTGAACAAGTCTTTTATTCTCAACAACTTTTTTACATCACAATCCTTGGACTTTTTATTTATCACTGAGACGTGGGTTAATCCTGGTGAACAAATGGCCTTGGGGGATCTGACACCACCAGGCTGCAACTTTCTAAATTCCCCACGAACTTCAGGACGTGGAGGCGGTGTTGCTACTGATTTTAAGAACTCTTTTAAATGTAAAAGGCTGCCTATGGATACGTATTCCAGCTTTGAGGCCCAGCTGTTAAAAATTGAAATGATGATCCCTGTTTTTTGCATACTCGTTTACAGACCCCCTAAATTTAATAAGGATTTCATACAACAATTTTCGGATTTCCTCTCTGGACTGGTATCTCGTGGTGACAGACTCCTTATTATTGGGGACTTTAATATCCATGTATGCTGTCCATCAAAACCCTTGGTAAATGATTTTCTTTTGCTCACTGAGTCTTTAAACCTTGTACAATATGTTACTGATCCTACTCATAACAAGGGTCACACTTTAGACCTTGTATTTTCATATGGTTTCTCTGTGTTTAATTTGGAGATTCTAGATTCGGGAATTTCTGACCATTATTCATTAATATTTGAGTCTGTGTTTATCTGTCCCCGCCCTACATACGTTCAGCCTTCATGTAAATTAAGGTCTATCCATTCGTCTACTGCCAATCTTTTCTCAGAATTCTATCAAATGCATTTTTCGAATAATGTATCAGTTGGGCTTGATACATGGCATCCTAAAAGAATGTTTGACAACTTATCAGAGAGCTGTTAAGGATGAAAAGGCCAATTATTTTTCTACAGGGATCTCTAAAAAATGCAAATCGACCGAAAGTTTTGTTTAAGACAATTAATTCGGTTTTAAATCCAACAGAAAACATTGTTCTGGAAGCTTCAAAAGAGAACTGTGAATTATTTCTACACTCTTTTACTCATAAAATTGAGCAAATCAAATGTGGAATTATACCTGTTCCATTTGATCAACCTCAAACTACTCCAGTTACCAGTTCTCTGACTAATTTCGAACTAGTTACATCAGAACAAATAGCAGACATACTCGCTAAGCTGAAGTGTTCAAGCTATAAGCTGGATTCACTTCCTACACGTCTTTTTAAAGGGTCATGAAACCCCAGACTACTTATTCTAAGATTTTAGCAGAGGTGTTTGTGTTGCACATCATAGAAGACAATGTTAGCATCCGCTAATTCTAACTGTTGGAGAAAATTGGTTAATTTTAAGCTTTTCATCTTCCGGATTTAGAATCTACATTGTGTTGACGTCACGATTTTTGACGTGGCAATGGACTATAGTACATTGATGACGCGTCGGTGTCTATTCAATTATTCATGAGATTGCGTGTTTATCCTATGAGAAGACGCTTCGCTTAATTATTCACAACAGCATGTATTGATTTGCTATGAAAGACTCATCAGACTGTGAAATGACATCGCACACATTAACTGAGAAACATTCATGGATCGCAGAAGAGTGTTTGTTTTTTCTTTGTAATAAGAGTTCGGCACAAACGCGATTCATTTACTTGATGAGTGTAACCATCAAGCTGTGCTCTGTGACACAGCCTGTCAGAAGGCTTATATAAACGCCAAAGAATAATATATATGTCTCATTTGTGAGTCGCTTTGAATAAAAGTGTCTGCTAAATGACTGAATGTGTAATATGTTTTCGATGCAGAGTGCAAATGGCTGTGCATTTATTTGTGCTTTTAGCTCGATGGGAGCGAAATGAAACTTTCTGAACGCAAAGCTTTGTGTGCTGTCTGTCTCCACTCTTTCTTCCCCCTCCCCCGGTCCGCTGCACACCACGCCCACTTTTTAGCATTTTTTAAAACCGTGGTGAGAACTAACCTGTGCTGAAATGGGGGTTTCATGACCCTTTAAAGAAGTTTTTATGACACTTATGCCAGTGTGACAGCTATAGTCAACAGCTCATTAGAAAATGGAATTGTGCCCAGTAGTTTTAAGCATGCAATTATACATCCCCTTTTGAAGAAAGCTTATCTGGATCCGGCAATACATGATAATTACAGACCAATCTCCAAATTGCCTTTTAGGTCAAAGATTTTGGAGAGAGTCGTCTACTCTCAGCTCTACTCCTATTTAAATGCATTTAATATTTTGGATACATTTCAGTCTGGTTTCAGATGTTTGCACAGCACTGAATCTGCATTACTTAAGGTCACAAACGATATCTTATTATCTATGGATTCAGGTTCGCCAGTGGTCCTAGTTTTGTTAGATCTCAGTGCTGCGTTTGATACAATTGATCATGATATTCTTCTGAAATGTTTAGAATGCATGGTGGGCATTCATGGGACAACCCTTCAGTGATTTTCTTCCTATTTAAAAGAAAGGACTTTCTCTGTGAACATGGCCAATTTCTCTTCTGCTTCATCTCAGTTAAAATGTGGTGTCCCTCAGGGGTCAATATTGGGACCCCTGTTATTTTTGTTATTTTCATTGTACATGCTTCCCCTGAGTTCCATCTTTCAGAAGTATAGTATATCCTATCACTGCTATGCCGACGACCCCCAATTTTATTTTCCCGTGAGTATAGAAGAAGTATAAGAAGTATAAGAACCATGCATCTAACAATGCATTAAATTGTTTTAAAGATATAAAACAGTGGCTGGCAAATAACTTTTTACAATTAAATGAGAGCAAAATGGAAGTCCTGATTCTTGGATCCTCCTTGTCCAGTCAACCTGGACTAGTCGTCGAACTAGGCCCATTAGCATCGAACATACAAGACCCTGTGAGGAACCTTGGAGTAATTTTTGACTCCTCCCTTCTTTTCAACAAGCAGATAAGTGCCGTTGTAAAAAGCAGTTTTTACCAACTGAGACAAATTGCTAAAATTAAATCTTTGCTTTCCCCTTCTAACTTGGAAATTGTAATCCATTCATTTATTACATCTAGGTTAGATTATTGTAATTCACTGTACAGTGGCTTGCCCCAAAATGCATTATCTCGTTTACAACTTGTTCAGAATGCTGCAGCCAGACTGTTACTTGGATTAAGGAAAAGGGATCACATTACTCCAGTGCTGTGAAATTTACACTGGCTCCCAGTCAAATTTAGGGTGGATTTCAAAATTTTGATGTTTGTTTACTAAGCATTATCTGGCCTCGCTCCCAAGTACATCAGTGATCTTTTATATCCTTACTCTCCGACTAGAGCACTAAGGTCCTCTGACCAACTGTTACTGACGGTTCCTCGCTGCCGCTATAAATCTAAGGGTGACCACGCTTTTTTGGTGAGTGGTCCGAAATTGTGGAATAGTCTTCCTCTCTATGTGAGGTCATCTTCATCTTTAGCCATTTTTAAGTCGTCCTTGAAGACATATCTGTTCTCTGTAGCCTTTGAATAGATTATAAATTATGTGTTGATGTTGATAGTTTGTTGATAGTTGATAGATAACTGTTTAAAAAAAAAAAAATGTATTCTTTTGTAAAGCACTTTGGCTCAACCTCTGTTGTTTTTAAATGTGCTATATAAATAAAGGTTGACGGTCTGCACCCTGGAAAAAATCGCAGAATTGTACTTTTTTTAAATGAACCAGATACATAAACCCATTATAAGCCACATTTTACATAGAAAATGAACTACATCCACTGTATTTAGTCTGCAGAACAGTGGTTTTGTTGTTGTTATTTGTTTGGTCAGTATTAACAGTTGTTTGGCTAAAATAAATTGTTTGTAATTTCTATAACTTGATGTTTACTTGCTATACAATATATTGTAGTTTTCTTGAATTTTGTGTCAATCAAAGTAAATAAAATGAGTCTCAAATTCGGCGTGTACTGTGTTTTCACAGAAGTTATTGACAAAACATCATTTGATGACACCCAGAAACATTCTCAAATAAAAAAATCATACATAAATATTTAATGCATGATTAAATAGCAAAATCAATAACTAATACTAAAATAACACTGGACTAATTAAGCTATTCTAAACTGTTTCTATAGGATCCACATATTTTACATGTTAAACTAAAGCTACCTTTTTGAACAAGTAGCTATCTAACAAAGTATGGATATATGATATTTTTAAATCAATATGCTCAAGATTAATTAGCCTTGACATAAGTATATTTTGTTTATTCATCAATGCAAATTTACTGCAACTGCTGCTATGCAAATTGAATGGAATTCGGATAATAAACAAAAACAATTTATTATATTAAATTTATATTAGTTATATTAATTCATTAATTGTGTATTTATTTCTATGAATTATTAATGTTATTCTGTATTTATATAAATAAGGCTATTATATATATATATATATATATATATATATATATATTATATAAGGCTATTATAAATAAATTCTATTATTATTATTATTTGTGAGTTGTACACTATTCATACATTAGATTCTTTTATTTATTACAGTTTTTCTTTCACTTTTGTAAAGTGAAAAGTTAATACAAATTGTATTTGTTTTGATTTAGAGCAGTGAATAACTGCTATTAAAATATACAACCCGAATTCCGGAAAAGTTGGGACGTTTTTTAAATTTTAATAAAATGAAAACTAAAAGACTTTCAAATCACATGAGCCAATATTTTATTCACAATAGAACATAGATAACATAGCAAATGTTTAAACTGAGAAAGTTTACAATTTTATGCACAAAAGGAGCTCATTTCAATTTTGATTTCTGCTACAGGTCTCAAAATAGTTGGGACGGGGCATGTTTACCATGGTGTAGCATCTCCTTTTCTTTTCAAAACAGTTTGAAGACGTCTGGGCATTGAGGCTATGAGTTGCTGGAGTTTTGCTGTTGGAATTTGGTCCCATTCTTGCCTTAAATAGATTTCCAGCTGCTGAAGAGTTCGTGGTCGTCTTTGACGTATTTTTCATTTAATGATGCGCCAAATGTTCTCTATAGGTGAAAGATCTGGACTGCAGGCAGGCCAGGTTAGCACCCGGACTCTTCTACGACGAAGCCATGCTGTTGTTATAGCTGCAGTATGTGGTTTTGCATTGTCCTGCTGAAATAAACAAGGCCTTCCCTGAAATAGACGTTGTTTGGAGGGAAGCATATGTTGCTCTAAAACCTTTGTATACCTTTCAGCATTCACAGAGCCTTCCAAAACATGCAAGCTGCCCATACCGTATGCACTTATGCACCCCCATACCATCAGAGATGCTGGCTTTTGAACTGAACGCTGATAACATGCTGGAAGGTCTCCCTCCTCTTTAGCCCGGAGGACACGGCGTCCGTGATTTCCAACAAGAATGTCAAATTTGGACTCGTCTGACCATAAAACACTATTCCAGTTTAAAATAGTCCATTTTAAATGAGCCTTGGCCCACAGGACACGACGGCGCTTCTGGACCATGTTCACATATGGCTTCCTTTTTGCATGATAGAGCTTTAGTTGGCATCTGCTGATGGCACGGCGGATTGTGTTTACCGACAGTGGTTTCTGAAAGTATTCCTGGGCCCATTTAGTAATGTCATTGACACAATCATGCCGATGAGTGATGCAGTGTCGTCTGAGAGCCCGAAGACCATGGGCATCCAATAAAGGTCTCCGGCCTTGTCCCTTACGCACAGAGATTTCTCCAGTTTCTCTGAATCTTTTGATGATGTTATGCACTGTAGATGATGAGATTTGCAAAGCCTTTGCAATTTGACGTTGAGGAACATTGTTTTTAAAGTTTTCCACAATTTTTTTACGCAGTCTTTACAGATTGGAGAGCCTCTGCCCATCTTTACTTCTGAGAGACTCTGCTTCTCTAAGACAAAGCTTTTATAGCTAATCATGTTACAGACCTGATATCAATTAACTTAATTAATCACTAGATGTTCTCCCAACTGAATCTTTTCAAAACTGCTTGCTTTTTTAGCCATTTGTTGCCCCTGTGCCAACTTTTTTGAGACCTGTAGCAGGCATTAAATTTTAAATGAGCTAATTAAGTGGATAAAAGTGTAAAATTTCTCAGTTTAAACATTTACTACGTTATCTATGTTCTATTGTGAATAAAATATTGGCTCATGTGATTTGAAATTCCTTTAGTTTTCATTTTATTAAAATTTGAAAAACGTCCCAACTTTTCCGGAATTCGGGTTGTAATAGGGTATCACTGTTTATTACTGATTTTATAGGTTACTGAACTCTTGAAATTATTTGGATATACAGTTCAAACAACACAAGATTGGCCCCTCTGTATTAATCTTGGCCCCTCTTGTGCCCCCCAGTTGAAAAAATCCTAGAATCGCCCCTGAACATTACACAACATATTTTGTGTTCTGCAAAAAAGAAAGAAAAAAAGGAAAAAAATAATAATTTGGTGATGAAAGTCATTCAGGTTTTGAATGAGATGAGGGTGAGTAAATGATGACAGAATGTTAATTTATGAACGGACTATCTTTTTAAAACCACATCAACTCTGGGGACCCACCGGTGGGTCCAATATTGCATATGCCTAATTCTCAAAAAATCAAAATAATAGCTGAAGTGGTTAATATTTTGTAGAGATGCATCACATGACAAGATTATTTTTTTGTCCAAAAACAAAAAAAGGTTAAAAAAAAAGTAATGTATACTTCCACCGATCCAAACCCCATTCTAAACAGTACACATCCCTCTTTTCTCTCAGAAGCCTGTTCAGAGCTTTTCAAATAAGCAGCCTCTCTGGCTGCTGCACACAGTATTGCATACTTCATCAGCACGTGCACTAGACCATTTTAAAACTATGTAAGGATAATAACATTTTAAGAGCGTGTCTTTACACATTTTTATCATATACAGCCGTTTCACATTTCACATGTTCAACGGATGAGATACTGTATTGAATGGTTTCTTGGCCTCGAAGACAAGAGGAGCAGCCAAAAATAGACGCAGGGCAAACCGTGCAGCCTCATCAGTCTCCTCACATCCGCAGTGTCCCGCACTATGACAGCATGCACCTTTATTTCTGAGCATTACCGCGCCACGAATAACGCAGAGCGACTCACCCCAGTGCTGTAATGAGCTTCCCAAATCCTAAAGGCATGTAACCTTCCAGCGCTATCAAATATAGGTGGGGCCGCGCGCGCGTTCGTGCTTTCCCAAATCGAGATTCCTTCAAACACCAGTGTGATGTCACTTACCTCTGCAGCTCCAGTTAAACGCGTTGATTCTGCTTTTCTTTTTTAAAGGCGAAAGTGCAGCCTTCAGTTATTGCATCCGTGTTGCGGCTGAAGGGAAACGAGTTAAATGTGAGGTGTGTGACACGCGGCTCACGCGCAGCACTGCAGTGAGGAGGCAGATTAAGTGACGCGGCGCTATGGCAACTTCCAGCATCATCATCAACCAAGCGCGGGATATATGGGCCACTTCTCTATCATATATATATATCAATTATTATTTTAATCAATTCCAGCAGCAGCACCACTGCGAGTGTGATATTGCTTTTATTACAGCAGTTACAATTCAATAAACAATTTAAGAAACAATATGCGTTTCAGACAATAACAAATAACTAAGTTAGGTTGTAACTTTTTTTTGTATTGTCTATACACTTTTGATGAGAGACCAACCTTCAGTCTAAAAACTACTATTCTGAGGACAAGTCAATTCATTTACAGTGCTTGTCGAAAGTTTAGAATTTTTAATGTTAATTAAAACATTTGAAGAAAGTGTTTTATATGATCACAGAGCCAGCAGTAGTCGGATTAAAATACAGTAAAACAATAATATTGTGAAATATTATTATAATTTAAAATAGCTTATTCCTATTTGGATTTATTTTAAAATGTAATTTATTCCTGTGATGTAAAGCTGAATTTTCAGCATCATTACTAGTCTTCAGCGTCACGTTATTCTAATATTCTGATTTGATGCTCAAGAAACATATTATGATATTATTATCGATGATGAAAAATTGTGCCGCTTTACATTTCTGTGGAAACGTTCAGGATACTTTGATGAATCGAAAGTTCACTGAAAAGCATTTTCTTGAAATAGAAATCTTTTGCAGCATTATACATTTCTTTACTGTCACGTTTGATCAAGTTTGCTGAACACAAGGTTTTTTTTTTAATGTTACACTACTATTCATAAGTTTGGAGTTAGGTTTAAAAAAGGGGACAAATGTATACCTGTACGTGTTCAGGAAGGACAAAATTATAATATTGCAAATGTTTTCTATTCCAGTAAAATGCTGTTCAGTGAACTTTGAACTCATCAAAGAATCATGAACCCTTCCACAAAAATATGAAAGCAGCAAAAACTGTCCAACATCAGTTAATAACATTATTGCAGAATCGTTATAAACAATTAAACATGTCAAATTTAAGCAGTTAATAAGCATATAAGAATGATTTCTGAAGGTTCATTGACGCTTAAAATAATGCTGAAACCTCATTGTTTGTTGCCACCTAGTCGATTAATTTATTTTCTTTATATGAAAGAAAACTTTCCAACACTTTAATCAGCATCTTTTATTTTCAAAACAGCCTGCATTATAGGCTATAAAAAAATAAACACAATCTTTCAAAAACAGTGACGTGCAGGAGAATTTAATCTAGTCCTGTGCCAGGCTTAACATACTGGGCTTCGACTGGACTCAGTTATCCAACTACTCTCTGAATCACTAGACTGAACCATTTCTCCATCATTTGATTATAAAACACACATTTGGCAGTATCACAATTTACAAGTGATTTCCCCAGAACGAAGACTTCAAATCAGTACCATTCAGTGACAAACCACAGGCTGGGAAAGAATAAAAAACAGGTGCAGGTCACTCCCAATTTAGTGAATGTAGCTACAATCAGGCCCAATATACTGCTGTGCAAACGCAAATCACAACTGCTATTTTTCTTTCATTATATTTAAACACAAAATCAAGTTTCTTTTGACTATGATTTTTCTTGTAACAGATTGGCTCAACGATCTCCCAGTGCTTCGAATATTAAAACAGAACAAAATTCAACCCCAAAATCCTTCGAAGTCATTTTCTCAGTTCCAGCGTTGAAGTTCCTGTGTTTTGTCATTAGGGCAGGGTGAAGTGGTCAATACTGAACGAGGTAATCTAGCTACATAGGTCTGTAACAGTCCTGAAATAACACATTTGACTATTATATTTATATTGAGATATTGTTACGCTGAAATATGAATGATAGAGAAACATCTACCCGTACCTGCACATTACTGATCAGCACAACTTTATGCATTACAAAATACTTATTTAAATTAAACCACTTGAAAAGCATCTTTGAAAGCTTCATTTTTTTTGCAGTCAAGAGATAATTCACCCAAAAATGAAGATTCGGATATTAACTCACACGGAACCAAAACAGTTTGGTTCCCAACAATCTGAGGATGAATAAATATGAAAAATGTAATTTTTGGGTGAACTGAAAGAAAGAAAACGCACATTATACCTCGTCTTAACATTCAAAAATTGCAAATAGATAAGAATAAGTAACAAAGGCAGAGACTAAAAAAGAGATGTGCGATACAGCAACTCTGAACAATGCAGACAGAGCACAGGAGACTCAACATTTGATCAGAATGGTAAATAAAAGTCTTTGAAGTTGAAAGTAGCCGATGATCAGCCGTCTCTCTTAGGAAACCTTTATTATCTTTTAATTTTAAGGTCCATCAAAGTTTGTACTATAATATTCTTTAAAAAGTGTATTTTGAACTGAGCTGACTGAACAGCTTCTGATGTCAATTAAAACAGTCGAAGAGATCAATAAAAATCTTAACCTGACCATCTTGTATACATGTGATTTCAGAGAGTCATAAAATCTGATGCACTTTAGACTGAAACAAGCAGTTGTCACATAAATTACAGCATAAATATGAACAAACTTGAAAAATGTACACTACTGTGGTACCAACAGTTGGAGATCTTTGAGTCTCAGAGCTCAAAAAAAAAGGTCCGATGTGCCGTTTTTACCAGTTTTTTCCCCCTTTGGAAAGCGAAGTGGTTCAGCGACAGGGCTCGATGCAGCAGAAGCCCAGTTTGGCTCAGAAACGAGGTTTACAGTGAACCCACAGAAGCAGACGAGTGCGTCAGATGGGTGTGTTGGGAAGGTGACCGTTTGAGCTGTTCAGCATGCTGTTGCTCGGCATGATGGGAGATTTGCCGTTATGTGCCTGAGCGCTGTGGGACTGTCCGTTAGGAGCTTGCCCGTTCTGCTTTTCCAACCGAGGCGAGTGTCCTCTGAGAGACTCTCTCTCCTGGGGCGTCGCACTTCCGCCCTTCTCTGCGTCCCTGCGAGAGGAAGGAGTTTGCGGGACAGTCCTGCTATGACAAAAATGCCCGAATCTGTGAAAAGCGATGGTTAGCAAGGCGCTGATGCACAGAGCTAACAGAACGGACACCACTACTAGCTCCTGAAAGTAGCTGGGCTTGTCCGTTTGCGGGTGGGTTTCACCAGACTCTTGGTTTTCCGTGCCAAGCGAGCGAGTAAAGCTCCTGCTGTGAGTGGAGGAGGCTGGTGAATCTTTGGGTGTGTCTGTAGGATCCACTTCTTCGTCTGGTTTAGTCCTGGGCTCTGTTTGTGTAGGTGTGATGAGTCTGGTAGTGAAGATGGAGGTTTTAATTCCCGCTTCGGTGGACGGGGTGCTGTGTGGGAGGTTCGGGGTGGCTGGTGGGACGGTGGGGCTGCTCTTCTGCTTGACGTGGTAGACGCCCAGTGTCTGGGTGTAGCCGTTCTCCTCAGACTGGCACAGGTAAGGTCCCAGGGTGGACGGGGTCGCCACAAAGCTGAGGCCGCCGTCGTCCGACTGAATGTAGATTTTGGGCGAGAGCTGGCTGTTGAGACGCGCCCAGTAGCGTTTGGCGAGGTGTGATGCTCCCGGACACTGCAGGTGCACTACTTCGTTTAGAGACACGGACACCACTTCACCTGGAGGACACACGGTCGAGGAGGTCAGGGGTCAGCATACATACCACACCAAGACAGCAACACAGGCATGCAGTTAAACCAGCACTATGATCAGCACATCAATAAGAAGTCGTGGTCTAATGGTTAGAGAATCGGACTCCCAATCGAAAGGTTGTGAGTTCGAGTCCCGGGCCGGCAGGAATTGTAGGTGGGGGGAGTGCATGTACAGTTCTCTCTCCACCTTCAATACCACGACTTAGGTGCCCTTGAGCAAGGCATCGAACCCCCAACTGCTCCCCGGGCGCCGCAGCATAAATGGCTGCCCACTGCTCCGGGTGTGTGCTCACAGTGTGTGTGTGTGTGTTCACTGCTCTGTGTGTGTGCACTCTGGATGGGTTAAACGCAGAGCACAAATTCTGAGTATGGGTCACCATACTTGGCTGAATGTCACTTCACTTTTTTTTTTTTTCACTAAAGGCTTTTTTTATGAATTTTCCAAAATAAAAGTCAAGGTCACAAACAGTGTTGGGGGAAATGCATTTGAGTTATGAATCAGACTGCCTTTTTAAGTAAATAGTAAAGTAACATTACTTTAATGACAAAATATCAACTAAGTTTTTCCAAATGAGTAATGCCAGTTACTGTTTTCCCATTTATTCACTGACAGCTCTCCTGTCCCAATGTTTCAAGAAATGGGGAATAAGTGCAGAGGCGCTTCCTTCAGACTGAGGATTATTCATTTCACTTTTGGTATGAAAGGGCCTTTACAGTTGCCAAAAATATAACCTTGGGGTTCTTTCTTATTAAAAACAAATGAGCAAACCAAGCCCAGGTGACAAAAAGTAACGCACCAAATTACTTTAAATAAATAGTGAGTTTTTAAATGGAGTACGCAATATTGTAATGCATTACTTTTAAAAGTAACTTCATATCTTAATTGATCTTAATTATGCTACCACTCAGTATGGGCTGGCTAGTTTGGGACAAAATGTTGGTTTGCAGTTTCTGATAAATTTTATTAACCATATTAATTTTATAAATAATTTTAACGGTTAAACACTATAAAACCTGCTTGAAAATTAAAATAATTCTGTGGATGTCACAAGGTCATGAAAATTATATATTTTTGACTTCTACTGAACTAGCCAAGAATAAGATTGCAAATGCAATTAATTATATGTCATATATGATTACTATATAGAAACTATTACTATATAGTACATATAAAAATTATTAACCATGAGACTTGTGGATCAGAAATCATTTATATATGTATATACAGATGCCTAAACATTATATACTTATAATATTATATAATATACTAAACATTATATACATGACCTGCACTCACCTGAAAGGGTTCGGGACTGGGCTGAACGTGACCTGGGGGTCACATATGTACACTGTGCTGACACATTTCCCTCATCTACATCCTGGACACTTTGAAGAGGAGTGAAAAAAGACATTAAAAACGGTTCTGAACGTGTTTTTTTGATGTAACCTAATGAGTGCAAATGCTGAAATCTTAGGTATGAAATCTTATTTCGGTATGAATATGTTTGGCTGTGGTGATACTTACAGATGGTTGTGAGTGTGTATGTCTGTGCAGAGCTTCATCCCAGGGTCCCAGCCACAGAAGGGGTCTCTGGCTAACACACACTCAGCACAGCTCCAGTAGTATGAACAGTTGGACATGGGCACTGAAATGACTCCCTCTGAAGAGCCTATCAGCACTGCACCCTGAACAGAGACAAACACTCACACTCAACTCTTCACACTCTTTCTTGCAGATTCACAAGTAAATTAAACTACTAAGTGAGGATGAAGCTGTAACTAGGAGCACTTTTTATATTATAGATGCTCATTTAAAAATAAACAGTCAGTGAAAAGGTACACAGCTCTCAGAAAATCTGTGCTTTCACGGTTGATGGCCTTCTATAGCTATACCAGTCTAAGAGTCTTAACATGAGGCATGTCTGGGGTCATTCCTTTAGCTTCCAAACAAAGGTCTAAGCAAATAAACACCACACTAGCAAACCTCTTGCAGATCAAATTCAGTTTCTGAGGAAAAGTGACTGCTGAGGCCAGTGAACCCAGGCCTGCATGCTACAGCGGCTGGGTCAGTAACACACAACCCATTTGAACACTGCACACTTTCCGTTTCTTTATCAAACAATCCACAGAATTAAAAACTGAATAAAGACATGTCCAAATGTCTGTCACGAGGAGCTGGCCTGTAATTGGCTGAGCAGTGTGATGGGAGTGGTCTAACACACCATCGGTGTCTCACCAGTGACTGTGATATTTAAACCAGATGTCAACATTAGCACCAAAGGGGACATAACCAAGGAACCTGATTTAATGTGTGATTGTGTCAGAGTCTGAAATGGATTAAATACAGACACACACACACACACAGATGTTGATCTCTGAAGTGATGGTACCTTTGAGACTGACAGCATGAGGTTTTTGACCGGCTGAGGTTGATCAAACACTTGTATCTCCTCAATGATGTGAGCTCCGTTCTTCAAGAGCACAGCTTTGTGCAGGAAGCCCGACTCTACAGGGAACACAGTAAAGGTGATATAAGGGGAAAACATCCATGAGGGGATAACTAAGAAGCATTACAAAAAATTAAAAATGATTTACCCGTGAGCAGGTAAAGCAGAGTGTAATCTCTGCCGCGTGCTCCACGGACTCTCTGAGCTGCAATGTTACTGTAGCTCTTATCAGGTGACACCAATGTCAGGCCCTGATTGACGGGTTGAACACTTTTATCAGCCAGGAAGTTGTCCTTAACAAAGCGGAGAGTGTTGTCCGACGCATTATGGAGGCCACACTGCAGAGATAAACAGCAATGATTTGAACAGTTAGGTTTAAGTGCATAAGAAAACAGAACCAGAGAATCAGAGAATATCATGTCAAACATACAACATGAACAGTAATAATCTTAAAATCCTGACATCTTAAAATTTTTATTACTTTTTTTTTTAATGTAATTTATTCCTGTGATGCAAAGACTGATTTTTCAGAATCATTACTATATCACCTTCAGAAATCATTCTAATAAGCTGATTTGCTGATATATCTGAAATACATTGTAAAATGTCTTTAGTATCACTTTTGATCAATTGAATGCATCCTTGCTGAATAAATGTATTAATTTCTGACATTTGAGCAGAATATAATATAACATCGTAAGGGTCCTCTCAGGACACTCGTGACACTAACCTCTCCAGGACTGGCTATTTGCTCCTGTACCCGTGTGCTCCATTTTAAAGTGTCCCGATTCAGAACCTTGTAATGTCCAGTGAACACCTTTTTAATGTCTTTGAGGCTGAAAGCACACACGGCTGAGCGACCCAAGTTAACTTGCCTAAAAAAAAAAAAAGCTAATTATAAAATAAATCCACACCAGTTTCAAATATGGAAAAAGCAACACCTTTCAGAGTAATTATTTCAATTATGTTTCCTCACCACTGAGAAGTGAAAATCCCATAGAATAGAGTTTCGTCCTCAGACGTGCCCTCTGGTGGTGAAAGGGTGACAATGTCCTGCAGGATGTTGTATGGCAGCTCTTGGCCAGCTTGACAGAGCAGCTGAGCCTTGGCAAAGGTGGTCCAGCGTTTTTGCAGAGTACGCTGGCCTCCCACATCACTCTAAAAACAGATTTACACCTCCTTTAGAATGACATTTTAATAAAAGCAACAAATCTTTCATTTGAATTTGATGGCTGATAACATGCTTGCAACAACAAGTTGACTAACACAAGAAATGCATCTAAAACAATTCTTACGGTGCAAACTTGGGCAATACGAGACACTGTTAACTTGTCAATGAAGTCGTATTCTCTTCCAGTCTCACTGAAGAAGAAATAAACCTTCTCCTCACTGGGAACATACGTGGAGCGGATGAATGTAGGATCTGGAATAGTGTAGTGAATAGAAAACAGTGTACGTTATGAGTAGACAGTAAAGCAAAATCAGAATTAGTTAAATCTAACTCTCTTTGCTTTTGTGGCAGCAGAAACACCACCAAAAAAAAATGTTTCTTACCTTCTAACCAGCCAAGTGTATCATCCAGTTTCACATCTACATGACTGCCTTCGCTCAAGTGGCGTGAAATCACCGGCCGAGTTCCCCTGTAGTCTGCCACTGTTCCGGTGTACAGTTCTCCATCTGAAACACACAAAGAAACATTATATTGTGCTAAATCACATACAAACATCCTTCATTAATAATCTTAGTCATTAGGATCTAGCAAAATGTATTAACCATTTGTGGTTGTGAATATTCATATTTGCTAAATTTTGGATACTAATACACTTCCAGCCTCACATTTTTGCCTCACAAAGTCAGTGACAAACATCACACACACACACACACACACACACACACACACACACACGCACACACACACACACACACACACACACACGCACACACACACACACACTAAAGTTTTAAATTCCACATAGCAAGGGTTTAAGGTAATATTAGGCCAAATAATCATGCATGTGTGGACATTTTGAAAATCAGATCAACTGAGGTTCATGCATGGCTGTAGGTCTGTCTGATGGAGAGGTAAATGTGAAGTGAACCTTCTCAGACCTCATGTCTAGAGTCATATGTCGGCAATCCAAAGATAGGTAGATCAACACTAGGATTTAAGAGCAAGAGGATTAATGGTGTCTGTTCACTGGGGGAAATCTGCCCCTCTCTCTCTCTCTCTCTCTCTCGTTCATTCTACTCTTCTTTGTGGCACACCTTTTTCAACCTTTTTCACACCACACATAACTAACCTGTGAGAGCAGCATCAGCAGGACTGCAACACTTGGGTTATGTTGCACTACAACAGTGACACTTACTGACACTTACATTTTTCCTTTTGTTGGGTAATTTCACTCTCCAATTCTGTACTAAAATTCTTTAAATGTTAATTAAATTAAATTTGTTTTGGAATTTCTTGTGATTACCCAGCATGCACTCACTTTTATAAAATTAAGTTGATGAAATGTCAAATCAAAAACATGTCAAGTATGGAGTTCCACAGGGCTCAGTATTTGGACCTTTACTTTTCTCTCTGTATACGTTTCCCTTGGGCAGAGATAATCAGGAAACATGGCAATAGTTACCACTGTTACGTATGTAACACTCTGCTTTATATTTTCAAACCTGGGCCAATTTAACAGATTATATTTGTGCTTTCAAAGACTAGTAATTTCCTTCTTTCCAAGTCTATCAAAAAATATATTTGTTATTGGACCAAAAATCTCTGAACATAAGACATTAGAATATAAACAAAGCTCTATTCATTTATAATGCAAGTTTGTTGTATAAGTCTGTTGTATAAATATCTAGTTCAGTTATGAAATTCTAGATGTCATTTAATAGATGATTCAAATGCAATCTGCTAGCAATAGCACTACACATCACAAGCTGATTGCTCTCTGCTTATTCTGTAGCTTATATACAGCATATATAGTCTGCCAAAACCAAATACATTAACACTGTCATATCCAGTAACATGCTAAAACTGACAGAAATGTGTTTATAGTGATGTGTTTTCACAGGCTCAGCACTGAAACATAACTTCCAGCAATGCTTCTCCTACACAACACTAATGCTGCTCATGTGAGCAGTGTGAATGCTGACTGAAGCAGGCTCTTACCCACAGTTATGGCAGTGTTCCTCTGGTACGGGTCATAAGGACAGCGGCCTCTGCCTTCTTCTGGCTTACCACTGGGGCCTGTAGCCATGGATAATGTCTTTGAATTCTGTAGAGGTGAGCACATAAAGCATATGTGCATTAAAACACTGATCACAACTTGAATTAGACTAGGAGAAGGTTCACAACACATTTTCAGCACCACTGATTTGTTCTGAAGACACACTGAGAAAATCAATCCAATCCTTCACAGGCTGTGGGGGTTTTATTCAGAAAGCTTTCTATTCAGCATGCACATCTCCCACAAGACACGCACACACACAGATCTTCTTCCTCTCACACTCATGAAAGCACAGAATGAGGAAGAGGCACTAAGACAGTGTTCGCATGACAGGATCGCAAAATGCTCAGTGGCATGTGAAGGACAGTTACGCAGGTTTCCAACTTTAAAGTGAACTGAAAACCACCTAAGTCGTAAACTAATCAAATCTTACTTTAAAAAGTTGTGCAAGGGGACACTACATGAACTTGTGCCCTTAGACAGTATAGCAGGTTTCCACTATCTCAAATAAATTGTTGCTATTTGCCCCCTAGTGCCAAACACACAGAACTTTTAAACTGATTTTGAAGCAGCTGTTAAGTTTTAAAATAAATTAATAATGAATGCATCAAAACAATGCATTTTTTTACTCTGTACTCAAAAGTCTTAATAAGAGCACATCATATGCGGTCTGGTGGTTGCATACAGTTTAGCCACAAGTTTAAATATTTTTACACAATGGAAGCTCTAGTTTACATATGAAAAGCTCTAATGTAAATATGAAAATCCTGCATATAATTAGAACTCTATGCAGCTTTTGTACCACTGGAAATGGAAATGCATGACTTTCAGTCTATCATTTGTTGCAAACCAAGAAAAAGGGGGTTTAACAGGAGTAAACCAAGGGCAAAAATAACAGTGGAAAGATGGATGCTGTCTGTCTTACGATGTAGATGCAGCGGGGGCTGAAGGCAAACGTTCCACAAGCGTACATGTGGGTGGAGTTCAGCACTTGCAAAACCCTCACGAAGTTATGACAATCCATCTGAGGGTGGAAAGGGGGTTCGGTTAAACACCAGCTTAAGAAGACAGATACTTTGTTAAGTTAAACATAAGGGTCAAAAAGGTCAGATCGTTTAGCAGTGAGAGCGGATGGTTTTTCCCATACCTTCATTTTGCCTTTCATGGCACAGTCAGCGAGATCTTTTTCTGACGGAGACCAGTCCAGCTAAAATTTGGGTGTGAAAAATGGATCAGATTCATCACATGGGTATATCAAAGCTGATATTTAGTTGTTTAAAATCTTATTAAAATGCTGCAAGAAAACATTAACTACAAAATATATACATATAAATAAGTGCAAACTCATACGCATATTAAATCACTTTAATTTTCAGAGAACACTGATTACTTAAAACAAATAAAAGTTAACAAATAAAACTTATATAACACAAAATATATCTATTTCAGTGAGAAAAAAAGCTAATATTTATAGACAAAATTATTTTTAGCTTAATCTATTCAAGCGAAAATGTTTGAAAGATCTTGCTGAATGATATGACCATTTTTAAGTCACATGTCACAAAAGAGTTTTATTGTTTATATAAAATATTGTATAAATTAAAACACTATTGTCTCTGACATGAATGGGTTGTTATGCAACACAAATAATAATTTGCTGTGAAAGCTGTTACTATATTATAAAATAGGAGACCGCTTGAATGCTGCATTGACCAAACAGCATGTTTATGTTTAATTATGTTGGTTTCCATTACACTGATTTGGTTATTGGTTATACCTAGTCCTAAAGCAGAACTTCACTGACCTTCTCCTTCATGGTCATCGGATCAGTCTGACTGACATCAATTGAAAGAATGGCATCACGAGCGCCGATGAATAAAGTGCCCTCGTCACCGCTAAGCAACAGCGTGGTGGTGTTGTAAACATCAGGGTTTGTGAAGACATTGAGGGAGCGACCTGGACTACCTGTGACGCAGCAGAAAAGAAAATTAGCTATTAAAGAGCAGAAACATAATTGGAAACATAATGGCAAATTACAGTCTTATTGTATAGTTACCACTAATTACCAATGCAAGAGTAGTATTTTCCAGAATAACAAAATATAAAATCATATTTAGTAATTGACAAAGACATTTAAGTTAATATTTGGGATCATTAAAGTGATAGTTCACCCAAAAATGAAAATTCTGTCATTATTTACTCACCGTCACATCTGTAAGGCTTACTTTTATCAATAATTTATAAAACTAAGGATGTTACATGGACTATTTTAACAATGTACTAATTTTCTGGATCCTAAATGTAGTTGTTGTGTTGCTGTCTGTCCAGGGTCAGAAAGCTCTCGGATTTCATCAAAAAAAAATTTAATTTCAGTTCTGAAGATCTTACGGGTTTGGAACGACATGAGGGTGAGTAATTAATGACAGAGTTTTTGGGGGTTAAGGGATGGAATGCATATTATGTGAATAATTTAACAATTAAAAAAATATCTTTTTTTCCTATTTAACCATCCATCATAAAGCCTGATTTTCCAAAAGCCATTATTATTTTATTCTGAGGTGTTAAGTTGATGAAATGTCAAATCAAAAACATGTCAAGTGTGGAGTTCCACAGGGCTCAGTATTTGGACCTTTACTTTTCTCTCTGTATACGTTTCCCTTGGGCAGAGATAATCAGGAAACATGGCAATAGTTACCACTGTTAAGTATTTAACACCCTGCTTTATATTTTCAAACCTGAGTCAAGTTAACAGATTATATTTGTGCTTTCAAAGACTAGTAATTTCCTTCTAAAACACAGATAATTCTTCATCATGATGTGAACAGATCACAAGTGTATTGAGTTGAATGGGTGAATCTTATCTAAAGTACTGCAGCTATGACTACAGGAGTCTATAACAGCAGTAGTACCATTACAGCACTGCAAGCTAAACAGCTATGTTTGGTACATATACAATGACTTTACTCCTGGATTAAGACATTTTCCCAAGCATATTAAATACCAGTAGATGTAAACTATGACAAGAGTCACATGAATTTTGTCAAAACTACTGGTTTCTTAAGAAGTAGCCATCAGATTCTCATATGTACTATAAACAAACACTGAGCTGCTCAGCAGTAATGAGAGACACTGAGATCAAATTATTGACAGCAGGGGCAGCCAAGCCTCCACAGCAAAAACTGATTATTAATTGTGGCAAAAGACAAAAACCCAGTTCTCATGATAATGATGCAATGCTTCTGTGCGAATTTGAGTCCGCAGGTTTTCTGATGAAGAGATTAGTTTATCAAACAACTTGATGCGTCAAATATAGGCTGATTTTACATTTCAGGGTTTGAGGTTTGTGCTATGAGAAAGAATATTAGTGGTAGACTACTTATGAAATGTGAAAAAAAAAAAATCTTGATTATGGTTTTGTTTCAGCATAGTTACTGTTTTGGATGCACCTAATCAATAATAATAAAATAATAATAATAATAATAATAAAATCTTTCTTTAAACCTCAAGTTATAATTCAACAGGAAGTCTATCTCCCCAGATGAAAGACACTGTAATTTTGAAAGTCAATTCGTGAAGCGTGCAAAGAGAACTACAACTTCCTGTTCATTCTTTATAGACAACATAGAGTCATAAACGTATGGTGCGCTTTTGCTTGACTTTTATTAGACTTACACTGCAGCAGTGGGTTTTTTCCCCCAAGTGGCTGGTTCACCTCAAGTTTGATGTTTGTACATTTAAATGTGGTTTGTACTGTTTTCTCGAGCCTCAAACCTGCCATAGCAGCCAATAACTGGTTTCTATAACGTGATCTTCCCCTGAAAACCACATCTCAGTTCAATCAGGTTCAGTCTAGACTAAGATAAGATGGCTAAAGCTGAAATGCCTCAGCAGACGTGCGACTAACCACATGCAAAAACAAGCATGCATTCAGGCAGTGATGCTATGTGTTAAACAAGAAGGATTGAAAAGTCTCTTATATTAACCAAGGCTGCGTTTGTTTTAAGAAAATACAGTAAACCAGTAGTATTGTGAAATATTATTACCATTTAAAATAACTGTTTGAATTTTTTTTTTTATGTAATCTATTCCTATGATCAAAGCTGAATTTTTCTTCAGTGTCACATTATCTTTCAGAAATCATTCTTATATGCTGATGTGATGCTCAAGAAACATTTCTCATCAATGTTGAACATCAGTTGTGCTACTTTATATATTTTTTTAGGTGGAAACCTCAATATATATATATATATATGATGAATAGAACGTTTATTAAAATGTTCCTTTCGAAACATGTTTCGAAACATGCAAAACAGTAACGCCAACTCTCAATTTAGTTTCATTTTAACTGTTCACATGGAACTTTGTTC
Organism: Carassius carassius; assembly: GCF_963082965.1. Classification (NCBI taxonomy): domain Eukaryota; kingdom Metazoa; phylum Chordata; class Actinopteri; order Cypriniformes; family Cyprinidae; genus Carassius; species Carassius carassius. The sequence goes on from NC_081762.1 coordinate 24,796,512, forward strand.
ATATTTAAATCACGATAATCGTATGTTGTTAAGTAGACAAAATAAATAGGCAGTGGTTCGTGAAGAGACGATGTACAGACCTCAGAATAAACAGCTATGTGTTATGTAATTCTCAAGAACTGAAACTGTAAGCGGTTTAGTAAACAATGTCAACCTAAATATCATATCTATAAATGATGTCTTAAAAGATAAGTGGGTAAAATCTACATCTACAAAAAAAGTGACTGCTTCTCTGTTAGCATCAGTAAATATGTCAGCTCTTGAACAGGAAACGTGCTCGGGTCAAATATGAGCATAGTTCAATACCTAAACTGAAAACAAAAAACCACAGCGTTAGAGAGGAAATAATAAGAGAAAATAAGGAGAAAATGTTGCTTTTCCAATGTCTTAATACCTCTATGCGTTAAATTAATGAATAAATAACAAATGTAAAATTTGATTGCATCTTTTATGAAATGGCTGAAGAATGTTTTTTATAAAATCTTATCCACATTTATATTATATTATCCAAATATATACATATATATATTTTTTTTTTTATTCCTTAAATGTGACTTCAACTTCAAGCTAAACATCCATCTGAAAATACTGTACATATTATTAATGTAATTGGTCATTTCAATACATTTCACACCAATTAATTCTGATTTGATTAAAGGTCTGCCATCTTTAGCAGCAAAAACAATTAAATAAATGGACATCACAACTCTGTGGATCCAATAAACTCATTGCACCCACAAATTGGGAAAGAAGGGGGGTGGAAGTGGTGTTACGCAACTATTTCAGATCTGAAAAGCTCCTGCCAATGTTTGCAGAAACACACAGCGCTATCCGGGCCTTCGCAGAGCGTTCAGAAAAGCGCCGACAGCAAGGATAGTGAGGTCATACAGGAAACAAGCAAGCTTATTAACTTCGAAGTCACATTAAAATCAACACATTCCTGCCCTAGCCGCAGCTCTTATTCTGCCGAGGACATGTGAACGCCTTCCCCGCTCGCTGTCATGACCCTGAGATGAAAACACTGGGCTCCGTGGGGAGGCTAATCCTAAAGCTGAGCCGCAGCATACCAGCTGTCTTCTCCAAACAGAGCTCGGAGCGAGAAGAAGAACGTCAGCACTGCTTTACCTCCTCCACCCAACCAGTATTCACACGACACATGACGACTTCTGTGGAACTGGAGCTCCACAGAAATCTCCTCACAATCCACACCTCCTGACCCTGTGTCAAAAGCTTCGTAACGGGTTTAAAACCACTGATTTTCAGGAAATTACAATCTGCTTAAAAACAAATGATACATTAGAAGGGTTATTAAAAAAAAAAGAGATACGGTCTTCTAAACTGTTTAATGTTCTGGTCACAAAAGGGGGGAAAGGAAGAGAAATTTCCAAGTAAATCTTGGCTCATTGGCAGCACGTGATGGCGAATTACACCGAACTAAAGTCCTGTAATTCCTCGTATCAGCTGCTCTCTTCTTTGTAACGGTTGTAAAGAAATGTGGATGTGACAGTCAGCACACGGCTGAGAAATGACGCATTCGCTCAGTGCAAACCAGTTCATTCATAATGACCCAAAACATTAAAACCTCCTTGACCCAGTGTAATGCAGAAGTACTTTGTCTTGACTCAAAGAAATGTCAATGTGACCAAGCAGAGGTTGCAGGATTGGAAGTGTGCTTGACTACCCACTGTGTCTGTACCTCTGTACCTTTCTTTAGCAAAACTTACTTTGTCTTTTAAGATAAGTTTATTTTACTATAAATTATTTGGTCACGCTTTACTATAACATCCAACTGTGCACAATTAACTAACAACCTTTGCCATGGTAAACTCCTAATTTGTAGCTCATTAATAGTTAGTAAGGTAGTTGAGTTTAGGTATGGGGTCGGGTTAAGGGATCTAATAGTCATACAGAATAGGACATTAGTTTGTGCTTTATAAGTATTAATATACAGCCAATATGCTAGTAATATGTATGCTAATAAGATAGTGAGAATCGGTCACTAAACCAAATTATTTTGAAACTTTCAAACTAATTACCAATTATTTTGAAACTTTTAGTTCAGAACTTTTAGATCACTTTCACCACAACAAAAACAAAAAAGACCATTTATTATAACAAAGTATCCAAAATTACTTCTATCAACATACAAAGAAAGCATGAAAAACAGTAAAAAAAAAAAAAAAAAAAATTATCACTGTTATAAATAACACGAATCTTCATAAAAAATGAATCAAATCTGAATTCAGATTCTAAAAGTGGCATATATGAACCCTAAACATTGCAATTGAAGTGTGCTGATTACGTAGGAGTTCAGAACCAAAGACACGGCAATGATTAAATCGGAGCTACATCAGCATTATCGTCATTTCTTGATGACTTATCTAAAAAGAAAGCTGACATAACGTTACTCCCAAATATATTTTTAGGTCGCACAGATTAAATTTCAGGAGCATATGCGACAAAAATGTTGGCAATTTCGAGCCTTGTAGAAGCTGCTAAACTTTCTAGCTAGAAGTAAGCAATAACCAACATGGCGTTACTTTGCTAAGTTAGCCCAGAATCGTTTAACATTAATGTTATGGAATCATGACATAAGCGATCAATTGATTGGTCAAATTTTACTAGACCTGCATATAAAAATGAAAGACAATATATAGGATTTGCTTACATGAATCACCCGTGTTCACGGTCTTCGTCAGTCAACTGAAGCTGTTCACGTGAGTAGATGGTTGGGTGTGTGCGCATTCAGAACGGTGCGCGTACACTTTGAACTTCAATCGTGACAAATTATTGGACTATTGGCTGAGTGACATGACGACATGATTCAAAGGCACAAAAAACGTTGACAGCAGTGAGCGATCATTATGTTTACCAATACCCGACCCATCGCAACCCCCCCCCCCCCCCCCCGCACCTCACTTTCTTATATTGGTAGCCAGGATGATTTTGTACCTTTCCAAATTCATTCTGCTACTGCCATCATACATTAAGTCATCATTAAAACGAAGAGGTCCTGTTCTAGAGACAGCCATGCATGCTCATGCCATGAAACCACCTCCACCAAGCTTTATAGATGAGGTTGTATGCTTAGGATCATTTGCAGTTCCCTTTTTTTTCCACACTTAGATAAAGGTTAATCTTTGTCTCATCGGTCAATCAACTCAGTTCCAAAACTCTACTGGCTCACATTTGTGAAGAATCTTGCCTTTCTATTTTTGGTGCTGATCAGAGGTTTGTATCTTGTTGTGTAGCTTCTCTAATTCTGTGTCAAATTCTCCTGTGGACAGTAGATTGACAGAGCATCACCCCAGCTTTCTGGAGGTTGTTGCTGATTTTACAAACATGTATTTTATAGTTTATTTTCACAGTTTTTATGATTTGTCTGTCATCAACTACTGTTGTTTTTCTCAGCCGATCAGGTCGTTGTTGGTTGCTGATGTCACTGTAGTTTCCAAACTCTTGATTTCTCTATGCCCTTTGTTTTATCTATAGTTCTAATTGACTTCCTCTTTTCTTTTAGCATCCAAATTGCTTGCTTTTCTTTCAGAATCTGCTTCCTCATCTTCATCCTGGTTTGTGTGTTTCATCATCAAATGCAAGACTTAGAATGCAGAAGCAATGGATCTATGACATTAAGAAGGCACTGCACATGTGCCCAAGATATTGGCATGCTTATTTCTTTCCCTGTTGATCATATTATGAAATCTACACCACAACCTTCAATTAAATCAGAATTTTATTTGGATCGAAGGAAGAAAAAAAACACACAAAGACTTTTTTAAATCCAGTCGAGCCATTAATCGGATTATTAACTGATTATTTGGGTGCACTTAAATGCAGCTACATGAACAAAATCTTACTTGTAATAAACAATTACTGATGCAAATATCCCAGAAATAATTTACAAATCATACTGCAAAAAATAAAAGAACACAAAAGGCATATATTGAGGCAGGCTACTGCTTATTTGATCAAGTCAGGCGTTCATGTTTCTGCAGCTACATTATCACATCAGACTCGATCACCTGCGTGAGTGTGATCTGACTCACTCTGACACGACTGTATCTGTACTGCTGGGAAACAGGGACTCCGTCTGAACTAAGCCCTGTAATCTTCACACTCACGTCTGGACATTTACATGACGAGTAAGCAAACACTCACAGGTCAAATGACTGATCCTGAATCAACGAAATCTGCATGTCTAAGCAGCTGTATATGCATCATTCAGTTGTTCAGATAAACAAGGAGAAACTGTTTTGACAGATCCGTGTGACTTCTGCCAGGTCAGCCTGATTCTGCCCTGCTTCCCCAGCTCAGACTGGCCTCCTCTGATCTAAAACTGTGGTTCAGAGAACAAGGGCCTCCATTCATTAAGAAGAAACTAAATAACCACTTTTAACTACATCAGCGAATTCATTTGTTTACTTTCTTGTTTCTCAAAAGTAGGCAGTTTCAACTTCCTTGTCTGTGACCCAGCATTATTTAACGTTAGATGGTCAATTTATTTGAACCAAAGAAATTAAAATGCAATATAAAATTAGTATAGCAATGCTTACGGTACTTTGTTTTATTGCATTTTATATTTTATTTTGCAATTATTATTCTTAATTAAGACATTTAACTGATCATTTATATTTAGCAAGGATGCATTAAATTGTAACATTTAAAATTTGCTTTCTATTCATCAAATGATTCTTTAAAAATATATTTTCCATAAAAATATTATGTAGCACACCTGAAATATTTCTTGAGCAGCAAATCATCATATTAGACTGATTTCTGAAGGATCATGTGACACTGAAGACTGGAGTAATGATGCTGAAAATTCAGATTTGATCACAGGAATAAATTACATTACAAAATATTGCAATAGAAAACTGTTATTTTAAATGCCATAACATTTTATAATATTACTGTTTTAACTTTGTGCTTGATTAAATAAATGCAGCTTTAGTAAGCACTCCAATTCTTTGCATTGATACTGTGGCAGCACTGTTTGTTAAGCAATCAAACCAATAAAAACTCTGAAAATATAATTGTTTAACTTCTTATGAACGTCAAAGCTAACATTTACCAACAGCATTATTCAAATGTGTCAAATCAATGACAGCAACTACAAGTTCCTAGATTTTATTAACCTGAGAGAAGGACCTCGTTTAAGTAAGTGTGAGGCCACAGGAGAAATGAAACCTTAACTAGAAGTTTCAGAAATATATCCAGAGGCCATTTTAGGATGTCTGCATCACAGCTCCCATTGAGGAGTCCAATGCATTCTAATCAGAGCAGTAAGTATGTTCTACATGGAACGATATTTATTGTAATGACCTCTCTTAGGCTTTTTGCATGTTATCTTTTCTTGTTAGTGAAAAACTAAATCAATTTCCAAGAGAAAGCTTTTTAATGTACTAACATTTCTAAACCAGTTGGATTTTAAAGATACACAAATTATAAAAGTGGATGAACATTTTGTGCAACCTGATGGTCAAACTGAATCAGACTGACTCAAAGTTGTGGACAATAATTTCTTAATAAAGTGCTTAATGACTGCAAAATCTTTATGAATTAATGCATTCTTAATAATAAGCATTCGTTTTTACATTACATTTACATTATTCATTTAGCAGATGCTTTTATGCACAGCATTTCTGCAGGATTTTAAGCTCAAATTTAGCACCTTTTTAAAGACCTGAACACATATGATTAATACCATATGAGCGGGGTAGGGCAATGTCTATAGTACCATCTAAAGTACCATAAAATACCATTAGCATAATTTACAGTTCAGATACAAGTTTTCACAAAAACAAAAATGTTTTATAAAATGAAAAAAAAAAACTTTAAATTGCAGCCTTTAAAGTCAAAAGTATTAATTGTAATATTAATTTAAACAATTATTATCAATAAATGATTATATCAATTAAATAACACAAATTAGGGATGTGCAATACTGATAACAAATATATAAAATATTCTGGGATTAGTGTGTTAGTGTGCTTATATTTTAAGGATTACCGTGGACAGCTGTTCATATTCTCTGTGGTCAGTTCACAGCAGCAGTATAAATTAATAATTTCCATCAAGTTTTATAGGCATATTTACCCAAGTCATTTTTTTTCTAAAAGTGTGCACCATCTTTTAAGTCAGATTCTTGCATTTGGGTTGTTACTAGGCCTGTCGCAATAGTCAATAAATCAATTAATCGCACAATAAAACAATAAAAAAAAAATGAGCTCGATAGGTTTCGTGAGTTGGTTCTTTACACATCACCTGGTGCGCTTGTGTCATTCTGAAAAGCTGAGATGTTTTTAACTAGATGTGGTGTGGACGCACCTGGAAAAAATTAGCGTGTCCACCGCGTCGCTTCCATTATGAGCACGCATACTGCATTTGAAATAACGAACTTGAGCGCCCAAAAGACGCGATATGTGAACGGCCCTTCATCGGTCAAAATGTTTACTTTCGGTTAACGGTTAAACGGTCAATATGAGCATACCTTACTGGCATATAAACATAATATAACATACAAACATACAAAATTAATTAATTTTAAGCCAAACAAAGTCAACATGTTGGTATTTCTTGCTCGGAATCTGCCATAAAATCAAATAGTTTATTGTTTATTGATCTTTGAAAAGGTGTACCTGCGTTATTATGCCATTATCATTATATTACCGTATTTTTTGGACTGTAAGTCGCACCTAAGTATAAGTCGCATCAGTCCAAAAATACGTCATGACGAGGGGAAAAAATATATAAGTCGCACTGGACTATAAGTCGCATTTATTTAGAACCAAGAACCAAGAGAAAACATTACCGTCTACAGCCGCGAAAGGGTGCTCTATGTTTTCAGTGTTGACTACAGGAGCACTGAGCAGCATAGAGCGCCCTCTCTCGGCTGTAGACGGTAATGTTTTCTCTTGGTTCATTTCTCTTGGTTCATGTCAAATTAATTTTGATAAATAAGTCACACCTGACTATACGTCGCAGAACCAGCCAAACTATGAAAAAAAGTGCGACTTATAGTCCGGAAAATACGGTAGTTGAAACTGGTTTTAGAACGACAATATTATCGTTTATCGCAATCATTTCTTGGACAATTTAACGTCCATCAAAAATTTGTTATCGTGACAGGCCTAGTTTTTACCAGGCAACTTAAATCAGCATCAACAGAATTTATCTTTGCAATGCAGAGGAAACACAGAAGCTGCATTAGAAGCATCATTTACAGGCATTTACACACTTGTTTAATGCAGCTCAGAGGGACATGGAATACCTTAACATGCAGTTACAAATGCATGGATAATGTTTTGATATTTTAAACATAAAATATTGAAAGCTGATGCTTGAAATTATAAAAAAGGATACATTAAATGTGAAATTAAAACCACCAGTAGACAGCAGCAAGTCACTGTTAATAAGTGAGTCATAACGATTGAACAGAATCATCTAAATTGATTCCTTTGAGAACAAAACAGCGTCCTGTAGCTCAGAGACGCAAAACAGCCATGTGGCTTTGTTTGAAATGATTTTTGTTGTTGTTGGAGAAACAAAAATATGGTGTTTATATGTAAATTCTTAATATTAACTACTTGTTTATTTAACTGTTGTATAAAATCAATATCACATTTGTAATCATGCTTGCTTTTGGAGAAAAAAAAACTGCACTCTTCATTAGGGCTGGGTGATGTATCGAATATTAGCGATATTATCAGGATAATTTTGACGACGATTTAAAATTGGAAAATATCGAGAATATCGAATATTTCAAAATTCAAGCATACTTTCCCAAAAGAACTTGCAGAATGTCCAAAAAGGAACATGTAACTGCGGACTGCTCTACGCACCTCTACTACGAGAGCTTTCCTGAGCAAGGTAGTAATACAAAAGTTTAAATCCTTGAATCAGAGCTTAACTGTAACAAGGATACATTTTCTGTCCGGTGTTTGCTTATTTTAAGCAATCTGGTAATCATGTGCACTTGCTTACTCCTCATTGCAGAAGCGCCGCCGACGATGATCTGAAAACACTAACAAGCTGGAGTTTAGCATCTAATGAAAGCGTCGTTCAGCCGGCCTGTGTTCTGTCATGAGGTCTCAACTGTATTGTTTCCACTGTATTATCAACTGTATTGTGATCGCTGGATAAATGCACTTACTCGACCGCTGATGTTTGAATAGAGAAACATAGACTATGGCCATTTTGAATTACTATTGGGGAATTTCACTGTTATATTTACCAGTTTTCATGATATAGAGCGAGAGAGTGCAAAAAACTTTGGTATTATTTATATATATACATTTATATATGAGAAATAGCTATGTGCTTCGGCAACTAGCTCCCCATCTAAGAGGGTTTTTAGTGTCAGTAGGAACATAGTTTCATGCCACAGAGCTTCTCTTAAAACCACAGACAGTTGACAGACTTGTGTTCTTAGCTAAAAAGCTTTAAAAAACTAAAAAAGCTAAAAAGTTGACAGAAAGTACTTTCTGTACTTGTTTTGCACTGCTTCAGTTACATATAGGCCTACATGTGTTCATTTAATAAAAAGCAGTAAGTGATCACTTGGACTAGATTTTTTTTAACTGCTTAAATTAGCTGTTTAATCTAAATTGTTTTTGTTGCTTTTTTTTTTTTTTTAATGGGCAAAGGTAAATCATGTTTTTTTATTATTACTATCATTTCAATGCATGTTCAGTGCTCATGTTTATTTAGTGAAATATAACATAACGTTAGCCTTTTCAAGTTTAATCATCACATTCAGCCATATCACATTTCTGGTCTTTCCGTCCCCAAATTTAAGACTTCTTGAAATCATAATTAAGACTTTCTTGTACAGTTTAAGACTTTTTAAGGCCTTAAATTTGATACAACTGAATTTAAGACCTTTTAAGACCCTGTGGAAAACCTGATCCAAAGTGACTTACAAATGAGGACAATTGAAGCAATCAAAAAGAGCAATGATACGCAAGTGCTATCACAAGTCTCAGTTAGCTTAAGTAATGACACGTAGTGAGGCTTTTTTACTATATAATAAATAAAAAGAAAACCAATACAATAAAATAAGAATAGAGCAAGCTAGTGTGAGAGGCCTTTTTTGTTTTTGTTAGTTGTATAATAAATTAAAAGAAAACATAGACTGAATACAAATTTTTTTTTTTTTTTTTAAGCAAACAAGCAGTCAATGAATAGTGTGCGAGTCTATAAGGAGCACGTTTTTTTTTATATAAGAATAGAATTAGAATAGAGAGTGCTAGAGTTAGAGGGTCAAATAAAGACGGAAGAGATGCGTTTTAGCCGATTCTTGAAGATGGCTAAGGACTCAGCTGCTTGGATTGAGTTTGGCAGGTCATTCCACCAGGAGGGAACAGTTAATGAAAGAGTCTGTGAAAGTGATTTTGTGCTTCTTTGGGATGGCACAATCAAGCGACGTTCACTTGCAGAATGCAAGCTTCTAGAGGGCACATAAGTCTGAAGTAATGAATTTAGGTAAATGGGTGCAGAGCCAGTGGTAGTTTTGTAGGCAAACATCAATGCCTTGAATTTTATGCAATCAGCTGTTGGTAGCCAGTGCAAATTGATAAACAGAGGTGTGACGTGTATTCTTTTTGGCTCATTAAAAATTAATCTTGCTGCCGCGTTCTGGATTAATTTTAAAGGATTGATAGAACTGGCTGGAAGACCTGCCAAGAGAGCATTACAATAGTCCAGCCTGGACAGAACAAGAGCTTGAACAAGGAGTTGTGCTGCATGTTCCCAAAGAAAGAGCTTGATCTTCTTGATGTTGATAAATAATAGTTTAATGGTCAATATTTTATGTTACAAACTCATAATAGTTTACTTGTTGCTCTAATGTTGCTCCAAATGTAATGGACAATAATTAATATGACATTCTACATATAACTTGCACATTGCATATAGGTGAAACATAAAAATACTAGCCACGTTTCTGCAGGTCTTGCTGGCATAATCACAGCTAAGCATCTCATCTAATCCGAGTCTTACTTTCAGTAAGCACCTGTCCCAGTCACTGCAGTGCACGGCTAAACCAAGTGCACTAGGGTCATTTTATAGCCATGCAGGCCATTATCAAGCTGTCTTCATTTCATTTTAAACAAGTTTCTGATATGAATATAAAAATTAAAATATCTAAAAATTAAAAGCAGTAACAATACTGACAGTGACAAATTTCATTTTAAAATCATAGAGTACATATAAAAAAAACTAAAGCTAGTATTCAGATAGCAAGAAATTAGAATATTGATTCAAAATATTGTATTTTATTATATTATTTTATTATTGTTTTTGTATAAATTATTATAATTTGATTATGTCACTAAGGCCCTTAAGTGAGTTCTAAAGAAATTTCAGCATGTTGACCTCACCATTTGGTGGTCCATGTTTTGAAAATATTAATACTGAATTAATTCAAAATGTTGGTACATTTTAATAAAAAAAAATAAGTAAAAAATAAAATAAAATACTTATTTAGGCGACAGTAAAAAAAAAAAAAAAGCTTCAAAACAATTAGAAAGAGGGTTGATATTGTTAATTAAAACTAATGCTATCAAAAATAGTTGAAACTACAATATAAATATTAGATCAAATCTATTTCAGTTAATTGGCAAGGCAAGGCAACATTTATATTTATTTTTCATTAAGCTGAAGTACTAAAATTACTAAAACTGAAGCAAAACAAAAAAATTAAGGTAAATCGAAATATATATATAATAAAAATTTAATGAAAAATGCTAATAAAAATATTCAAACCTAAATAAGTCATTAAATTTATATAAAAAAAGATAGTTAAATAAAATTAATAAATATTATGATCAAATGAAAAAGTAATAAAAATATACACAAGTAGCAAATTCAAAATATGAATACATTCTATAAAAAGTAAATACATAATTCTAAAAGAACACTGATCCAAAGGTGTCACATTCATGTTATTAAAAGATACATTCAATGCTGATATGAGGATGTAAAGCATCCTAAGGGTATGTTTATGAGTGCTTAGCTCAAGTGGCACAGAGGTCTTTAGGTCTTGTTAAATGCTGTACTTGATTAAGAAATTCACCATCTGAACACCTTCAGAACAACAGCGGCTCACAAGATCCACAAGTCATTCAAATATCTAACAGCATTTAAAAAATTAAAAAATAATAATAATTATAATAATAGTAAATGACTAAATGATAGTTCAAAATCTTCACAAGTTTAAAAATAAGCCTTACCCATGGGAAAAGAGAGTCGGGGGAGGACATGAGAATGACAGCTGAGGACAGTCAGAAGAGACAGACAGGCGCAGAGTGTCACTGAATGCACCATCCTGAGAACAACAGATGAGCTGAAGCAAAGACCGGTCTATCTGTCGCTGTTGGGGTCTGCTTCTGTTCTTTCAGCACTGAGAAGCCCACAGGGACACCACTTCAAACAGCCAAAGCAGTCTGCCGTCATCTCATCTGAGCAGAAAAATTAAGATCGGGTTAGACATCAGTAGGCGAGTCTTTTAAGTCATCACTTCCTTCTCAATTCGCCTCTTCCTCTTTCAGAAGTTCAAAGCTTAAGAAACAGTCAAGAGATTACATACATCAGCACATGACTGTCTTCATCCATGAGCAGGGCATGAAATAAGTTACTTTTCAACATTCATGCTATTGAAAAAGATGCTACTGACCACCATCCAGAGAAAGTCAGCGCAATGAGAAAATGTAAAATGACCATGAACAGTGTAGAGCAGAGACATCACAATATGCGGATATTTCCATTTAATATTGCCATATCTATACATGTTCACATTGTATAATAAAAACATTAAAATAACTTTGCAGTGGATGGGTTTCTTGCATCAGAGAGTGTGGAGCAGGAATTGGAAAACTCGAAGGAGGTGAAGGGTTTTCAGGATAAATCATGAATCACGTTTGATCTAATGACTGTTTGATGGAAATCCCTGTGAGGCAAGAACAGAAACATGGTGACTAGTGTCTTGTGCTTGTGCAAAACCATATTTACTAAACACTTGTTGATGTGAAATGCACTCTTGACCATCACGCATTCATACAGGAACCAATGATCCGGATCAGTAGTTTATTCATAAACACAATGACTTATTTCACAAGAATCCTTTACATTCATTAAAAATTATTTTTACTGTTTTTGGGAGTGTAACATCTCAGTATGAACTGTACTAAGAATATTATTTGATGGTTACACTATGAGACTTTTTTTGGATTGTTCTTGTAAAAGCTAAACAAGTGTTTTTTTTTTAAACCACATTAAACAAAAAATAATACAAAGAGTATTTTTCAAATGGCACATTTGTTTTAAAGTACACTTTTAAACTAATGCTTTTTCTTTATCCTGGACACTTATTTGTCATTGACCCAGACAATAATAAAAAAACCTGAAATTTTAGTAAAACGACATACATTAAGCTCACATGTGATGGGATTATATACACTCACCTAAAGGATTATTAGGAACACCTGTTCAATTTCTCATTAATGCAATTATCTAATCAACCAATCACATGGCAGTTGCTTCAATGCATTTAGGGGTGTGGTCCTGCTCAAGACAATCTCCTGAATTCCAAACTGAATGTCAGAATGGGAATGAAAAGGTGATTTAAGCAATTTTGAGCGTGGCCAAAGTCCTTTCAGGCAAGTCGTGCCACTCGGCCGCCATCTTGGCAACGCCTCCGGGCAGCTATTTCAGAATAACAAGACCAGGCTCCTATCTAAATGAATGGGCAGAGAGTCAGAACTGCACTTTCACTGGTCACCGGGACATAAAAACTGCAAGTATAGAAACAGCAGTAAAATATGATAAAACTCTCAGAAAAATTTTGATGACTTTGCCCCAAAATAAGGTTTAAAACGCCTTTTTCCCCACAGGCTACACTGTAAAAAGTTTAATTATTTTTTACTCAATTTTATTGGTGAAACATTTTTACACTCAAAAAATACTATACTGTATGAATTGAGTAAATGCAAGTAAAAAAATTAAGTAAATCTGAGTAACTGCATCTGGTACATTAACAAATAAAATTGAGTAGAAATAATTGAACATTTAAACATTTAAAAACAATATTTATGAGTAATATTAACTGTTTTTATTAATGAGTAATATTAACTTTTTATTTTCTCCAAACTCACTCTACTCCACACAACCACCAGTATACATGACATTGGCCTTTTATTGTCAATGAGTACAGCAATACAGCACATTTTACACTGTATACAATATTGCCTACATTTAAACTCATTTAACAAACATTTTATAAGTAAAAATTAAATATTTAAAAATTCAGGTAGCCTAATTCAAGTGTAATCAAATCAACCCAATATCCACCGGATCAGCGCTGGTCCTCGTGCCGGAGACGGACTCGCCTCTGCGGGTGAACTTTGAACTTCATACCGCCGTCCTGCGTTTCACTCACAGCCGATAGATACTGCGAGTGACTGACATAACCTGCCAATAAACAAACAGTGACAGTTCTGAGGACATTTTATCATCCAAATGATAATAATTATATTTATTATCACTAGGAATGAAGTCATGTGTTTATGCAAAGCGTTTCAATCATGCAAAAAGCCAGGCGCGACTCTCGTTTAGGTGTCGAATTACGCCTCTGTATGTTGTTTTGCATTAAATATGATTTAAAGCACAGTAAAGATTTTATAGATAAAATAAAACATACACAAACCTGAATTTCACAGAGGAAATGCACCAAATCTGCGACGCTGAGAAGAGAGCTGTTGTCTGGAGACTGGAGAGTTCAAACTGCCCGCGCTCACTGACTCAACCAACCGTCGAGTTGTCGTCACGTCAGAGGGTGGGGGAGGGGTGCATTGTTTTAATTGAGTAAACTTACTCAAATTTTAAGAGTGTGTTAAATATATTAATAATATTGATTTGAATTAAGTAATATTTTTGTTTCTTGAAACAGATCAGTTTAATTCAACATTCTCAAATATTTTGATAGAAATGTCACAAATATATTAAGTATATTATAAAGAAATAATTGGTTAGTCAAATACTAAATAATTTTATTGAAAACAACTTAAATATATCTGTAAATTTGAGATAAAATGAACTGTTGGATTTTCACTCAATTATTTTGGTATGTTTAACTCAAACAATCAAGTACACGATATTCAGAGATTTTATTAAGTTAATAAAGTTAAAAATTTCTGTAATATTTACTAAGCCACAGAATTATTTTTTACAGTGTATACTTGTACTATGCATGCGAAAGGGTTCCTCAACTGTGCGCATACGTCAGTGGAACCAGACGATAGTCTTAAATGTTTCCCGGTTTGACTGTTAAAAGCAAGATGATTGGCTTTCCAGCGGGAGGGGCGGGACATTTGCATACAACCGCCATCTTTGCCGTTACGGGTTTTCTTTATATAGTTGTATTGAGGATTGAGGAAGTAGCATGTCTGTTATAAATTGTCTCTGGCGTGACATGGTTGTTGGTGCCAGACGGGCCGGTCTGAGTATTTCACAATCTGCTCAGTTACTGGGATTTTCACGCACAACCATTTCTAGGGTTTACAAAGAATGGTGTGAAAAGGGAAAAGCATCCAGTATGCGGCAGTCCTGTGGGCGAAAATGCCTTGTTGATGCTAGAGGTGAGAGGAGAATGGGCCAACTGATTCAAGCTGATAGAAGAGCAAAGCATTTGTGAAGCCACAACAGGCACAACCTTGAGGCGGATGGGCTACAACAGCAGAAGACCCCACCGGGTAACACCTATCTCCATTACAAATAGGAAAAAGAGGCTACAGTTTGCATGAGCTCACCAAAATTGGACAGTTGAAGAATGGAAAAATGTTGCCTGGTCTGATGAGTCTCGATTTCTGATGAGACATTCAGATGGTAGAGTCAGAATTTGGCGTAAACAGAATGAAAACATGGATCCATCATGCCTTGTTACCACTGTGCAGGCTGGTGGTCGTGGTGTAATGGTGTGGGGGACGTTTTCTTGGCACACTTTAGGCCCCTTAGTGCCAATTGGGCATCGTTTAAATGCCCCGACCTACCTGAGCACTGTTTCTGACCATGTCCATCCCTTTATGACCACCATGTACCCATCCCCTGATGGCTACTTCCAGCAGGATAATGCACCATGTCACAAAGCTTGAATCATTTCAAATTGGTTTCTTGAACATGACAATGAGTTCATTGTACTAAAATGGCCCCCACAGTCACCAGATCTCAACCCAATAGAGCATCTTTGGGATGTGGTGGAACGGGAGCTTCGTGCCCTGAATTTGCATCCCACAAATCTCCATCAACTGCAAGATGCTATCCTATCAATATGGGCCAACATTTCTAAAGAATGCTTTCAGCACCTTGTTGAATCAATGCCACGTAGAATTAAGGCAGTTCTGCAGGCGAAAGGGGGTCAAACACAGTATTAGTATGGTGTTCCTAATAATCCTTTAGGTGAGTGTATATTAAACCTGATTTCTGAAGAAAACATATGCAGTGTTTATCAAAGTGATGCCAGGCATTGCTATGTGGTTGCTAAGGTATTCTTTTTGGCTTTTATCATGTTGCTATGAGGTTATTAGGGTGTTTTGGTCAAGTCACGTCACCTTCATTTATAAAAGCACTTTAAATCAAGAGACTATTTTAAAGCAGCTTCTTAGACATTACAGTAACAGAATCAGTAGCTGCTCTTCCATTACTCTTCAGGTTGCAAAAACTGATATTTTTTTTCTTTCTTTATATCTTGATAGTGTAATTTAATGATGTTTAACTTGTCTCTCTTTTTGGATCAGTGCTTTTTCAAGTTCGGTCATGTGATCTCCTAAAACATTATGTGATTTCGAAAATCAAGATTGCTCCCAGTTGCTTAAACGGTCTTATACAGACAAGTTCATGTCAGGGCTGCTCCGATCACGATTGGCCGATCGTTATGAGCATCTCGTCAGTAAAGCCGGTTCTCTAATCAGCGGTAAATTCCTTCAGGTGCGTGATTTCACATAGAGCAGCTGTTACTACACGGAGCCATTGTTAACTGAGAAGATGCGCAAATCCACGTTCATTTCATCGGAGCAGCCCTAGTTTATGTTGAGAAGACACAGGAGTTACAAAACTAGTCGATTATGTCTGTGAAGGTAAACAGCTGGGAAATTTTTTTTATGTTTATATTAGATCAATGAGGCAGCCGCTTAATATACAGTAAATAAATCCACTGCTCTCTTGTCTCCTCTGAGGAACCGTCAGCATGCTTTACTGGAATTTCATTATGGCGTTTATAAAACTGGAACAGACTAAGGGTTGGTAATATTATAAAAATATCCCCTTTCTACATCACAGGGGGAGCGAAATCAATTATTAATATCCAGCTACTGATTCATAATCCAGTGGAATCAAATTCAGTGGCTAGTGTCTTTTAAACAACAGCTAAGCAAACCAAGAGGTGGCGGCACCAAGAACCCACGACTGGTCTTTGTAATTTTTCTGATTTCTAGATAAAGCTCAGGTATGTCCATTGTACATTTCACACCCCCCCCCCCCCCCCCAACTTTTAGATTAAAGTCACAAGTCTTATACATGTAGCCTAACTTGAGTCACTTATATAATGACACACCCCTCCGAAACAATCTAAGGAATCATTCATGTGTGCATAACAAATGGCAAGTAACATTAAAAAGATGAATACAAGCAGAGAGTATGAGCCTTTGCAGTAGTGAAGACCATCTTAGCAAGTGTCCTTCACTAGTCTTGGGTGTTGCTAAACAGTACATTGGTTTACAATATACACAGCACATGCAACAAGACAATAAATGGTTACTTGTTTCACCTGAACAGCATGCACTTCTTACACACTACTCTGCCAGTCATTACCAAAAAAACTCAAATTACTCATTCATCATTTCGGTAGTGTGTTGAGCACAGATTTGATTTCCTTTTTCCTTTTATGCTGGCCAGTGGCATTAAACGGAACAGGCATATAAGAATTACACAATCATTAGTTCCCTAAAATTGTGAGCAAGAATTAGTCACCGGCGGTTTCAGTTAGTCATACTTCCAACAGGATTCATGTCGCAGCAGCAGTTCAAAAGAAAACATGACAGTAACATACAGGGCTTTTAAAACATTTTGGTTGCAAAGGACCCAAAAACAATGCATGAGATCCCCTTCATAAAATGTAAAAAGTCCCGATATGTTTTGAATATGTATAGTGTGTGAAAGAAATATTAAGCACAATATTAGCATTTCCAAGAGAAATTGGCTTTTAGGTTGGTCGCTATATTGGCGATAAAGCAAATTATTTAAATATTATCTAGAAAATGGTATGTACTTTATAATCTGTTAACATTAACAGACAATGAGTCTTCCTTTCAAATCTTAATGTGATGTATATAAAATGGAAATATACAACTTTTAATGCAAATTTTTTAGCACTTTTCACCTAGTTCATAGGAGTTTTACATGAAAATATCACACTATTACACATTATAATAGTATTAATAACTTCTTCAATTAATTTTTTTCTCCTATATTCTGCTATAAAACATCCAATCCAAAGTCTATTCTCTTTAAACGAATAGCACATTAAAACCCTGATGCTATAAAGCAGACTATATTTTCAACATAAGACTTTTCCATTATGATAGACATCTTAAAACCAAAAGAAGTGCTGGATACTCCAAACTTTATCCACTGCATGACGCTCAGCTGTCAGCAATTGGTCATATCTTGACTTCAATCATATGATAGCAGACGCTGAATGTTACAACAGAGTCATTCACATCTGATTAAGCATCACGGCACATTGAGCCAGACAACAGTCCTGTGTGTGTAAACAGGTCTGATGAGTGCCTGGAAATCTACTGAAGAGTGTGAAATAGCACAAACTGTAAGAGATCTAGTGTGACAGTAGGGCTGGACGATTATGGCCTAAAAGCAAAACCTCGATTAGTTGAACATTTTACCTCGATTACGATTAATGAACGATTATTTTGTTGCGGTTTTGTCTTTTTGCCCTCATAGTTCACTGACAAGGTTTGTACTGTAAATATGATTGACTATTAAAGGTGAGATATTTTTTTCCTATTCAAAGAGCGATCTGACATCATAGCATCATATCAGCAGTTATTTTATCTATGTTCGTGACATTTCTTACAGATTATTGCTCGGTGTAAGAGATGAATAAAGATCAGATAAAGATAAATTAGCACAGTAGCCTACCAGTACCAGTGATTGCATGTGTGAATTAGTCATACCGTCATTATTGTGAAGCTGTGGGTTGTAAATAGCCTAGTTCCTTCAAAAGTAGAAAAATATGCTATAATAAGTTTGAAATTCTAAGCTACTTAAGTGATAAATCACAGGACAGCGCTGACAACTAGTTTCTGTGTTCCTCTGTGCGCGCGATCTTCACGGCTACTGTTTATATGAGATTTCGTGCCACAATGCAGCTGTGCGAACTAGGGCTGTCAAAATGGCTGAAAAACTAAATTCAATTAATAAATTCAATTAAATATTATCCAAATTCGAATTATTTTCAAATTTAAAATACATAATTTTAGTTAGGGTGAAGAAAAGCTTTTGGCTTCTCTTCTGAGGCCACAAGAGAGTGCATTGGGCAAAATATTACTAATGCACGTTTATTCAAAGCATAAGAAAATATGACTCTGTAAGATAAGGTTTATAAACCAATTATAATTAAGTAGCTTAAAGAACTATAAACAAAACAGCACCATGTGTGCATTCATAGTTTAATTCAAAGGGGTGAAAGCCAATAACACAGAGTACATTTTTCATTTAAACATGAGATGCAGTAGGATGGGGAAAACCCACCATAAAGTCTCAAGAAATGTTTTTGAAAAAAACTGAACACACCTTAATTTTACACGGCTTTCTAAACATGCGGCTTTATTGTGTGAGACGCGAGTCCAACGGTAATAGAAGACGTCCCTCTCTAGAAAATGCGTGAAATATGTGTTCTGTGTGAATGGCTTGGTTCACATTCTCTTTTTTCCGCGATATTTTGATTGAACATCGCAGCAGCGCTGCATCTGGGCTTCAACTGTATAGGTTAACAAAAACATTCTAATGCAATGACACTTTTATATTGTCATCGCATCTCATGCGCCACTGATAAAGGCCAAAGTATAATTTGACCATCCACATCCGCGCACCATCCGCAACATTTTTGCATTCGAATGTGGATTTTTATTTTTTTGACAGCCCTAGCGCGACCATGGTAGCTCGATATAATAATACACATCCGATCATCTAATCGCTTGGATGTCCAAACCATAAAACAAATAGAACTGACAAAGTTTAGTGAAGATGCAAGGCCAACAACCGGCGTTCACCTCCGTGTTTTGCTTTTATGTCACTGACTGGACGGGGCAGAGTCATGTGGCTACACACGCGGTAGTATGCTTTTAACAGGGAAGAACAGGATTAAAAAACCGAAATAACCGACATGGGAAGATTATGTCGGTTAGAGGTTCTGAATTACTTTTCGATTAATCGTCCAGCCCTATGTGACATCATTACAACGGAGCTCTATGGGGTTTTCTGTTTTGACGAAAGAGGCTTATAATATTTGGAGAGATCTATATGGTCACATTCATCTCAATGGCAGTTGCTTGGTTGGCACATTCTGAAATTCAGCCAGTTTTGCCCAGTTTTTTTTTTAAACCAATCACCTGAGCCATGAGGTAACATGTCAATTCAAAATCATTAAACATATTAATTTTCATCACTTCTTTTTATACATAAAGCACACTGTTAAAATCAAGTGGTTAATTTGCTCACAATCCACTCACTAACATCTCTCTCTCTTTCTATATGGATCATTCTATGGATCTGTGTTTCTGCCATTGCGGACTCTTTCGATTTATCACATCCTTCTAATTCACATATCATCGAAGATTCAGAGGTTCCCACTTTTAAAAAAACATTGCTGGGACCTCAGAATTACCATATTTCCAACTCCACCTGAAGGGCTTCAGTTTGATTCTGTTTGTAAATTAACATTTCTCTAAAATACCATTTTAAAAAGACAGTCCGGAAGATTGCTGTCAGAGAACACTTTAGCAAATCCCTTAAAATCTCTATAATCGTCCATTCCTTGACAAGTCTCTGTAATTGGTTTACACACGGAGCCAGAAGCAGGATCACCTGCTTAATATCTCCATTTCACGCTATTCTGTTGCCGGCTATAAACTCACAGGGCCTCGTTTTGAAACGCTTGAGCACTATTTGTGAGAATATTGCACTGAAACAGAGGAAGCCACAGTCATTCTAATATAAAACGCTAAAATATCCACTGAAGTCAGTAACGCATGCAAAATTGCCCTCAGCCACTTGATAAATAATACACAAGCCTGCATCAATGTTTGTGTCAGGACTGCTTGAAAGGTGACATCTCTAGTGTATTAAGTCACGCAAGCCTGATGAACACAACAAACATTACACATCAACCTGCATACTCCAGGCCTTTCCATACCTTGGCTTAAACATACATCAACAGCTCATTTAACTGAGATATAGGCCTATGCAGATTCACACATAAGCCATGTACAAGCACTATTTGATTCACAATGGAAGAGACACAGGGTCAAAAAGAGTCTAAAGATAAAACAACAGCTCATTTAACTGTGAGGGTTCCTCTTCTAGTTTACCGTAAGATCATTTGACACTTTTCACATCCATATGCGTTTCCAAAAAAGGGATTTAAACTGCAGCCTCTCACCCATTACACGAAGATGTTGTTTCACATTTTGTAAGCTTCCCATATGTAGGTCCTTTTTAGGACAAGGTTTTGAGAACCACTGATGATGAATTGAAATCTTTGAAGTACAAAAAAAAAGATATCCTTATATTATATTATAGGAACTGTTGCACTATTTTACATTTAGAAATGACAGGTCTAACATCCAATCGGGGACATTTTCCATTGGACATTTTTTCAAGGGAAATAAATATGAGAGGGGAAAAACCAGCAATAATCAAAGCAGGTCTGACTGAGAATCTGACCTTTGAAGAAGAGGCTAAAAACCAGTTTCAAAAACATGACGAAGCTCAGACTTCTGAAGACTGGGGTCTTAAAGGGATAAATGTTTCACTTTACAACAGTTTTTCCCTCAAATCTCAGTCGCACACCGACAGATGAAAGAAAGGTGAAAGAGAAAATTCAAACTGAAAGGAGGGAAAAGAAAACATTCTTAATATCTCCATTTCACACCAATGTATGAAGTTCATATTTATTATTAGCTTTCCATCAACTCTTGATTCCCAGTTTAGGAAACCCTGGATATAACCTGATTAATAAAGAAGTATGTACATAAGAAAATAAGCAAGGAAAGTCTAGGTCCCATTTAATCAATAGGAAAATAATAAGCACAATTAAGCACATTTTATCTCCACTTTATTATTCTCTTAATCTTAATGCATCCTCAAGTTTACTTTCACTGCTCCAGTTACTGTCACTGTTTATTCCCATAACTGCAATACAGTTATTTTACTGAGCAAAAAAAGCTTAGCCTATATAATGTTGAAATCGCATAGCATAACAACAAACAATACCATGAGGTATCAATATATTTAAATACCGTTTGAATATGAAAACCTATACACAAAGAATATGAGTTTTTCTTCACATCATGACAATGAGAATTGAAGGCAAATGATGCATGACTGACATTGAGAATCCTGCCGCAGAGCAAAAACTATTAACGAGTTTAAAATAAAACAGCATGACAGGAAAAAACAGCCACTGGCATCAACAGAAGCCTTACGTGAAGATGAAGCGCAAAAACCTGCCTCCGGAAGAGCATTCAGTGATACCCTGAGGAGAAATTAGTGGTGGCATTTGCGTTCAAGCAGGTAACATGTAGCTAGTCTGTGGAGGAAAAGCAATGAGTCAGTGAAGGAGAAGAAACCTGCTCTCCCCGTGGAAGCTTTCATTCCCATGTGCAGTTGCCATGACTACAGCTGATGTGATTATTACCAGGCAGCAGTGATGTTATGAATTGTGCTGCTGATGCACTATAGTGATGAAATGATAAAAGAGTCATGTTAGAATGACACATATTCATACATGCATTCAATTAACAAAATAGACAGTGATACTGTACCATGCAGGCTCTGATTAGTTTAGAGCGAGGAATGAAAACATGAGTGAAGAAAGTGACTAATACCAACACAGTCGGCACAGTACAGGTGATGTGTGACTCTGGATAATATTCAGAGGACAGGCCGTTTGATTTAATAGTAAATCAGATTAGTTTCACCGGATGACAAAATACGCAGTTGGAGCTTCTTCAGAATTAACTTGAGAAATTGAGAGATTTTGTAATGACTTTTACCAAACTGATCTCAAGATAGCGGATGCATGAACTCAGTTCTCCTCAAGTTCACACGGTTCATCACATAATAATAATCATAAACTTGATTATTCTCACTACATTATTTTTTGGTATTTTGTAAGCTTCTGTATTAAAATGATCGCTGACTGGTTATTCAACACTGTCAGGTCAGGTATGTCCCATAGCAGTATAACTATCAACTGAATTGAATTAGTGAACAAGAGCATTACTGCATGAACAAGAAACAATATTCTTGAAAACATCAGCCTGATACTCAGAACCAGCTCCTGACACTTTATACAGAAGCTACACCTATGTCTTTTAGAAACATACTTGATGTGCTCCTACGTAACGTTACAAGACCTGAATAATTGTTAGTTTGAGGCACAAAAACTGCATCCTAGACTCTGCAAGCAAGCACACGTTACAACATGACAAGAGACTGACAAACACATCTTACATGCACAGACATACAGCAAAACACGTGTTCCCACCTCGTTCTCAGGGTTTATTTATTTATTTTTTGTGGTCAAATTTTCTACACTGTTAACTCAACACACACTCATTAACCCACCGCGGTCAATGTTTGTTTGACACAAAAGTTTGCATTGCACAACTCTGCTCAGTCTGAAATAATTTGGATAACCATCCACACAGTACTTTTTGGATTTGCCAAATCTTTTGTAAAATAGACAGAAGTGTCCGTTTGTTTCACTTCGTGAGGCTGTGCGACGATGTAACGCTAGTACTCACATCAGAAACGAGCTTCTCCGGGATCTGTTGTTATCCTGCGCTCCGGTGTTGTTATGATAGTCCTCCGTCTGTTTCTGAATTACGAACAACCCCAAAAAGTCGCTATTAGACGAAGAAATCGAAAATCTGAAGCACAGAGTTTGTGTTTTGGTGAGTGAGAACTCTCTTTCTTTCAAACTTAGCTCGTCGTCATGTAAACGCACGTCTCTTTCTCTATTGTGTCCACGCTGGTGGTTAGTAAACGTTGATTTGTCCACGAGAAGAGCGACAGGTCAGCGGTACTGCACCGCTACACTGAACACTGTACAATAGCGCCATCCGGCAGTCAGACACGGAACTATACATTCAATTCAAAAATGAAATCTAAATAATTTCCATATTTTAGTTTTTGGGAGACCCCAACAACATGTTGACATGCATACAACTCCCAGACGATTCGCTCAACGATTAATTTTTCCAAACCCTTTCTTTGCGTGACGCTAGTCTACGGTGATTGGTCGGATTGGTCTCTTTTCATGTCATCATGAGGCTTTGATGCCTGATAAAGTAGCGTTTGTGAGCGCAGTGCTGCTTTGTGCACAGCGTTACCAGGGAAACCTCTGTTTTGACCGCTCCTAAAGCGACACAGTGGCAGAGAATGAATTAACATTTTTATTCAAACCATCACTAAAGACCAACAAGTGGGCGGGCAATATGCTAATATTTCATGTTGACGTCAACACGAGACTGCTTGGGATTGGTTTTAAAAACTAATTTCTGTGATTCGGAGTCTACTCTTTCTTTTGAGGGACAATAACTATATAGGCGGTGCACTTTCAGATTTAAAACTTCACAGGATGTTTTCATTCACTTGGAGCTGTGTTACACACTACGTGAAAGGTAATTTTGAAAGATCCATAATAGGGACACGTAAAAAAAATTAAAATAAATAAATAAAAAATCACCACAAAATAAAAATTTGTGGAACTACAATAACTCACACACAGGTGATACATGATGAATTTGTTTCTTCAAAGGAACAGATTTGGAGAAATTTAACATTATATCACTTGCTCAGGAATGCAGCCTATCTTCTGCAGTGAATGGGTGCCGTCAGAGTGAGAGACCAGCTGAACAGCTAATAAAAACATCACAATAATCCAAAAGTAACCCACAACAATCTAGTCTATCAAGTAATATCTTGTGAAGCAAATAGCTATGTTACAAGCTTAAGAAACATATCCATCATTAAGACATTTTTAACAAACTTCATTCTGGCTAAAAGTGCTTTATCGATAATAATGCCTTAGTCTGTGAAAAAGACATCTTATCTGAAACAGGAGAGATATAAGCACAAATCAAGCCCAATTTACAAGCAAAAACAGCCCAAAACAGTTCTAAACAAATATGCTGGTCGATTTTGAGAGAGAACAATAGGGGGCAGACTTTTTCACTGGACGAAGCGTTATTATGGATCCATATTTTGTTTCTTACAAACATGCAACTTTTGCCTCACAAGACATTAATTGCAGTGTTGTGCCTGAATGCGTTCATTGAACGATAGTTCATGAACTCGTTCATATTTTGGGCGAACGTGAACTGAATGTGCTGTATTTCTGCCTGATGAACGTTACTGTGAACTCGTTCATTCTGGTGTCTGTGAACGGCACGCTCTCTCAGGTTAACTTCGTTCAATAGGGTGCCAGATTTCTATAGAGCCTTCCAGGCGAAACCCCGGCTAAAACACACCGTAAACGGGTCTTAATATGTAGTGGAAAAACACCCAATCTGGCAACACCAGCCACCAGTGTCGCACCGCCGTCCGCCGCATGCGTGACGCGTCATCAAAAAAAAAACAGCAAACGACAGCAGCATGTAGCAAGAAGGCGTATGATCATTTAAAATAATTTTATGATGTTTATGACAAGGTCGGTGAGAATGAGAGACAAAGCATTAAAGCAACCATGGGGAAATGCTGTCCCCTCAATGCTAATGTAAACCCTGGTTGGATAAGGATTCAAAATTGGATATGAAGATGAAATCTGACGCATAGCTTCATTGTTAAAACTGATAAAATAATTCCTGTCTGTGATTCTATATGGGCTGTGGCAATAATTTTGAAAAATAATAGCTCGCAGCAACGTATGGAAAAAAAGAACTATGAACTAGTTCATTTTTGGAACTGTGAACTTTATAGTTCAAAATTTTGTAGTTTGAACTATGAACTGAACTAGTTCATTTTAAAATTTGTGAATTGAACATTGAACTAGTTCATGTAGAAAGTGAACTTTCCCAACACTGATTAATTGTTGGACTAGTCATGTGCATTGTGATGTGTCCATCAGCTGTTTGGACTCTCATTCTGACGGCACCCATTCAGTGCAGAGGACCCGTTGTATAATGATATACAATACTGTATAATTACGTATATAAAGTTATACTGAATTATATAAAATTTTGAGGTAGCATACTTTAAAAAGCTTTTAATATTTATTATAGAGCCTTCCATCTCTTTTGGCTAACATATTGGAATCAAATCTGTTTTATTCTGTGCTCCACACACTAAGAAGTAACTTTGCAGAGCTGTTAACAACCGGATGATGATGATTGTATCCCATAGGCAAGTGTGCATGGTGCAAACATGAGGGAGGGGTTTGCAGTCACTTGTGGGGAGTCAACTGTTTTTCTTTCTTGTTGTTGACTCAAACACGGTAGACTGTCACAGTTTGACCATATCTGATCATCCTGGACAGGAATATGTCACGTATTAGACAAACCAGTAAGATCTACGTGACAAACTAGTTTAAAAAGGCTTTGATAATACAAATGCTGTGAATAATTTCCCAAGGCATTTTGCAAAACTGTCATTTATAAAACATGCTTCTGGATGCATGAACTACTCAAAGGGAGAAGAATAATGCATACGGCTACACTGTATTCCATTAATTATTTAGGCTGCTAATAAACGACATAATTATTTTTACACATATTTATAACTATAAAACCATAAACTTACCTGATTTTTTTTCAAAACAGTAATTTTGTTCGTTGAAATTCTTTGATTTATTGTTATTTTTTGCTTATATCAAAATGAATCCAAAGGGTTGAAACCTCAATTTAGTGTTCACTCAGACCTATAAGAGCTCAAAGGCACATTTGTTATCTCGGAGCAACACTAACCCACACCAAACCCATGATAACGAATTCTTATTATCAAATTTGATCTGATTTGGGCTGATGATCATTAAAATGCTGCTGTGCTTCCGACTCATTTTCCTGCTTTTGTTTTGTTTTCAAAAGCTGTTGTGTTTTTCCTCTCCTCTCCTCCGTGTGCGTGTGTGATGTGTGTGTGTGTGTGTGTGTGTGTGTGATGGTTCGGCCCCTCCCTCATGCCGTATAATTGGTTGACACATCGTGTATGATTAACAGGAACAGAATGTGAGGCTGATCAGACAGTCGAAATATAATTTTTTTTTTGTTCTGTGAATTAGTCATATATTTTAAATAAAATAAAATGCATCCATTATTTCATTATTACATAATGATTTAATTTCTATAGGCTATATATATTTTTTTAAATAGATTCGGCTCTTCAGATATGCGAGCCAGCTCCCGTCGTTCACCTACAAGAGCCGGCTCTTAGAGTCGGCTCATTCGCGAACGACCCATCACTAGCGCACGCACAGCGAGTGACGTAGCTCGCGTTAGTGAGGTGATTTGATGCTTTTGTGGTTTATAAAGTCTTTTTACACACAAGTTATAATTGAAAATGTTGTGTTTTCTTGTCAGAAAAGCACATGGATACATACATTTGTGAGAGAAAAACTCGTCGAGTGCAGTCTTATTGAGGCGTCTAACGGTAAGTTCATGTTTATTATAGGCTACATTTTACATAATTTTTTGTCTGTGATAATCAACTAACGTTAACCCTCACGTTACTTAAACGCACATATATTTTTATTTCGTGCTATAGTTAAAGCTAACTTTTGTGTTCAGAATGTACATAATTTATGAGCGTAAACATCATATAACCATTTTCCAGATCGTGTTTTTGACTTGTCCTTATCACTTTGGTACACCCAGAGCCATATCTCTCTATGGCTCTGGGTACATCTAGAAGTGTTTATATATGGACTGTTTTAAAGTTGCTGAGTAACCCAGTACCTGATTGACTTTTCATAGAAATGTCTGTGTGCGCGCATGCAGTGTGATCTCCCTTATCTGTGCCAGTGACTGTGTGTGTTTGATATAGCCAGCATATTAACATAAAAATGTGATTTATAATGACTGGAACATCCCATTGATTAGACAGTTTGAAAGCACACCTTTCAGCCAATCACTATAGCATATTCCGCTTTTGTAGACCAACTCATTGGTGAATTTAACAAATAATCATGATGGACTCAATTTCATGATGAACTTCACACAGGTAATTGAACTGAATCACTGTTATTAACAGTTAACAAATTAAAACAAATTGTATTTTTTTTTTTACTTTATTTTATAGGTTGGAACAAACATGGAATTCCTTAACCGAGCAGAGTCCACAAAACCCCATCCAATTGTCGGGGCGATTTAAAAATGCCAGCAGATCCCTCAGGCATCGATCATAATCAATGGACAGGTAAGGATATTCTGGACAATTTTCAAAAGGAATTGCAAATTGTATATTTAATTGCATTTTTCCACATGTGGACGCATACATTGTGACATAGTCCAAACGCAATTGAAAAGCATTTGAATTTCAGATGCCTTACACAGAAAGCTGTCAATTTGTGTCAAGGGTGGGACTATACTATGGGGCGTGTTTGTACTGGGAGATATTTTGTAGTTTTTACCCCAATTCTCTCACTGTTTGCACTCTGATGCACATCAGCAAAACAACATTGCAGTTCTACTCTTACGTATATACCTAGTTGCATCTTACCCTATATTTTATTTCTCAGGTGAAAAGCATTTGGTTAATGGTAAATATTGACTAATAGTACCATGTGGCTCTAACTATTAGCAGGGGATAGTATCTGCATTTGGGGTAAAAATTACAGAATTATTTATTGTGTAAGGTGCCAAGAATATAAGGAGATACGGGTTGCACTGTCTGTTCTTTAACACGCATCTCTCGGAGTGGCAGCTGCCTTTAGTAGTGCCTTAACCTCCATTGTTCAAAGCATTTGGCACAATTGTCTTTGAGTGACGTCACCTCCCAATACAAACACTCTCTATAGTATGGTCCCACCTCTGACAAAAATTGACAGCTTTCAATGTGAGGCATTGGAAATTCAGATGCTAAAGTAATTGCGATTCCATTTGAGTTTTGGCAGGTAACATGTGCGACACAGTGAAAAAACAGACATGGTAATTAGTAACACATCATTTACTTGTTCTTATGATGCATCTATGCTAACATTAGTCTGTTTCTCTCTTATTCCGAGGTCACCGTAGCCACCAGATCCAGTCTGTATCCAGATCACAGGGTCACTGCAGTCACCCGGATCCAGTACATATCCAGACCAGATGGTTTATCAGCACCTAGAAAGGACCTCTACATCCCTGAAAGACAGCGGAGACCAGGACAACTAGAGCCCCAGATACAGATCCCCTGTAAAGACCTTGTCTCAAAGGAGCACCAGGACAAGACCACAGGAAACAGATGATTCTTCTGCACAATCTGACTTTGCTGCAGCCTGGAATTGAACTACTGGTTTCGTCTGGTCAGAGGAGAACTGGCCCCCCAACTGAGCCTGGTTTCTCCCAAGGTTTTTTCTCCATTCTGTCACCGATGGAGTTTCGGTTCCTTGGTTTTCCTTAGTTGGGGACAATTAATATCAAGCGATATCATCGACTTGATTGCACAGAGGGACGATACATCACTGAAGCAATGATGAACTGACTTTAACTGAAAACTGAGTGTTTACTTTTGTCCCTTTGCATTATTACACACTATTTTCCTATTTATTACTGTAAAGCTGCTATGATGCAGTATTTGTTCAATATGACAGGCTTATTACTCATAATACATGGAAAATACAGCTGCAAAAGGACTTTGCTTTTCCATTTGAAATTTGGCAGTCACTTGTGCATTCATGAAAACTGAAACAGTCATTTTTGTTCAGTGTTTTTGAAACAGTGTTTTTGTTCAAGATTTGCAATTTGTGTTTGGATTATGTCACAATTTGTCACATGTGGAAAACGCAATTGAAAATATAATTTGCAATTCCTTTTGAAAATTGTCCTTCCATAGACAGGCTCTATAGCAGAGTACACTACTCTCAGGTGTAGATCTTTGCTTCAAAGCTTAAGTGTTTGACAATAGTTAACCTAAAAATTAAAATTGTCATTAATTACACACCCTGGTCTGAAAGCTCTCGAATTTCATCAAAAATATCTTAACTTATGTTCTGAACTTATGTGTCTTAGGGGTTTGTAACGTGAGGGTGAGTAATACAGTAAATGACAGAATTTTCATTTTTGGGTGAACTATATGTTGAACTACCCTAAGCAGTGCACATCTACCTCACAGGAATCTTTATATACTTGATATAAATTTTAGGACATCTTTAAATTATTTTACATTTAAATTAAAAAAATGTTAATTGTCAATGTCATTTCACTGTGTATTTAAATAGCTAAAACATGTCAAAATGTAATAGTTAAATATCTAGACACAGGTCATTCAGAAATAATTTATTGCAACTGTATTTCTGTGATTTTTTTATTTTTATTTTTATTTGCATTTTCTGGAAACAAAAAAAAGGGAAAATTGCATGTTGTTTGTCATTGGAACAAATTTGTGAATGTCAGATGGCATTAAAATTATTTTTTAACAGTCTAAATAACCTGTATTCTTCATTATTTATTAATCCGTGATTTCTTTGTTAAGCAAAAGTGAAATTATGAGAATAACCCAGCAAGAATAACCCAGAACCATAAAAATGCAAACACACAAATGGTAAAAATGACTCTATCTTGTGTTTTCTCAATAACCCAGCATGCTGGGTTAAAACCCAGCACGTGTTCTGTACAATATTTACCCAGGGCTGGGTTGCTAATTGGGTTATTTTTAACCCAGCCATTTTTAGA
This sequence comes from Carassius carassius, assembly GCF_963082965.1. Taxonomy (NCBI): domain Eukaryota; kingdom Metazoa; phylum Chordata; class Actinopteri; order Cypriniformes; family Cyprinidae; genus Carassius; species Carassius carassius. Next base: position 24,826,670 of record NC_081762.1, read on the forward strand.
GTGTTAGTCCGTCAGAGGAACCAGGTTTTGCAGCACTCCACTTTTTCAGCTTTCTAAAATAGTCACAACTTGTATCCTAATTAAACACAAATTGCTAAACCATTTATTCAAGCAGTAGTCTGTGTTGAATAATCGCAGAGTGTCGTCTCAGACTTTCTCTGGTTCAATAGGTAGGTCATGAGAACTCGCAAGGAGCGGGTATAAGATTACTCATCAGAGCAAAGAAGATTTGAGGCTTAAGCGCCGGCCTCAAACTGGCTTTTGCGCGCAAATGGTTTCTTGTTCGCTTCTCTTATATCGCTATCCACTAACGCGCAAGTGTAGAAATGTGAAGATTTTAGCTGGCTTGTAATGTTTTGATCTGTAGTTTGTAATTAATGAATGACTGACAATAAGCGCGTTATTGCATTATTTAGCCTACTTTAAAAGAAGGTAAAACATATGCATGCTTAAAGAGATTAAAAAATACGTTCACAAATAAGAAGGCGCATGAAGATGAGAGTGATTCATGCAGGGGCTTTCATTCCTACATGGTTGTAAGTTATGCTCTGCCGTTTTCTTTTTTGAGCCGACTCTTGTTCAAGAAACTCGGTTGATTTAGTCATATGACATGGCTACAGCACATTATTTGATTAAAAATTTAATAACACATTTTTAGGCTGCCTCTTCATGTTTGGTGATGGGAGTAGTTCGCCTGGTTGTTTTGGATGATCGTACAGCGTGCTCTGGTTGTCAAAATCAATTCTTTGGAATTCATAGCGGTAACTGTGAGCTTTAGTAGGCAATCCGAGGCAGGTCCTTTCATTCGCGTCTTTGCACACTTTATAGTTTAGGATCAAATTCAGCTTATGCACCGGGGATCCAGAAATCGGCAGGCTCTGGAGATGCTGTGACCATGATCGCCTTTGGTTATTTTTATTTATCTATCTATTTGTATAATTTTCTAAAATAATCTTGTTGATTTTTTTTCTTCTTTGGAGGAAATCTCATATCACAGCTGCTATGTTTATGGACTGCTATGTTTATGTTTATGGATGTTTATGGATTTTGTTTGGACACGAGAATATTCCAAAATATTGTTCATAAACGCTGAATGAGTTTATATAGGTTTTTACTGCAGATATGAGTGAACAGAAGTTTAGTTTGAAAAAGGTACGTGAGTCATTCTACAATTTCAACATTTTCTTGGTCAAAATGTAGGCCTATGTATGTATTTGACAATAACATTTATTATAGAATAGGACTGTCGATGAATTGATTTATATTTTATGAATTTTATGTGTATGTAGCTACGTGTTTAATGTTTATATTTGACTAATTACACTCGACAAGCTATATGGACTCCTGCAACACGGAACGAAACGACAGAATGGCCAGAATTAGATGATTTTGACAACAAACGTAGCCTAAAAGGTTTAGCATGCATTTCGCACTCTTACATTTACATTACATTTAATCGTTCTTAAAGAAGAGTGAGAGAAAAAATAAATAATACACGCTATTTGTTTGTTGTCTTTGAATGTTGACTAGAAAGTGAAATAAAATAAATAAATAAAAATGAATCGAATTATTGGCAATATCAAATACTTGTGAAGCAGAGAGCCAATATGAACTTCAATATATATATATATATATATATATATATATATATATATATATATATATATATATATATATATATATATATATATATATATATATATATATATATATATATATATATATATATATATATATATAAACAGGCTCCATATAAGTTTTTACAATAATCCCAGAACACATATTTCATAGTCTTTCTTTCTTGGTTATCTATTTTATTTTTTTAAAATAGCTGTTAAACACATATATATGTAAGATTTGTAAAATGTGTGAATTTGTGAATATGTAGGCTATATTTTTTGTGATGGGTTTAAAAACCACAGTGCATGCCTTCAAGACAATGCGTGGGCATCTTTCTGACGCCCCTCTGCTGTCATCTGAACCCCGTGTGGTTAGACCATAGTAAAGAAATGCATTGACAGCAGGATGTTAGAGATGAGGGTCTCAACAGACTCAACACCTGCTCACATGTCCATTCACTGCACTGACACAAGGACATGCATCCAACAGTGATATAAAACCATCACTCAAATGATGCAAATTTACACAAATATTTACACAAATAAAATGGAGCATTCATAATAATGTGGCTGCACATTGACATACATATTGTCCCCATCCCTACTGATCCTAAATAGCCAAAACGCTGGCGTTATGATTTGTTAAAGACACATCATTAATACAGGTACATACATGTTTTGTAATTAGCTTTCTATTTTTGTTTATTTCATTAATTTCTAAGAAAGTCTAAAATCCCTGGCACAAAAAAGCAGTTCATAACACAAAACTCTTTACACCGGACATATTTTAATGATTGATTTATACATTCATTGATTTAAAGGAGTAGATTTGATGTATTTATAGAATGGCATTTTAACATGACATTGCAGATGTGGGTATTTGAAGTGCATGGTGGGTAAATGTCTCAGACTCTGTAAGTGGATGAAGGTGTGGGCGTTGAGCACTGGCTGTTCTTCTCTCACCATGCTGCTCTTTTCATCTCGCACCCGTGTGGTTAGATCAAAAACATGCAACTGCATTCAGAATTACAGCAGATTGTCAGACACAGTAGAGTCAACCGGCAAGAAGAACAGCTGCTCAGTCTGCAGTGACCTTTCTAAATATCTGTAGATCTGTGTGCAACACAGAAAAACAATGCAATACAGAGCAACAGTGACTTTGTGGATGATATATGAAATATATAAACCTGAGTGATCAAACCTCTATCACTTAGGAGGCTTGTTTATGCTAGCAATAGCACACTAAAACATTTTCCTATAAACTCTGAGAGTTCATAAGCTCAGGATATGTCATGACAATCACAACATGTATGGAATAAATAAGAGTGACACATTGCCTGGCTATGTATTTCCATGGCAATGAAACTATAATGAAGTAACAGAGAAGTGCACTAAGCAGTCAGTATGGGAGGAATGGAATGCATGCATTATGGCTCTTTGACCCCATTTCCTGAAAGATCATTAAACATAAATGCTTTTCTATCTATTCTGGACAACATCCTTACCTGAAAGCATCATGAAACTAATTAGCACTGTCAAGAGCCCCTGACCACTGGGCGGCTGTAATGCACAATGTAAACAGAGTGGAACTTCCAATCCACAGCAGGTGCAGGCCTATCATAAAGTGATTTATATAGGCAATTAAGGTCCACCCACTGGAGACGTGTAAGTTTTTACTTTCTTGTTTTGTTTCTCCTTTCAGGCCGCTTTCAGTCAAACTGCACAGGAGGCAATTCATTGATTGCCTTATTTAATTTAAAAGTGGTACATCAGATATTCTTCTAGACATGGCTTTATGGACACATTGTTTGATACTGTTATGTTCCTGCTTTTTTGCTTCGAACAGTAAGTTGTTGTTTTTTTTTACATTTTGCCCTACATTTTTATTTAAGTACGTTATAAAAACTGTATTTTTATTAGTTCCAAAGACTTTTAATTGTTTGATCTAATAATCTGGTCATAATATTTAAAAAATTAGAACCATTTTGAGCTTGTTTTTATCATTTTTTTGTTTGCAGCTACTCACTCATTCGTCTTGAATCAGTCTCCAGGACTCACACTCGTCTCAGTCCGTGGTTCTGTAGAGTTAAGATGTATATTTGAGCAGACTCTTAGGTACTGCTATAACTCTGCTGCATGGAAAAAGATGAATCTACGGACTGGAAAACTCACGACAGTGAAGACTAACTCTGAGAATAATGTCCTTCAGTCTGATGGTAAAACCTGTGTTTTGACTCTCAAACATGTAACCAAGACAGATTCAGGCATGTACTATTGCATGAGCAGTTCTAATGAAATGGCTGTCGTTGGCAATGGGACCAGGGTGATCGTAAAAGGTAAATTTGAAGTGAAATCTCCTCCACATCTTCTCTGTGGTCACAGTTCCTAAAACAAATAATATTTTGTCTTTATTGTCCCTGCTGTAGATCAGTCTGAACCAGAACTCTCCATCTTATACACACCACATGAACCTGACTCGTCATCGGTATCACTGCAGTGTCTCGTGACTGGACTTGTCCCGTCTCAGGTGCGTGTGTTCTGGATGATTGGACAGAATAAGCGTGCTGGATGGACCGAGTCCGGCTGGACAGACGACACTGATTCAGCCACAGAATTCACACGAGCTCATCTCTCTGTTCCTGCAGAGGAGTGGAAAGAAGCCGATGAAATTCACTGCTTGGCTGAATATGATGGAAAGAACATCTCCAAAACTCTGAACCGAAGCGGTGCGTAAATGATGAAAGTCTCAGAGACACGACATGACAGAAATGTCAGGTCTCCTCCTGATATTTTCAACTCAGTTTCCACACACTGTAAAAATGTCAGTCCAGTAAAAATGTAAATTTCAATGTAATCACTGTAGAAAAATGACATTAAAAACCTCATGAAATCGGTAGAAAATGTTATAGCCTATAAAGATGAAAACACTATGTTAAAGCATACACAAAGTAATTAATGATACCTATATCCAGATATAAATCCTATAATGCTCATTGCTATGTTTCAGGAGCTGACCCTGCAATCATCTCATGGCTTGTGTACTCTGGCTGTGTGGCAGCACTCCTGACAATACTTCTAACTGTGATTATGTCTGTGGGATTATACAGAGGTAAGAATTTAATGCCACTCATTTAGCAAATACTAATAACGTATAATTATTAAATTTTTTTAAATAGTTTGAACTTATATTGATTAAGCTTTATACAGTTCACAGTTTCCTCTTTGTCAGGTTTGTTTGATTGGATGAGTAAACTTGTCTGGCAAACAGACCATAGCCTACAACTTTCACAATGCTGAGTAAAAATGTTGGAATACAAATAGCTTAAGCTTATTTATTTATTTATTTACTTTTTTTGTATTTAAATAAGTCAGCCTTTTAGGAGATTATTCAGAATATTCATATGTTGGTTTAACTATTCTGGAGGAAAGATATAGGCTATGAAATGTGCACAATTCATAAACAAAAACAGAACCTAAAATGATTTGGATATACATTTTAAAACTCTAGTAACATCAAGCAATAACTTTTCACAAATTAAAATACAAAAGTGCATACTTTGGTGAAATTTTCCAGCTGATGAGAGTTTTATAATATATATTTTCTTCATAATATATTCAATAAAACATTTCATTTTCTCTATTAAATTTTCTCAGATATGTTGATGACCAAAAAATCCAAACGGTCAGTATTTCAAAATATACTTTATAAACTGTACTATTAATGTAATACAAAGTATCTGAACCAAATATGTATTTAATTTTAGGCTCATGAGAAAAGATGCCCACCGCAAAATTTCATATGGCAAAATGACCTTTCTAAGCCAAAACTGTATGGTCTAATGTGCATTTAATACACCTAATATTTGCAGTAATAGCAATATTACATGAAACCATGGGAAGAAAATAGCAAACAAACAAATGTTTATTTATTTGTTCTTTATCAGGCAAACAGAACACACTTCGAGAAGAGAGTCCATCTGTTATGGTAGGAGACAGAAATGAAGATGATGAACATTGAAGTGGATCACTAAATTTTTTTTCTGCATGTGTCTTATGAAAAACTATTTCTGCTGTTTCAGAAGAACTATAATTTAAAAAAATAAACAGATTTCAAATATCTATCATACAATATGAACAAGGATTGATGTAGCAATATTTAATTTATTTACAAAAACTACATGATAAATGCAATCTACCGGTATGTTTAAGCCAAATAATCATACCAAATAAATTATATAATGAATATATAATGTGGGTATGTTACTTTTATTGGTGATACTGGTAAAGGTTTTAGCATTTGATCAGTACCTAAACAGAAATACCTAAAAAAGTATACCAAATTGTTTTTTACATTTATTTATTTACAATTATTTAAATTATTTCCTAAATCTTCTGAAGTTATATGATAGTCCTGTGCGAGGAACAAAGTGAGACTGAAAATCTTTGGGACTGTTCTCCTGTATATTTTAATTGAATGCAGACAACCATGTTCAAATGTGTAGAATAGAAAATTAAACATTTTCAGTAATGATGGCTTATTTTGTATCACTTTATTAAATTGTGTTAAATTTTGTCCTCTTTGGAGCTTGACAGAGAATGGCAAATAATAGAAATAATGGAGCAAACCATTCCTTCAAGCAAATACACAACAGATAAACAAATTTTAAGAGTGTGAGAAAGTTGCAAATATTTGATCGGGGGAAATTTACATGAAACAGCAAAGTTCCCTTGCAAACTATAACTTGTAAATACACTTGTTAGGATAATTTTTGCATGGACTTGAGTTTTTCTTTTTTTGTTTTTCAGTGGGGAAGAGGAAATGTTGGAGTATGCTAAAACATTTATAAAATAAAATTCCTTAAATCATATATATTGTAAACTTTTAATATCTTAAAATAATACGATCGCCTGTTCTTGTTTTATAATGTCCATGGTCATGAATATTTCTTAGGAACTGTTTCATTTATTTGTTTGTTTTTATAATTAGCTTCTTTTTTTTTTCAAATAAACATTTTGTCCTCTTGAAAATTTGTTTAATAATGCTCCTCTAGGCCATCATACTTTCCAGGCAGATAAAAGTAATTCTCTGTTAATCGAAGAATCCCCCCATAGTTTCTAGACTAAAGTACAACCACTTTCAACACTGATCATAAAAGTAAATGTTTCCTGAGCAGCAAGTCAGCATAGTACAATTATTTCTGAAATCTCTGAAACTATTTTAATATGAAAATTCGGCTATCATTCAAATACATTTTAATTTAAAAGTGATAAAACATAGAAAAAAACATAATTTTTAAATTACAGTAATAATTAGTATTATTGTTTTAACATCACATAAATTCACTAAATGGTAGTATATTTAACTATCATGAGATCTCTTTTCCTACATTTCTGATATGTGCAACACTGAACAGCAAAGCTACAGTTCAACTTTTCTTGCCTGGTGGCAAACTCACAGTGAATGAAACAGGAAAGTCTATGGCCTCTTGCTGTAATCTGCACACTCTTATTTGACAGCTTGTGGTTAGACAGAAGCGGCATAACAGGATGTTAGAAGAGACAAAGGTCTCATGAAACAGCGTTGCAAAACTACTTTCACTGTCCATTTTTGCAGCGACTCCACTGGCATTACTTAAGCCTTGATATGAAACTGTCTGAATTATGCCTTATATCGTCATCTAATGTTCTCCATCCCTACAGTATGTCAATATCCACACTGAGTTATGAAATACTCAGATGATCAATTAAGCAAAGCATTCAAAATAAAACATTATATAGGCTAATTAAAAATAGGTTAATGTTGACATATTGACACATAACGTTGAATTAGAGCAGAATTGTGAACAGCTATTACATTGTCTAGTTTTCCTCTTTTGTATTATGCAGACTTACAGATCTTAGAGTTAGGATAAATGAATGTGAACTCTGAATTAAGAAAGCAATATAATTTTTGTATTTCTAACTGTATGTTGTGGATTTTTTAAATTACTTAAATTAAGAGTTTTGTGTGACCTGTTTTGACATGCAGTTATAATATATTTACTATCTTGACCCTGGACACAGATGTGTCTGTCTGAAATGCAGGTGGAGGAACAGTACTGTCAGTTTGAGAGTGAGGGTGTGGGTGTTGAGCACTGGCCGTTCTTACACCATGCTGCTCTTTTCATCTCACACCCGTGTGGTTAGATCAGAACAAGTGACTGCATACTAAATGCACAAAGATTTTCAGAAAGCAGAGAGTTAAACGGCAAGAAGAACAGCTTCTCAGCTTGTAGCGGAAAACACAAAGAAGTCCATTAAAATAATAATAAATGTTTGTTCAGATACCTAATACTGTGAGCAATATTTGCTATTTTGCTGTTCTTGCCCTATAGCAAACACCATTAATCAATAAATTGTATTAAACTTAATAAATAGATCATCTTTTTTGTTCTCTATGTATGTTTTTTTCATTTATTTGTATTCCATAAATGTAAATTAATTTATATTCATAAATAAAATGAAATCATTACTATTATCTAATTATAATAATAATATTGTTTATAATTATTATTATTCATTTAATTTTATAAAAAAAATTCTTGTATGCATAAATTGTTAAAATACATGGTCAGAAACCTGACCACACTCCTTTGGCCAGCTAGCTCGGGGAGATAAGGGCCTTTCGCACCGCAGGAACCTTTTCATAGTACCGCAGGGATTAGGTGCGATTTTAGTACCAGACTGTCTTTTTGCAGAACCAAATTAGCTCCTACTCCGGAGCAGGGTCTAACCAGCACAACTGGTTCTAACCGTGACGTAAGTACACATTGATTGAACAGACGCATTCGAATAAAACACAGTGTAACATACTGTAAACAAACTTATGATTATGATGAACAGTGATAAATATACGGACGCTGAAGTACAGGCACTTGTAGCAAATGTACGCTGTAAAAAAATATTGTGATTTTAACATTAAAAGACTGTAAAAATACTACAATAAAAACCTGTTAACTGGTTAATAGTAAGTTTCCATACTGTATTCGGTGAATAAATGTAATTACATTTTGGAAGTGATTTTTTTTTAATTTACAGTGAAAAAACATAATTTGACACTCCCAGAATTCCCTGCATGACACTTCACGTGCTTCTTATAAGTTTTTTCTTCGCAGTTGTGTACTTTAGGATTTAATCTTACATCTAATGTTGTTAATTTAATGTTTATTGCATTATTTCAGTACCATGTGTGTCACCATGATGGTGTTTAGTGTTTGTGTGAATGACATTGTGCACCTTCTATATATAAGTATTGCACTACTCAGCTCGTAGAAAAGCTGTTTGTGATGAGCTTTGATTCATCATGTGACTTTCTCACCACCACCAGTTTTTGGTGGTTATCAGTGCATTACAATAGTTCAAAACAGATATTAGTACTTCAATATGTTGGTTTAATAACATTACATCAGTTACTGAAATACGGTATTTTACTGTGAATTAAGTTAAGTCTGTAAAACCTAAAATGTTGCTACCATATTTGTTACAGTGAACTTCTGGCAACCGCAGCTGCCAGTATTCTAGCGCAAATGTTTTTTACCACTGCCAGCTGTCGATGGAGATTCTTAATCCTCCTTCCTGTTCTTTCAATCGCTTTATTTATACATCCATATTCCATGTCCATTATTGTGAAACCCACGAGACACAACAAAAACACAGCTCCGATCACAGCGTCCTCCATCCTCCTGTTGTTAACAGTTTTGAATGCCGTACACAAATGACATCACTGTCCACACCACGTCCTAGTACACACGGTCGGTGCGAATGCAACCCTTTAAATGGTACTGGGAAATAGTTCGCGCAAAAAAGTCCCAGTACTTTAGTACTGTACATTTAGTTGTGGAACTAAAGCGGTGTGAAAGGCCCTAAGTAGTGATTATTCTACTGCTTCTGTCATGATGATTTATGACTTTGACCTTTGACCTTTTGACAGGTTGAACTTCCGGTGACCTTATGATGGATGGGTTGAACTTCCGGAATGAGTTCAGGGGCTAACCTATGACCGTTTCCCACGCATCGATCATGTGGTTTTGACAGAAAGTTTTACCCTATTGACCTAGTTAGTTCCGGAAGTTCAACCCATCCATCATAAGGTCACCGGAAGTTCAACCTGTCAAAAGATCAAAGGTCAAAGTCATAAATCATCATGACAGAAGCAGTAGAATAATCACTACTGCCCTATTTGATGTTCTTTAGTCAGTAGGAGTAAACATCATCGATATCCACATGGGACTTTCTCCTGTGTCATGGTCAATTCTTGAAAATCAGGCAATCTGTGATGATTTGGTAATCAACTGGACATTTTTTTCAGAAAACAGAGAGTTAAACGGCAAGAAGAATAGCTTCTCTTCTTTCAACAAAAAACCCTGAAAAAATAAGGCAAATGTGTATTAATTTGAATGAGTTTTGTTCAGTTCATTTTTCTTTATCTGTATTTTGAAATTTGCACTTCATTGCATGTACATGTCTGTAAAATAAAGGAATAATGTCCTGCCATAAAAGTACCACAACATATTTTATAACAGTGTAGATTACTTAAATATACTATTTGTGCTAAATGACCATCATTCTGCAGCTCTTGTCTCTGTAACAGGATTGTGCGTCATTCAGAATTGAATTTAGGATGACTTTGATACTCCAGTTCAGTTTCTGAATTTGCTGAATTGTAATAAAGGATAATAGCAAAAACATACAGAATACATCAGCACAATATGGCCTAAGAACAACAGTACATCAAACAGTATTAAATGTGAGATCAAACCATAACCACTTCTACAGTATATGAAACATGAAACCGTTTGTAAGTGCTACTTTGCCGCCTGTTTGCTAAAATGAATATTACCATCAAAGTAAGTTACTTTAACTTTGTACATAGTCTGTGATTTGCTGCATAAATATATGTTTCCCTCACTGTTGCTACAGCAAGGGCCACCCTCTGGTGAGTTTTTGTTCTCCCTTGTGGATTCAGTCAAACTCTTGTGTACTGACACCTTGTTGCATTAAGATTGTGGCAGACTGTGATGTTAAAAGGTGCATTAGAGCCCTGAAACTTTTAATATGGGTCCCTGGATGTGCTGTTGGATTTTATGCATTTCTCCTGTACTAAGTAAGCCTATGCCAGTTATCAATCTCATCATATTTATCTTAATTCCTCATTAACAATATTTAATCAATTAAAATATTCATTATATTCTCTGTGCACCTGATTTTTTCTCTCATTTGCAGCTACTCAGTCGTTCGTCTTGAATCAGTCTCCAGGACTCACACTCGTCTCAGTCCGTGGTTCTGTAGAGTTAAGATGTATATTTGAGCAGACTCTTAGGTACTGCTATACCTCTGCTGCATGGAAAAAGATGAATCTACGGACTGGAAAACTCACGACAGTGAAGACTAACTATGAGAATAATGTCCTTCAGTCTGATGGTAAAACCTGTGTTTTGACTCTCAAACACGTAACCAAGACAGATTCAGGCATGTACTATTGCATGAGCAGTTTTAATGAAATGGCTGTCGTTGGCAATGGGACCAGGGTGATCGTAAAAGGTAAATTTGAAGTGAAATCTCCTCCACATCTTCTCTGTGGTCACAGTTCCTAAAACAAATAATATTTTGTCTTTATTGTCCCTGCTGTAGATCAGTCTGAACCAGAACTCTCCATCTTATACACACCACATGAACCTGACTCGTCATCGGTATCACTGCAGTGTCTCGTGACTGGACTTGTCCCGTCTCAGGTGCGTGTGTTCTGGATGATTGGACAGAATAAGCGTGCTGGATGGACCGAGTCCGGCTGGACAGACGACACTGATTCAGCCACAGAATTCACACGAGCTCATCTCTCTGTTCCTGCAGAGGAGTGGAAAGAAGCCGATGAAATTCACTGCTTGGCTGAATATGATGGAAAGAACATCTCCAAAACTCTGAACCGAAGCGGTGCGTAAATGATGAAAATTGCAGAGAAACATCAGAAAAATGTTACACATTATTGCCTCTTTAATTCTCTTTATTTTCAGAATTCTTAAAACGGACCAATTGTGAAAGTAACTACAAAGGCCAATCACATGAATGTTTTATTTATTTATTTATTTATTTATTTATTCAGTCAGTGGTTTTGTGTGTTTACTACTAACACCTGTCAAAACCTTGACTGAATAGTTAGAATTGATCTAAATATTAATAATAATGTTATTCATTCTGTTCTACAAATTACGCTTACATTTATATTTACTATCTGTTGTTGAGTAAAGGAGTGAACAAATTAAACCATTTTAATACATTCAGACAAGTTACATTAGGTAAAATTAAACATACCTAAAGACTGAATCCTTGTGTTCACATCCTAATTCATTGGTGTATTAATTATTGATCATACTCTGTTCATAGTTGATCTTTCAGGACTGACTCAAAGGCCTCTGTGGATTCTGTACTGTGGCTGCGGGGCAGTATTGCTGATTGTAGCCGTGGTCTTCTCTGTTTGTTCATACCAAGGTAAAGATTTAAATCAGTCTGAGAAACTGGTTAATAGCTATCGAGTCCACTAAACAATACATACTAAACTAACTAATAAACTAACTAGCAAACTAATATAAGCAAATACTGCTTAAAACATAGCATTATAATATAACTAATATATATATTAAATTAAAATTAAATGTATCAATTTAGCAGACGCTTTTATCCAAAGTGACTTACAGTGCATTCAGGCTATCAGTTTTTACCATGTGTATCATGTGTTCCCGGGGATAACCTTAGGAAAAATATTTAAGAAATTAGTAGGTAATTTACAAAATATTTACACATAAATATGGTATAAATACGAAAAGAATCATACATTTAATTTTCTCCATTCCAGTTCTTAGAGATGCACGTGACAGAAACATTTACAGGATCAAGCAGTAGTATATGTAAAAGTTCTTTAATTTTTTTCAAGCATAAAGAAAAATATTTTCTAAATTATGGTAATATGACTATTCTATTCCAAACTGCATAATGCTGTATGCTGTTCCATGTGTTTGTTAGATACATGTAGTAATCTAGTGCACAAAATCTTCCTTGGTACATCCTAACACATAACTGCAATGAATCATTTTTATTTGATTTACCCTTTAACAGATAAACAGAGGACTGCGACTGCAGAAATTTCATCTGTAATGGTAAGCATAGTATGGTCTATCATATGTAAATATACAGACATGATTTAATGTTTCTTAAACATTCCTTTTGAATGAGTTTTGGTAAATTTGTGAAAAGTATGTGATTCTTCAAGTACTTTCAAGCGTAGTTTTGTTGTTAAATTTCTTCATTTGTTTTGTCTATAGTTTTACCCTGTGGATCCCATCAATTTAGGGCTTAATTTAAGTCCAGCAAAAAAATAAAGGTAAAAAGACAATTTATTATTTTTTAATGTTATAAATTATTTGAAACAGATTATCAATCCTTGCACAGTAGTAAATCCATGTTTTTATATTTATTTTTAGATAATCTTTCCTCCTTTTCATGGCGTTGCTGGATATCAGTGTTATTTAAAGGGATGGAAACAAATGCTAGATTATGCCAAACAATTAACACAATTTAAATTTAATTATACATCCTCCTAATGCTGTTTATGATAATGTTATAACAATTAATGTACTTACTGTATACTTTATTCTCAAATTTGACTGTCTTTTGTGCTCTGTGGGTGAACAGGCATTTTTCACATTTATTAATGGAGAGTGTCCTTGAGTCAAAATTATATAAATAATCTACTGTACATTATTGTTTGAGGATGTCTACTTTTTGTCTCTAATAAACTATTTATTTTTTTCCCCTTCTTTTACACATTTAGAAACGAAATTGCCTTCTGACTTCAAATGCTTTGTTCGGATGCCATGTCTGAACATTAATTCTGGTGCAGAGATTTGAGGCATTATACATTTGAATATGCACATGCACAAATGAGATTTGAGAGCTACAGCTTTTAAAAAAGAATTTCAGTGAATCAAGACTGAAGATCTGTTGTACTTTGTTTTATTATAGCTGTTTATGCAAGAACTCTTTAGATTGAAAACACTATTAACTATATTATTATAATATTATTACCATGCAAATTACTAGTATATTTTCTGTTTGTTAGTAGACTACTTATAAATCACATATTAATGTCTTATTCTGCATGACTGTATTCTAGATCCCATAATCCTACCCAATACCCAAACATTGGTAATAGCATGTCATAGTTTAGTAATTGGTGGCGGCACTAAGAGCTTGTGAAAACTTAGAAAAAGAAATGTAGTCAGACTCCCGTCTCTCTCAACTTCTTATATATTTGTATATAAATATTATGTAGTGGCACATTTACAATGTAATGTTTTAAGATATATAAAAACAATAATAATAATAAAGAAGTAGAAAAATCAATAAATCTATTATATAATCCAAAATCCTTTAAAATGTATGATTTTTGTTGTTGTTGGATTTAAATTGTTATTAAAATTATAATGTTTGGCTGTTTCAAATTAGTTGTAACCTGCCATTAATTGCAGGGATTTATTATATATATATATATGAACAGCTTCTCAGCTTGCAGTGGAAAACACAAACAAATTCATAAAAAAAAACACTGCAAAGATAAGGCACAATGTGTGTTCATTTGAATGAGTTTTGTTCAGTATTGCCTTTTTGTTTATCTGTATTTTGAATTTGGCACATTGAATGTATATGTCTGTATTTACCAGCACATTTTTCTTCTTTTCTTTTCTTTTCTTTGTACTAAATGACCATCATTCTGCAGCTCTTGTCTCTGTATCAGGCTAAATTTGCAGAATTGCAATAAAGGTTAAAAGCAAAAACGTACAGAATACATCAGATCAATATTGCTTAAGAACTACATCAAACAGTATTAGTGGTGAGATTAAAGCAATATCAAACCATTACCACTTCTACAGTAAATGAAATATGAAACAAGTTTGTAAGTGCTACTTTAAAACGATTATTACCATAGTAAGCTGCTGTACTTCGTACAGAGTCTCTGATTCACAGCATACAGTAAATAGATGTTTCACTGTTGCTACAGGAAGGGCCACCCTCTCGTGAGTTTTTTTTTTTTTTACCCCTTCTGGTTTCAGTCAAACTCTTGTGTACTGACACCTTGTTGCATTAACATTGTGACAGACGGCCTTCAAACTGTTAATATGGGTGCCTCGATGTGCTGTTGGATGTTATGCCTTTCTTCTGTACTAAGTAAGCCTATGCCAGTTATCAATATCATGACATTTATTCATATATAATCATGCAGAATATTTGCTGTATGACTTTTTTTTTTCTCTCATTTGCAGCTACTCAGTCGTTCGTCTTGAATCAGTCTCCAGGACTCACACTCGTCTCAGTCCGTGGTTCTGTAGAGTTAAGATGTATATTTGAGCAGACTCTTAGGTACTGCTATACCTCTGCTGCATGGAAAAAGATGAATCTACGGACTGGAAAACTCACGACAGTGAATGGTAGCTATGAGAATAATGTCCTTCAGTCTGATGGTAAAACCTGTGTTTTGACTCTCAAACACGTAACCAAGACAGATTCAGGCATGTACTATTGCATGAGCAGTTTTAATGAAATGGCTGTCGTTGGCAATGGGACCAGGGTGATCGTAAAAGGTAAATTTGAAGTGAAATCTCCTCCACATCTTCTCTGTGGTCACAGTTCCTAAAACAAATAATATTTTGTCTTTATTGTCCCTGCTGTAGATCAGTCTGAACCAGAACTCTCCATCTTATACACACCACATGAACCTGACTCGTCATCGGTATCACTGCAGTGTCTCGTGACTGGACTTGTCCCGTCTCAGGTGCGTGTGTTCTGGATGATTGGACAGAATAAGCGTGCTGGATGGACCGAGTCCGGCTGGACAGACGATACTGATTCAGCCACAGAATTCACACGAGCTCATCTCTCTGTTCCTGCAGAGGAGTGGAAAGAAGCCGATGAAATTCACTGCTTGGCTGAATATGATGGAAAGAACATCTCCAAAACTCTGAACCGAAGCGGTGCGTAAATGATGAAAACTGCAGAGAAACATCAGAAAAATGTTTTTAATAATTTTCTTTATTTTCAGAATTCTTAAAACAGAGCAACTGTTGCTCAAATTGTAGAAGTTACTATAAAGTTTTAATTTAAAAGGCAAATTACAGAATTTTTATCTTAAGTTTTTTTTCTTCTTTTTAGTTTTCAGGAATTGTTTTTTTTTTCAATTACAAACACCTGTCAAAACTCTGATTAAATAGCAAACATTTATTTGAAAGTACAATTTATAACAAAATTTAGTCACACTATATTAAGGCTCAATTAACAAACCATTAACTATGACTTTTGACTCTTAATTTTCTGTTTTTATAGGAATGCTAAAAAGCACATAGAAGTGATCCCTATACTAAAGAGTTAACCCTAAATTTAAATATAATATCTGTGTTATAAACAAGTGGGCAAACACTTCTTGTACATTCAGGCAAGCTATTAGATAAATATAAAAGACTAAATCCTTGTGTTAACTATAAACCCTGTACATGCTAAAACATAGGTGTATTAATTATTGATCATACTCTGTTCATAGTTGATCTTTCAGGACTGACTCAAAGGCCTCTGTGGATTCTGTACTGTGGCTGCGGGGCAGTATTGCTGATTGTAGCCGTGGTCTTCTCTGTTTGTTTATGCCAAGGTAAAGATTTAAATTAATCTGGGAAACTGATTAATTGCTATCGAGTCCACTAAGGAATTTTAACAAACTAATAACTGAGTAACAAAAATATGTAAATATATGAAACGCATAATTATTCACATTATTAACATTCTGATTTAAAAAGCCTGTTGGTGATATGGTGTAAAACTGTGTAATTCTCAGGATAATAAATAGTGAAAGTAAACAAAAAAAAAAAAAAAAACTGAAATACATGGTTCATTTACAAAAGTACTTTTACAATTTTTTTTTTTTGCATATGATAAAAACATTTACAGGATCAATATATCAAGCAAAAGTATGTCTATTGTTTCTTGCAGGAAAATATTTTCTGAATTTTACTGTAAACTGACTGAGGCTGTTTCTATTCTGTGTGTATTGTAGATATGTATTCATCTAGTGCGCTAAATCTGCCTGTAGCTACATCCTAACACATAACCTGAATCTTTTATTAAATAAAGTCATGTTGTGTTTTCCCTTTAACAGGCAAACAGAGTACAGGGAATGAAGACATTTCATCTGTAAAGGTAAGCATGGTATAGTCTAATAATTATATATTATATTATATTTTATTTGACAAGAGAAGTCAAAAATTATTTGATAAGGACTGTCATGTGTAGTTTTGGTGTGAATGCTATATTAACTAATTAATTAATTTTGTCTAGTTTTACCCTGTGGATCCAATCAGTTTAGGGCTGAATTTAAGTCCAGCCAAACAATAAAGGTAAAACTTAAATTTGTGAATTCTTTTTAATCATATTTGATATGAGAAATAGTCAATCGTTAAGACCAATCTGATGTTTTCTTCAGATATTCTTTCCTTTATTTCAGGGCACCACTGGAGATCCGTTTTATTGAAAGGAATGTTATACTGTGCCTAACAATTACTAAAAATGACAATATATTACATTAAAATGAGCAACCTCCACATACCAACTCATTTACTCTCTGATCTGACTTTCTTTTATGCTCTGTGGATGAACACACATATTTCATACTTAATATAGAGTTGTTCTTGAGTCAAAATTATATGAATAATCTATATTATTGTATGATTATGTCTTCTCTTATTCCCAAATAAAGTGTTTTTTTATTCTTTTTTTATTCCTTTACTCAGTTGGAATGGAAATTACTTTGTTAGGAAGCGAAAGGGATTGAATTTTTATTCTGGTGCAGTTTTGAGGCGTTACGTTTGATTATGAGCATGCACGAATGAGATATGGGATTGTGAGCTATAGATTTTAGCAGAATTTTCAGTAAATAACAACTTATTTCACTCTGTTTAGCAGCTTATATAACACTCTGTAGATCAGGGAACATTATTAACTAGTTGCTTTGCATTCATTTTACTAGCATATTGGCTGCCTTATAGTATTTGTAAAGCACATATTTATGCTTTACATGACCATATTCACTTAACCCTACTTTACATAACTACAAAAATTAGGTCTAACTTATTATCAATAAGAGGAAAATTAGGAGTTTATTGAGGGAAAATGCTTAATAGTGAAAATGTGCTCCCTAATCTAAAATGTTAACATTTATACTTGACATATACAGTATACAGCGTATAGAAAACAAGATTTAGTTTTTGTATTTCTCATAATTTCCACATGTGGAAAGAAACATGTCAGCAAAATTTGAGGAAGGATCCTTTGAGCTGAAGACCACAGACTTTTACACTCCTTTATTCCACCAGCTTCTAGTGATTTATTAGTTTTTATAAATGGAGAGTTTGAGTCCTTGATTCTGATTGGTTGAGCCAAGTTCGAAGCTGTTGTAAAATACTCTACAAACATACACCTTTGTTTACTTCTGTGTGCTGCTTGGAAACCACTTTGTTGGAATCACAGCCGTTTTTGAGGAACTACATTGTTTTGTTTTTATTAATATCATTACACTTTATTTGTTCTGTTTTATTTTGTGATTATATAAGGAATAACTGTTTTCTAAAAGCAATAAGCCCTGTGAAGCTGTGGTTTACAGTGAATTTATAAGAGCTAAGGGGGGGTTTCACCTTCTTTTCGTGCCTAACAATGCCCCTTAACCGTTATAAATTCACTGTAAACGGCTCCTCGGCTCTTATTGCTTTATAATACACTCTATTATAGTGTAGCACCTGAGGCAGTAAAAAACTGTATACATTTGCCACTGATGCCCCAGAGAGAAAATAGTCAGCCTCCCTTTCCTCTCAAACTTCTAATATAAATATTATTCAGTGTTATTTACAATAATAAGGCTCCAAATCAGTAGAATAAAAATCCTCCTTTCACACTGTGAATGAACTGCAGTCCGAACAGATTTCTGAGGCTTCCAAATAGCAACGAATGATGTTGCGAAGCTGTAGCTTTCTAATCAAATATCTCACCACAGATCATGCAAGCATTTAACAATAACGTTTGCAAAATAGAATTCCTAATTTTATTTAGGATCCCACCTGTAGCATGGGAAGACATGGCTAATTATAGGCTTAAATAATCTTTAATTATGTAGCAGCACCTAAGGTAGCCCTTATCTAATCAAATTTAATTCAGATGAAGTTTGTCTACACGATTTTCCAAATAATAATAATACATAATAATAATAATTAAATTCAATAAGAAATAGTTACAATCAAAATCCCATAAAACATATGAAATTTGTTAACACCACTGTTTTTGAAATCATGATTTTTGTGTGTCTCTCGTTAGTTGTCACTGCATGGGTTTGCCAGTATAACGCCTTTTTGCATACTTACTGAATGACGACACTTCAGGGTGCGCCCGAAATAGCATTAGATGTCAGTGTTGTTTACCACAGGAGGGCGCTTCACGAGCTCTGAGCTCATGGTTTCAGCCACAGCCCAGTTCTAGTCTATAATCCTGCTATATTATCCAATGTTCCCTGCTTTTGTCATTTTGGATTTGTAAAAACAGTTATAACAAACTTTACAGTGTTTAAACACAGTTTGTCTCTGAATAAAAAACAAATGAAAGTGACATGACATACAGCCAAGTATGGTGACCCAATACCCGGAATTCGTGCTCTGCATTTAACCCATCTGAAGTGCACACACACACAGCTGTGAACACACACACACACACACTGTGAACACACACAAAGAGCAGTGGGCATCATTTATGCTGCGCACCTGGGGAGCAGTTGGGGGTTCGGTGCCTTGCTCAAGGGCACCTAAGTCGTCTTATTGAAGATGGAGAGAGAACTGTACATTAACTCCCCCTACATACAATTCCTGCCAGCCTGAAACTCAAACTCACAACCCTTGGATTGCAAGTCCAACACTCTAACCATTAAGCCACAACTTCTCCCTTAAAATTAGGGATTTTTAAAACACTTTGAAAAAGAGTATTGAGACACAGGTCTGCCTAAATTTTCTTCTACATTAATCACAATAGTAGAATCTGGATAAAATGTCATTGGTGATTTTTACAGTGAAATATTTTTGTAAATGTCATAAAATCTGTCTGCTTATAGATTCCATATTAAGCAACAGAAGATTGAAATATTTATTTTATTATTGGCCCTGTGTCAAATGTGTGTGTACTTTGTGCCTTTGTTACTTTTTTCATACTGGACAAGCATTCAGAAAGTACATTATTTTTCACCTTTTAAGTATTACAGAAGCTATTCTAACTTCACCTTAAAAACACATATGACTTATTGCATTTCCTTCTGGAATATATATAAGCTGTGTGCATATTTTGTTTCCAATTTATTAGGCAATAAATTAAAATAAATAAATGCAAATAAATAAACAAATAAGCAAGCAAGCAAGCAATGGGATGGCTGTCATGACTTGTTGATATGTGCCATCTATGCTTTTATTCAGACTTAATCTCTCATATATTGAGAAACTGCTCACACATTTACTACTTTTACATTTTTCATATTTTATAAAGTTGAAGTTAAAAGTATAAATACACTTGCAGAATCTGCCAAATGTAAATTATTTACCAAATAAGAGGATCATACAAAATGCATATTATTTTTTATTTAGTACTGACCTGAATAAGATATTTCACATTCAACAAGAGAAAATTATAGTTTAATTTATAAAAATGACACTGTTCAAAAGTTTATATACCCCTGATTCCTAATATTTTGTTAACTGAATAAGCTGGGTGTTTTTTTTTTAAGTCATAGTCCCAAACAAGGGACTTGAGTCCTGAACTGTTAAACTGCCTGATGTTCCTCAAAAATAAATAAATAAATAAATAAATAAATAAATAAGTATCTAGCTTCTGAAAGGTAAAATTAATTTTTTTTTTGAAAAAGCTTAAAGCATTTTGTATGATCTTTATTTTGGTCAAATAATTAACATTTAGCAGATTCTTCAAGCTGTATGTAAACTTTTGACTTCAACTGTATACAGAGAGAGAAAGCAAGTGAGAGAGAAGTTTTATGCACATTTACATTTATTTGTAACAAATCAACATTTGTTTGATGTTTTCCTGTCATAGGATCAAATACATAATTTCTGAGGTTTAGAAGCGTCTTGCTAAAATTAATGAGGTCGTTAAAAAGAGTAGAGCAGTGACAAGCGCAAAATGTCTGGTTACACTGACAAGAGGATAGCAAGTGTCCTGGATATCTGAGGAAAAGAATAAAAGAGAAGGATTGTGAGAAAAGATTCAAAAACATTTCTTCTTAAAAATGGACAAAACATCCAAAATAATATAGATATAAGATCCGTCAAGAAATCCCACTGATCCCGTTTTTGGACAGGTAATATTAAAACATTTGATTTGCTATCTTGATGAAGAGATATTATGAAAAGTTATTTACCATAATAGTGCAGAGTTTTGTTGAACATCCATCGACCAAACTTCACAATGCAGGTGCACGCTCCTCCTGTCCTCCACTCCTCAGCCGATACTGATACATAATTATGAATTTTCACAGATTTCTCTTCACCTTCTTCCCAAACAAAAAAAGTTTTTCCATTGTCCTTTCTACTCCCCATGAGCCAGTGCACATAGACCTGTGATGAAGCAAATCCTCCGACTGTACACTGAAGAGTAACTGTAGAGTCGCGTTTGTTACTGCTGGTAAATGCCATGATATCAATAGACGGCATCACAGCACTCTCAGCTGAAAGAAGAAAGATAAACAACACATTACTGACATAAAAGTGCAAAAAAGGACTGACACATAATTGTATAATAAAAACATGAGCTTTCTTATCAACACAAACCTTGAGAACCATCATGTTAGGTGGTAATTCAGAAACTTTTGAAGCTGTTTATGATACAGTACCTTGTACAGTGACAGCTGTGCCATTCCCAAGGTACATATGCTCACGGTCTGTAGCAATGCAGTAATACGTCCCAGAGTCCTGCACTGTTGCTCTGTAGATGGAAGCCTGACACACTTTGGTTTCCTCCTGCTCTTTAGTCTGACGAGGGATGTTTGAGTCCTGGAGAATGTCTATTGTTCCACTGACGGGGTGTACTTTGACCCAGGCCACTGTGTGACAGAATGACTGCACCTCATTTATCTGGCAGTGCATGGTCACTCTTTCACCCGATCTCACGTTCACTGATGGGGGAAACTGATAAACTGTTCGCGCCATCGCTGCAAACGGATTCAGACCACACAATATTAGTAATTCAACAGTCTCAGAAATACTACTTTGCTAGTCTTACCAGTTACACTAGTTTCGGGTACAAACTTACCGATATCCATAATCAAATAAACCTAATAGTAGCTTACCCTTTGGCAAAATTAAACAGAACAAGGCAAGAAAAAGGAGGTCAAACATGCTGCCTGAAAGCTTCACCGGCCCAAGAAACTGAGAGAAATGTGCTGAGTGTGACAAATCACACACCTTTTCCTGCCCATTTCTTCAGCTGTTAAAACTGTTAGGCTTAGAATCTAAACTGAGAAACAACTTTATTCCTGACATATTATATAACTCACTAGCTATTACAAAACTGATTGAACCACAATCCCACTATAGCTATTGTTATTAAGGCAGCACTTTAAAACTGATTAAATTAAGCAGCTGTGGTTGCCAGAACTTTGCCGTAAAATTATGGTAGCAACATTTGAGATTTTACAGAATTAACTATATTTTATGAAATAATGTTAAATGTGTTATATGATGGGATGTTACAAGCTCTTGGTACTTGAAGTTAAAAGTTAAAGTTGCAAAGTCTCAAATCAAAAGAGATATTTTTTATCAAAGTTAAGACTCTGCCATGACCCCTAAAACGGCTCGTTCAAACATGCCATATGCCACTGTGAAAATATTTGCATAATGCCACCCAAATGTCCACACAAAGAAAGAAGGCTGGTTTTAGTAACACCATTAGTGTTGAATAAGGCTTACATAGACTAGTCGATTAGTCGAGTGATCGACTACTTCAACCCCTAGTCGACGCTATCGGAAACAATTGACTACTCAAGCATGCATTAACCATAATCCATGCACAGGGTTTGAAGTACAACGTGAATTTTAGGATGACAAAATGGTGTGTAGCTGTTACTTTCTATGACTTTATCTATGTTGCATCTAAAATTATATAATTATATAGAATAATTCTACCTGAATATTCGGCTGAAGCTGGCACAGTCCGGAGTTTGCTAGATAACAGGTGAACAGGGGATCACCGCAATATTATACACATACCCATAAAGACACGCAATAGAGTGTGAAGTGAATTAATGTAAACTTTATAAATGAAAAAAACCGCATTGCTGTTGCCTCTCCGTGCTTCTCTCAGAAATCTGAGCTTTTCAAGAGTAATACCACCTATAATAATACATCATACACATTATATTATTTATACATATTTAAAAGGCAATGATTTAAACCATAGGCTATGATATGATACAAATTAATGGAAATAAACAGCGCGCTCACCAATCAAACAGCCTCGTTGAGCGTTGCAGTATCTCAAAAACCAAACCAGTTCCCTCTTAAGAGTGGGCTAATAATCAGCTTATATACAGATACTTTTTCTACTTGGCCCACGTTTGCATCTTTATCTTTTGCTGGTTTGCATGGCACATATGTTTAGAGAAGTTCAAGCTTAAAGAGTTCGGCGTGTTCAAATGATCACTAAACGTTTGTGATGACATCACTCTGCTTGCATGAAAAATATATTTTTAGAAATTAATAATTATTTTAGTTTAACACAGCATACATGTAAAGTGATAACTATGAGTTGGTTTTATCCATATCATTATCTCAAAAATCATTTTGTGATTGTTACAGATACAAATACAAATACTGGCTGTTACATGAAAATTTAAATAAGTAATGCCATAATTATAAAGTTTTGACAATTTACATATGTAATTGTTGCATTATAGGCTATGGATTAATAAGAGTTTATTGATAAGAACTATTTCATGTCTTTTCATTTACTGTAGCATGAACCATGTCGAGTACCTAGAGTATTTTTTTAAATAAATAATTTACTAGCAGAAATCAGTAGTCGTGCAACCCCTAGTGTTGAAGCAGCCATATTAGGGAGATGCTGTGTGTATCTAGGCAAAAGCAAAAACACTTTTTTTTGGCCTTCTGAAAGTAGATGCATTTAGGAATCTTTAAGATTACTTACAACAGAACAATTTTATCGACGACCGTTTCATGAACCTAGAAGAGGAGGTAATTCTGACTTTGTTACAACAATCTGGCGCTTTTGAATCAGCTACTGAAAGTATGTTTTGTTATTAGTTTAATTAGTTAGTGATTAGTATTCTGTTACACCAAATACACAAAATAATGATCCTTAAAAAAAGCATCATATGTGTAACGATCGGGACACAGGAGATGAGAGATCCAAGAGCAGTGTGTGTTTATTGGGTAATCCAAAATTCAGATTCAAAACAAGCAGGGGGTCATAACCAAAAATCAGTCCAGAAACAAACAAACAGGAACAAGAAACTCGAAACACAAGGAACGCGAGGAAACCAGGTGACGGAAAATAAGGACTCCATGACAGAGAGAAAACAGACATGTTTAAATAGACAGGATAATGACGATCAAAGTGAAGAAAGCTGAGTGCAATTAACAGGTGTGCAATTACCGTGATGAAGGGACAAGGCTTTGTGGGAAATGTAGTGCCTGCGGTGAGGTGCCTATGGGGAAGTGAGACCACTAGTGGACACCCAGGGAAACACAGACCAGACAGCGTGACATTACCCCCTCCTCCACGGAGACCAGGAGGGAACAGAAAGTTCGGGGCCCAGGGCCGAGCTGACAGGGCAAGTATCCAGGGTGGATCAAGTGGAACTGGAGCCGTGCGGTCGAGACAGAAGCCCACCAGGGCGGCGCAGAAGACCACCACATCCGTGTGGTCAAGACAGAAGCCCACCAGGGTGGCACAGAAGACCACCACAGCCATGCGGTCAAGACAGAAGCCCACCAGGGTGGCGCAGAAGACCACCACATCCGTGCGGTCGAGACAGAAGCCCACCAGGGCGGCGCAGAAGACTACCACAGCCGTGCAGTCGAGACATAAGCCCACCAGGGCGGCGCAGAAGACCACCACAGCCGTGCGGTCCAGACAGAAGACCACCAGGGCGGCACAGAAGACCACCAGAGCCGTGCGGTCGAGACATATGCCCACCCGGGTGGCGCAGAAGACCACCACAGCCGTGCGGTCCAGACAGAAGACCACCAGGGCGGCACAGAAGACCACCAGAGCCGTGCGGTCGAGACATATGCCCACCCGGGTGGCGCAGAAGACCACCACATCTGTTCTGTCGAGACAGAAGCCCACCAGGGCGGCGCAGAAGACTACCACAGCCATGCGGTCTAGACAGAAGCCCACCAGGGTGGTGCAGAAGACCACCACAGCCGTGCGGTCGAGACATATGCCCACCCAGGTGGCGCAGAAGACCACCACATCCGTTCGGTCGAGACAGAAGCCCACCAGGGTGGTGCAGAAGACCACCACAGCCGTGTGGTCGAGACAGAAGCCCACCAGGGCGGCGCAGAAGACCACCACAGCCGTGCGGTCGAGAGAGAAGTCCACCAGGGTGGCGCAGAAGACTATCACAGCCGAGCGGTCGAGACATAAGCCCACCAGGGCAGCGCAGAAGACCACCACAGCCGTGCGGTCGAGACAGAAGACCACCAGGACGGCACAGAAGACCACCATAGCCGTGCAGTCGGGACAGGAGTCCACCAGTCGGCGCAGAAGACCACCACAGTGGGATCGATGACACAGGAGAGCCAGTCTTGTTAGGCAAGTCTGAAATAGAGAACATGAACAGGTTAAGGGTGGCCTCCGTGGCCATGACAGGATAAGTCAAACGCTCAGAGAGTTCGGCTGAGATGTGACGAGGGTCTGGAAGTTCCGCAGAGACATGGAGAGACTCTGGTAGTTCAGCAGAGACGTGGAGAGGCTCTGGTAGATCCGTGGTGTTTTGACTGGATTCAGGAAGACCAACGGTGACTTGACTCTGCTCATGAAGACCAACGGTGACCTGACTCTGCTCATGAAGACCAACGGTGACCCGACTCTGCTCATGAAGACCAACGGGGACCCGACTCTGCTCATGAAGACCAACGGGGACCCGACTCTGCTCATGAAGACCAACGGGGACCCGACTCTGCTCATGAAGACCAACGGGGACCCGACTCTGCTCATGAAGACCAACGGGGACCCGACTCTGCTCATGAAGACCAACGGGGACCCGACTCTGCTCATGAAGACCAACGGGGACCCGACTCTGCTCATGAAGACCAACGGGGACCCGACTCTGCTCATGAAGATATTTGGTGACTTGATCTTGCCCATGAAGATCAACGGTGACTTGACTTGACTCCTGAGGTCTAACTGTGGTAGTGCTTAACTCATGAGTGTAAACGGTGACTTGACCTGACTCTGGAGTGTAAACGGTGACCTGACCCGACTCTGTAGGGTCACCTGTGGCTGTCATCTTGTGCAGTGGCGCTGGGCCGGCGACCACCTTGCGCCTGGCGGTCCTCCTGTCTGTAGACCCCGGTCTAGAGTCGGCCATCCCACCGAGAGACAGGTGTGGCTGGAGTATCCCACTGAGACCGATGTTGCAGGTACAGTATGAACCCCCAAAAATCAAAGGACTCCAGCTCATTCATTTCCCTCTCCGGCATGGGGTTGTCTAAACAGACGTTAAAAAAGTCTTTCAGGGCCACATCATTATATCCTAGCCCCACCTCCAAGGTCCAGAACTCTTGTGCCACACCACCCACCTCATTCCTCCTTTGACGGAGGGTGGTTAATTTAATGAATCTTCTCCTCCGCTCCTCCATGCTGGCTGGGGAACGGAGACAAAATCCCACACCGCTGGATCTGATCGGATGGGGTCCTTCTGTAACGATCGGGACACAGGAGACGAGAGATCCAAGAGCAGTGTATGTTTATTGGGTAATCCAAAATTCAGAATCAAAACAAGCAGGGGGTCATAACCAAAAATCAGTCCAGAAACAAACAAACAAACAAACAATTCGAAACACAAGGAACGCAAGGAAACCAGGTGACGGAAAATAAGGACTCCATGACACAGAGAGAAAACAGACAGGTTTAAATAGACAGGATAATGACGATCAAAGTGAAGACAGCTGAGTGCAATTAACAGGTGTGCAATTACCGTGATGAAGGCTTTGTGGGAAATGTAGTGCCTGATTAAATTATTAAAACTAAATTAGTAGGCCTTCTACTATAATGTTCAGGGTCTTGCAAGAAAAAGACAAGACCGGCAAATCCATGGCCACAGAACAGCAGAATATGACAGCAGTCTTTTGCTAAGCATTTTCCTCCTGTAGAAAAAACAAATACTTAATATGGCATAATGTATTAAGATACATTAAGTTCAATGAAAAGACCAAACTCGAAATATAGTTATTATTTAATGTACTAAAAGGCAAGCAGATGGCTATGAACACAATGCACAAACTTTGTACTCCCATACAGCAAAACGCTTAATGTGGACCAATAACAGACTAAGACGATAAAGCAATTCAGTAGGCCTAGCCTATATGTCTTGTTGTTGACTAAAGGTATATACAGACCAACAAATATGAACGTGCATTATGAAATGCATTAAGTGATTTTAAAAGGATCAACTCCGTACAGGCAAGCAGACGAGTACAGAATTGTACATTAAACGTTTTCCTGCTATAGAAAATCATTATAAATAAAACACACAATGTATCTTAATGGATAAAGACAGTGAAATAAACGAGTTGTAGACAGTTTATTCTATATGGAAAAATGCTCAACGCGAAACTTTGCGTGTTGCGTTTATTCTGGGCTCACCTGCTTGCCTGTACATATTAGTTATGTATTTTAATAATGTAGAGAAGCATATTGAGTTTGGCCTTTATTATCTTAGTCCATTATGCCACATTTTTCGGTATGTGAGGAAAATACTATATGCATATTCATTAAAATAATGAACTGCATATGTAATTTGATATTTTAATAGCATCTTAATACATTAAGCCATGTTAAGTGTTTATGTTTTTCTACGGGAGGAAAACGCTTAGCGAAGAGACATTGCGCAAGCGTTCATATTCTGGTGTTCTGGCCACGGATTTGCCGGGCCTGTCTTTTTCTTGCAGGACCCTGTACGTTATAGTACTAAATTAGGTTTAATCGTGTAATATCCAACACAGCGTCTTGTCTCCATTGACAACATGAACGATTTGTGACGATTGCAAGTGTCGCAGGTAGCAGAGAGTGCAAGCAGCGATTGCAATGACATTGTAATTTAGTTTATTTTTTCTTGTCTTCGCCACCTGGCTACTGTTATAAAATGTTGGGAAATTCAAACGAAAAATTATAAAAAATTAAACTAAATAAAAAATAAAGACTGCAAGTGATGTTACTAGTGGAAGTGCAAGTGTCTGAGAGTGCAAGTCTGAGAGTGCAAGTGCAAGTCTGCAGTCTGCATTTTTCTGTGAAATTTTCTAAAGATTATTGTTTTCGCTAGTAAATGGTGACTCGTGGCTGTCCTAACAGCGAGTCACTGAATGATCCATTCAACCAATTAATTTCCATTCATTAAAACACTGATTCA
This sequence comes from Carassius carassius, assembly GCF_963082965.1. Taxonomy (NCBI): domain Eukaryota; kingdom Metazoa; phylum Chordata; class Actinopteri; order Cypriniformes; family Cyprinidae; genus Carassius; species Carassius carassius. Next base: position 24,855,053 of record NC_081762.1, read on the forward strand.
TTCACGAAAGGAACAAGTGAAAGACATTACGTGTCATTGAATCATTCACTCATCTTATTAGTTCAAAACAGATTAATTTATGACTGAGACACTTTACTGTGTGTTGCTCACAAAACTGCTGATTAAGCTTTGGCGTTTTTGTTTTGTTAGTGGAGAAAAAACACAAAGGAACTGGCATTACTACAAAATGTGCATTACTCAATATTAACTTATATTCTAGTGAACAACTGTATGTTGGTCTGAATATCACTATGATTCTGTTTTCTTGTGCCTACAGCTGGAATGACAGCACTCTTGCTCATGTGATATTGCTTAAATAAGAAATGTAATAAGTATGACTGTATGGTTTTTCAAGGTGTATTGAAACTTGAAAGAATTTCAAATGAGAACTGCGTAAATTCTGTGTGGGATGAGTAAAGCGGCAAAATCACATCATCTTTGTTGCACTCTTGATGTAATACAACAAAAACTGTCATATATTTAACATAAAACATTACTAACTAAACACATGAACATGATCTAAGACTGAAGTGATGTGGCACATGGTTGTGTCCTATTTCAGTTGAACAAAATCAGCATTTTTTTTTCTTCCACCAAAGAATTTTTGGGTCGGAATTATGCATCTTTGAGGTTCCACTGTGGTACATTTGAGACTGAAGTTTTTTCCGCTGACAAAGTAAAGAGAGGTCATTAACCAATGTGAGGTGAAGTCCACATCACCATTTTGCATGTATGATACATGAAACCACACAATAAAGAGGACACAGAGATACAACAATACTGAGAAAATGAAAAAAAAAAAAAATAAATCACTTCCTGGCCCTGCCACACATAACAGAAGCCACATAAGGCGTAATATCTAATAATTGTTGTAGTTGTTCTTTACAATTATCAAACTGACACTTTTATAGGCTATAGGCAATAACAAATAACATATGGAAATAATATTGTTTATATATGTAGTTATTTTATTGTCTCTGGTTTTAAATTCGTGTAAATTAAAGAAAAAGTGAGTCAAACAATATGTTTATTTTATTCAGGTGTTTTTATTCAGTCTATTGGAATAAACAAAGTTCAGAACATATTGGATGAAAGTATAAATTTACCATTTCAATTCACTAAATAAACAACACTATTCAAAACATCAAAAATCCATAACGATCAGAATTACTTAAACATTTTGGGAAGAGATATCAAAATATTTGTAACTGTTGCCTTCTTTCTACTGATGTACAATGCCAAATACCAAAATAAGTTTGATAAATAAAAATGGGTTAGAGCAAAATACATAAACTGAAAGCTCTTTGGAACTATATGTTTTCATAGAGACATCATCAATAAAGTTTTCCGTCCCAGCCTATAAATAATCACTGTTGCCAGAAGCAGGAGACCAAATATTAAGCAGACAGACAAATATATGTATTTTGCTGCATAACACACATCTGGTGCATCTGTGGAGACAGAAAATATGAAAAAGTTCATTTAGAGAAAGAAAGAAAAAATCATAGAATATTCAATACAAAGATGATAATTAGAAAATAAAAAAAATGAATAAAGTGACCTAAGGTTGGGACCAGTAAGATCTTTTAAGTATCTTATGCTCACCAAAGCAAGCTGCATTTATCTGATCGAAAATAAAGTAAAACTAATAATGTGAAATATTGTTAGAATTTAAAATAGCTGCTATTTGAATATAATTTAAAATGTAATGTATTCCTGTGATCAAAGCTGCATTTTAGCATCATTACTCCATTACTTCAGCGTCACATGTTCCTTCAGAAATCATTCTAGTATGCTAATCCATATGTTAGATTTATAGTTATACTGTACCATGTGGCTGAAGGGTCTTGGTGTAGAGCTGTCCTCCAAACTGCACTACACACACACACTGCACCTTCCTTTCCCACTCTTCAGCAGTCATCAGGATCTGGCTCCTAGTGATCTGGATGACACCATCGTTCCCATGTGTCAAAATTGGCTGTCCTTTCTCTTTTTTCCCCTCCACAGTCCAGAACACATGAACTTGAGAAGCCTCGACCCCCTTCACAAGAGGGACCCTGAAGAGGGACCAAAGGACCGTTTATGATCAGCGGAGTAAGAATATCAATAACAGGAAACACAGTGTGTTCTGGAACGAGATTAGGGGAAATATTTGGTTACAATGGAAAGAGATACTTAACATAATAAAGCGTTTGAACTGTTTGTGGCAGTCATTATGCTGCTGTTATATGGGTTTACTCTAAATCAGTCCATAATGAAGATGTGAGGCACATACACACTTAAAAATAAAGGTTCTTTATCAGAATCAGGAAGAGCTTTATTGCCAAATATGCTTGCGCATACAAGGAATTTGTTTTAGTGACATAAGCTTCCAGTAGACAAAGACAACAAAAACACACAGAGAAAGAAAGAAAAAAAAATAGCACTGATGATTTCATGAAGAACCTTTAACATCAATGGGAACTTTCCTTTCCACAAAATGTTCTTTATGGTGGAAAAATGTTCTTTAGTTTAGCCAAATTTTCTTCTTCACACTAAGAAATAAATGGGTTCGTTTATGAACTAGTCATAGAAGATTCTTTGGGGAACCAGTTACATTTTTGCAATGCTATGGAAGCCGATACTTCAGCTGCACTGCTTTAAAACCCAACTTTTTAAAAATTCAGTTCTAAAAGGGAGACTTTGGTCGCCGTTTGTTTTTGTCCTTCTTGGGATGTCTGAGAAGTGACTCCGAAAATGAATGGCAATAATAATAAAGTGGCAAAAATTGACAAAATTATTCATTTATTTTGATTGAGAAAATGAATAGAAATATGCAATTCATTATTTTTGTAAAGAAGACACGTTAAAAGTTAACACGTGGTGTTTTGCATATCCATTTTAGCCAGTGCATTGTCTTATAATTCAAGACATCTTAAAGTTGACCTTCCGGGGTGCCAGCATTATTATCCTTAAACTTCTTACATATACATTAATTCACATTAAAGAGATTATTATTATTATATCTCACCTTTCACAATGACTCTGGATCCATTACCGATGTGAGCAAAGCGGCTGTGCACAGCTGCGCAGTAGTACATACTGGAGTCATGCACTGTTGTATTGGTGATGACAGCAGTACAAATACTGGTCCACTGGTTGGACGAGTAATAAGGACGGATCTGAAGTCTATCGGTCAGGCTGATCGTTGCGTTCTCTGGAATGACTTTCAGCCAAGCCACTGTTGAACATGAGGAGTACAGCTCTACAATGTTGCAGTTTAAAATGACATCTTCTCCAGCCATCACCTCAGCCACTGTCGGCCACTGTGTTACAATGAAGGGCTTCGTCCCTAGATGAAAAGATTGCAATGTTTGTTATTGTTATTATCTCTTTTCTATAGTGCCTTTTATAGAACTCAATTTCAAAATAAAGAAGCATTGAATTTTTATAACTACAAAATTTCCTGCCCATCAATGTATCTAGTCCATCCATTATCATATTAAATGTTTGCTAAAGTGAGAAAAAAAAGACTAAAAACTGTTTACCTGTTCCCACAGTGTGAGTGACCCAGATCATCATCAGCCAGATGCTCATCTTTAAAGTCTGACGATCACAACAGAATCTAGCCTTCATCTGACTAGTTCAGCAAAACCTGGTCTTCCTTTCAGGTGTCTGGTAGGGTCGTTTTGCAGTAGATAATGACTACAGAAAACACAGGACTGAACCTATATGGCCCTAAATTGCACTTGTTTTGATATCTGTAGGAGTTGAAAACCTGTGCAGTGTTAAGTATGAATTGTCTAAATATTTCCTGTGACATCCCCAACATAGCTTTCTTATAGGTTGTCTCCAGTACCAATCACCTATTTGTTTGTTTTATTTGTAATCACTCTGAGGCTAGAGAAACATTTTTTTTTTAACTTTCATATTTTATGATTCTTAATAATAATAACAAATGTAAAAATAAAAAATATAAACAACAACAAACATCTGGTGTGGTAAAGCTAAAACAATTCACCTTTAATTGGCACTAAAACAACAAACATTCAGCAGTTATTCTTCTTTATGCTACTTTTTGGAGATAAAATCAATGTAACAAACAAAGCATAACTTTTGCTGCTCCTTTTTTCAATAGGGCACGAGCCAAGTTTTTTTTTTTTCCCTAGGCAGCAGGATTTCCACTCTTTAACAGAAATATCTTATTTTCAGTCATACTGAGGCCCCGCTGACGGTTTGTTGAGGCCCCTAGTGGGCCCCAGGCCTCTGACTAAGATCTCAAATATGGAGAAATATGGAACCTGTGCTCCAGTACCGATGAAAGGATCAAAATGGATACAGGGAGAGTCATGCCTCGTAGATTCACTTTAGCACAGGTTTGAACAGGACAGGGTATTGTGACATTTGCATCAGAATAGGCAGAGTAAATACATATTTTATCAGTCATATTTCAACCCTTCTTAGGATGACAGAGAACTAAACCTTATGTGCTCAGGTTTCCTGTTTTTCTCTCTTTCTCTCTCTCTCTCTCTCTCTCTATATATATATATATATATATATATATATACTGTATATATATATTAGTGCTGTCAAACGATTAATTGCATCCAAAATAAAAGTTTTTGTTTACATAATATATATATGTATGCTGTTTATATTTAGATAAATACACACACATGCATGTATATATTTCAGAATTTTTTTTATAAATATATTTATTTATAGTATATATGTTCTGTATATAAACATAGACATGTATATAAATGTAAATGTTTTCAAAATATATACTGTATGTGTGTGTACTAATATATACATAATAAATAAACACAGAACACACACATACAGTGTATGCAAAAAAAAAAAAAAAAACCCTGGTATTTTGAATACGACTAACCTGGACTAATTGTTTGACAGTAATAATAGTTAAAAGTCCCCCATAGTATTTTTACTGTAGTACTATAATTTTCTAATGGTTTTGCCAAAATAAACATCCCATGATCAATTTAACTGTATATTCCAGTGCTCTCTCTCTTTTTAGTCATCCTCAAAAGTGTGGCATTTATTGAACCACCTTTGTAAGGTAGATGATGACGCACTCATGAGCAAATACTTGACACTGAAACTCTGAAGTATGCGTAATCTGTGCATCACACCCATACAAGTGTGAACACGAGTCTGTATGTACAAAGCACATTTGTTCTCTTTGTAAGTATGTAACATTTGCAGTGGACTGCAGGTAAAACAGGCAGTCTGTTAATGGCAGCTTGCCATCAGAAAACTGTGTGGTATGTGAAGAATTTCAGCTCACTTGCATTGAGCTAACTAAACTAACATCTGCAGTGAGAAATACACCATACACCCAAACTAAATGACAATGTGTAGCAAGGAAAAAAAAAAGGAGACCATCTACAATATATTTTAAGTTGGTGCTAAACAACAATTCTTTCAAATTGACAGAGGAACAAACAGCAGAGTAACAAACCAGAATCAACATGCAGTAAAGAAACCGACAATAACACTTCGTAAGCCAGTCACAAAGGGCCATTGTACTCCCGTGTGAAAAAAAGAAGTCTCCTTAATTGTATTGAATATGCTTTTGTAGTGTACTTCAAACCATAAAAGCAAACTTTTAAAAAACAGTACCTTCTAATAAAAGGCACCTTTAGTTCACTTAAAAGAGAGGTCACGTTTTTAACACACGTATGTACACTTTTATAAAGTGCACTTTTTACTAATGCCAAATTAATACATTTTTAAGCAGTACACTTATTTTCAAATATTGACTAGCATACTAAAACACAAATGTCAAAGTTATGTTAATTATCATTTTAATGGTAGTGTGTTATTCACTAATAAAGTTAATATATTTTAAATGAACTAAATTGCATATTCATTATTACAAATGTGTAAATAAAAATATATTTAAATGCATGAGTATAAATGGCATTAAAGTATATTTTAGTTTACCATAAATGCTTGTCAATACACTTAGCAGTAAACTTATTTACCTTTTTTAACCAAAACAACAGAAGTACATGAAATTACATATAAAGACATAATAAACTCTTACATAACTTTTAATTACATGCATTTAATATTAATTTAAACTATTATTCATGTTCATTAAATTGTAAATAACGTGTTATCAAGTGTCTGAAAAACACACCAAAGCATATTCTTGTGAAGTACATATGCTAAAGTGTACTTCTTTTTAAAAAGGGTTCATATGTGTACATGGCAAAATGAAAAACACTTGAAATATTCGTATGATTATAGTGTGCATGTGTAATTCTTCTTGTGTAAACGAGTTAGTTATACACAGCCCACTAGGTATCAATTACCATTTTTCAACTTGCACAAGAGGGAGGTGCAACTGTTTGAAGATGAGGACAGACTGACTAATTCAGTGCTCAGTATGTTTATGAGTAAATCTGCATGATTATACACAGTTGTGCATTGCTGCCCTATATTCTGTACAAGTCATGTACTCATGTAATGCTGTCAAAGGTGTGTCATATTGTACTCTCAATGCACCCACCCAAAATGCTGAGCATGCCCTTGCCTGTGTGTTACCAGAACTGTTCAGAAAACAAGCAGAGGAAGACAGCCAAAGCCAGTGAATTCTGATCTGACCAGGGACACGCCTTGCTCAATGGGAATCCCGCCATACAGTATTTCTGAAGGATTCCTGGAAAGAATATCATAAAAAACAGTACCCACAGTTCTGTTGACCAAAGCATTATACAGGAGCACTGAATACCTGGCAGAACTTCTCAATTCTTTAAAACAAAAACGTTTCCTAAATAGCCTAAAAACTAACCCAATGCAATGCAAACCCAAGCACACGTTCAGAACTAGGGCCCTGTTGTTGAGCAAAATATTTTTTACCCTGAGAGCTTCCAGATGTGTTCCCAGAGGATCAGTAAGTCTGTTTTCCAATCAACAAAAATGTGTCATATGGAAACCTGGGTTTCCAGAGTTTTTTTTTTTTTCTCAGCGTGCAAAGTCCATGAAACCCGATCGTCTCCGCCCCGTTAGGTTCACTGTCCTGAAGAATCAAGTTACAGGAGGCATTTTTTCCCATAGCAGTCACTGGCAAGGAAGGTGGGTTTAGTTTTTAGTTTTTTTTTCTCCTTTGTGGGAGGATTCAGGATGTCAGCCAAGATGTGACAGAAGCGATGGGACGCTGAGAGTGTAGAGTAACGAGCACTGCACAACGAGAACAGTAAAGTTTATCTAGAGCCAAGAAAATAAAACAAATCACGTCAAATGGCGACACAGGTATGTGGTTTACTTTATATTATCTATTAGTGATTGTTCGTTTGCATTTTATTTGGGTTGTACGCAGTTATGGGTTTATAATTTCTTTACGTAAACTGCGCTTCGTCTGATTGTTCTCTGAAAACTTCGCGTTTGTCTGTCAATCTTCCGCACTTGACCGAAACGGTGCCCAGATGCTGTAGTTTATTGTTGTTAAAGGAACTAGTTTTTTTTATTATTATTAAAGGTTATTACTGTTTTTTTTATTCTGTTTTCTTTCTTCTTCTTTTTTCGAACAGTCAATCAACTTCAAGTGCCAATGACGCACTTTTGCCTCGCCTGTTTTCTGATTGACAAACGTCTTCGACTGTTGTGACGTGTCTCGATGTTTTTCACGTCTTGTAGCATATACCAAAATCACTGCGTTTTAAAGGGCATGCAAACTGAAATTCAACTCTCAAAGACACTGAGTTCGTTCACATTCCGCTGCTCTGTGTTAACGTTCCCTAACAGAGAAGAAATATGGCCAGTGTCAAGATAATTCAAACCATATGAGTCGAGAGCTTCGCTGCAATGAAACGTTCGCAATTCTATATATGCAAACGATACAACGACTGTGTGTCTAAACATAGCCCCAACCACCCCCATCTGGCCTATGATACCCAAAAATGCTGTCTAAGGGGGCAGCTGACTAGGATTTGACATACAGCCATTGTGTAGAAATGGAAAGCACGGGGAATCAATCAGAGTCTTTGCGTTGTTGCTCTCTGGGAGAAGCCTCAAGACGAAGATTGCCTATGTGGACTTAAAGAAAGAGGGGGAAAGTGTCTAGAAAGTTTCTGAATGGTCAAGACTACAATTGGGGTTACATATTTACACTTTTTATAATCGTAGCTTCACATTTTTATGCATTTCAACACCATACAGTAAGTGTATTTTAGGTCAAAGCAATGGAAGTCTTAACAAAGCAGGGAAATGGCTTCCATCATACATACACAGCTTAAGTAAATAATGCTCAGAGGGCGGCTGTCTTGGCCTGATATGCAGGTATTTCAGGTACTGTACTGGATAATTGTCTGAGAGCAGCAAGGTTTGAATAGACAGTTTACAAAGACCATTCATTGATAGTGCTCTGATAGTCTTGGAAGGAGGAAAACAAACTTTTTTAAAAGATTTTTTAGAGTTAAATGATCAGTATGGAAACAGGTGCATATAACTGATTTAGTCCTAATGTTCATTGCTTAATTCATTATAATTTCTAAATACTGAAATAAGTATGGATCACCATAGCGTTTTTCAGCTTCATGCATTACATTTTCCAGTTTAATTATTGACAGACATTGAGCAAAAAGGTCATTGCAAGCTCTCCAGATCAGTGTATTTGTTACTAGGCTCTTGAAAGTTTCAATATTTGAGTGGTTTTCTAAAGAACTAGTGAATAAAAACTTCTTTGTGAGACTTAAACAGGTTCTCCTAGCAGAATAAAACCATTTTGGTTTTAACTAAAATGTGTTTACCATACTAGTAAAACCCCCACCTATATTCTTCTTCTAAATAAGTGTCCATCTGTCTGTACTCTCTTAATTCTGCAGTATTCTGACCTTGAGAAGGCCATTAACACCTTGGTCACAAACTTCCATGCTGCTTCTCCTGATAATCGGCCTACGCTGAAGGCAGATGAGTTCAAGAACCTCCTCTCCTCCCAGCTGCCAACTTTAGTCAAGGTAACCCCCCTGCTATTCATTCCAGCAGAGACTAATGACTCAAAACTGTTATTACTCATTTCCTGTGATTGTACGTTGTGTACTTATAGTGTAACAGTTGTTCATAATTAAAATGGGAAAAATTTTGAAAATGCTTCAGCGGAACCCAGTTAATTGATTACATTATGTTACCAGTGATATTAGGATATTAAAATGTTTTTGCATAGTTTTAATCCCGGTGTGTTACTCGTAGTCTTTTGTCTTTGTGTAGGAAACACTGTGCACTCTCTTTGTTATTATTGGCTCCATGTGCTGGAAAAAACAGTTTTATTGAACTTTTAAGCCAGCATGCAGGTCTTAATTATTATCATCTGTATGTATAACTTATTTTGGTAGCAAAAATGGGTTTTTATATCATATACATACAGGTGTAAAATATATATAATCCCCAAATGTCTGTGACGTTGTTCCCATATTTGTTACGGAAAGGTTTTGGCAACCACAACTCCCCTTTAAAAAAAAATAGTTAAACTTTTTTTCAGGCTGAGGGATTGGTTGGTTTCACAGAGAATGTTTCCCAGAGTTTGTTGCCTTAGAAAGAGGTGTGGACTGATTAGACGGATCAGTTTGACCTCAGGTTGAGCCAAGAAGGACACTGGGTGTGGCTCTATTGAAAGAGCAAAATGGTGGCTGCCGTTGATCGGAAAGATAAATAATTTCTCCTGCAGTGAAACTGACGCTGCTCTTCAGTTCAGTCAGTATCAGACCATGTTTTGGCAGGCCTTCTACAGCTTAAGGGAGAAACTCTGACAAAGTAGATTTTGTGGTTCTTTCAGCTGAATGAAGAGCTAATGCTCTGAGGAATATGGTACTGTAACATTTGAACAATACTTCAGTGATCCTGCTCTTCAGTGCCGATGTAATTCTGCTCACAGTTCATGTTGTGATGTGTATGTAACAGAAGAGTGAAAAACAGTACAGAAGGTAATGATTTAGAGAAAAAGTATCTTAAGCATAGAATTCATATAAATCTTGTATATGATTATGAAAGTGTTGCCAAGTTTAATAATTTGGGATTATATTTAAACGATTCCAATTGAAAGTTTGAATATGTTAGCATTTGTTGTACTCACTGTATTTGAATTTGCAGAGTAACTGTTAAAGCTGTTAAAAAATCTTTCCGAAACCTAAAAAGATGAAAAAGAATATTTATTATGAAGCCATAAAGAAAACCACATGAGGGCGACAAAATGTCAGTTTTCCAAAAAAAAAAAGAAAAAAAAAAAGCCAGTGAACACCAGTGAGTTTCTCTCTCTCTCTTTCTTTCTCCAGTCGGATAATTTTGGAGAGGTGCTGAAGCAAATGGGTGTAAAAGATGGGGAAGGCATCAGCTTCAAGCACTTCTGGAGCCTGATCCAGAATTTGGCCACAACCCAGCATGGTCTGCTGAGCAACGAGAAGTTGTCCAAATGCACCTGCCTTTTACTATGAGCCGTGGGCTTCAACCGCATCTGCCACTAAGATCTGGTCTCTCATCGCTGCATTTATCTAGAACCACTCATCTCCAAACAAAACACTAACTTTCCTTCTTAAGCATTCCAGTACATAAACACAATTTGTACATCAAGATGTCTTCACATACTTTTTTTTTTTTATATAATGTGTCAAGCACTACAGCAGCCGTCATCTCTCCTCATATCAAGTGTCAGGTTAATTTTAATGTACAGACCAGTTAAATACTTCAGACACCATAGTTGAACTGGAGTCCCATTCATTTTTCACTTTCAACTGGATTTACTGCTTTCCATATGTGCATTTAACAAGTGTTTCTCAGTAACGTAAATAAATAAAATATTCCCTTTTTTGTGAGAACACTACATATTAACTTAGTGCCATAATAGTCTAAAGTATGTGTATGTCAAGACATAGATATGTACTGAGAGGTATATGCAAACAAAAACAATAATAACCACAAATTTTTATTTATATTTTGTAATACTGTTTTTAAGGCCAAAAATCAATAACACCCTGAATTATTGTCTAATAAAATTCATATAAAAAATGTTGCTTATTGATTTTTTTTTATCAAAATGTATAATTCTCAATGTTTAAATAAGCTTATTTAGAATCAACTGTAATTTTATTTCGAATATGCTGTCATTGTGCAACAGAAATATTACTGAATCTGCCAGTGTAAAGAGTGAAGTAATTTCTGACAAAAAAAATGATAATAAAACTCAGTAGTGACAGAAAATATTATATCTTAATTATTATATCTATTAAAATATTGTATTAGTCTTAGGTCTTAGAACTGTGCTGAATAATGTTTTATTTTAACACCACACCACAAAGATCTGGTTATCACAGACAATATACACCAAGTGTGAATGCATTTCCTATCCTCTTGCATTCTTCTTTTATGCTGTAAAGGCAGTTCCACACTTGTCCATATAGACCTGAAAATTAACTGTATTGGAAGTCTTTTTTTGCAACTCTTGCAAACGCTAATTTTCATTTAGACATTAAGCTAAGAAAGTCACAGGTTAAAAAATCTTTATTCTGTGTTGTCACAACAAATTTTCACACTTGGTGTAGGCACTCATCACCCTGTTCTGTCAAAACAACCCCACAGAATTAGTACTTTTGCGTGAACTGTTTGTTGAAGTTTGTGCATTTTTTTTTCATTCCTTAAAATGCAATGAAAATGAGCCCTGTATATGCTCTTAAATATGCTCTTAAATTTAAAGCAGTGCATTTTTAAGGTAAAAACCCTACAAGTAATATATCTATATATTGCCCAACAACCATTATTCTGACTGAACAATAAATCACTAATTTTAGGCGAATATAAGAGTAATTATTGCCAGTTTCATACATGCATTCATTCATAATCTTTGATATTTAAAATGGGGGAAGCTGTACATCCTGATTATGCTCCAGAAATATCATAATCTGTTGAATGAGATAATAAGACAAAATCTTGAGGGTACTGTCCTAATGACGAGCTGTTGTACCTCTAAAGGTACAATTTTTGAAAAACTTTGCCATATGTTCTAGGAAAAATTTGAGTCTGAGTTCCTGTTTTGTTTCTTTAGCTCAAGCAACATGATCCCAACCCCATGGAATGCATAAACCAGTTTAAATCAGTTATGCATTCCCCTGGAATTAAACCCAATGGGTGAACTATGCCTTTAAGAAACAAATGCTGATGATGATTGTGTTAACATATATGTGAGGCTTTTCACAACTGATATGAATATCACAACTTTATACAGCTGAGAACGTTTATTAACACCAGCAGTTAAAATATCACAGGTTCAGTTCGAGACTGAAGACAATGAAGACTATATTACTATTTTTGTACATGCAATGTACCGCTGATGGTGAGTCATAGCGACAAAGAGCTTGTAAAACAAGAGGTTGAAAAAAGAATGAGGAGAAAAAAAAGAGCATTTTTGATGACTACTTTATTATATTATATATGTTGGTATTTATTGATATGTTGTATATATTTTCCACTTGTCCTGACCATCAGCTGTTAAGCAGCAGACCAAACAAAGACATTTAGGTATTAAAATGCCTAAAAATATATAACAACAACTTCAAAAAGGAGGCCAAAAAGTATAGTGTTCCTGGTTTAATGCTACCCAGGAAGTACTGTATGTGGGCTGATGGTGAGAATGCCATTAACAATGATGAGTCTAAAAAACACCCAACTTAGGTTAGCATTATCATATTTCCACTTGTATTATTGTTAGTTGTATTACATATGTTCAATATGAGACTTTTTATTATGGTTAATGTGAAATATATTCTCTGTCCATGTAAATGGTCTGACCCATTAAGACCAGTTCTCGCCAGGAAAAATAACTTTAAATATACGTGCAAACAGTAATTAAGGGGCCAAGCACAAAGGCAAAATGAAGAGATAAGCAAGCATGATGGGGTCTGGCCCCTTGTACTCATACAGTCTTTAGAAGTGTGAAGGACTCTGTCTTCAGTCTCTGTCAACTGACTGAACTTTAAATTTGACTCATAGCCTTTATTTAGCATACTGATCTCACTATGGGGTTTAACTGCTTAAGGTACTAAGTATGGAGAGATCAAGGAGTTATTACTAGGCACTGCTAAGTGGTTTTGAAATTATTTAGTCAAATTAATTCTGTCGAGTCTCTGCAGAAATGATAATAAAGGCCATAGCAGGCTTTCATTTAGGACTGGGCTGACCCATTTGAGGTTTTATCAAAAGTAAGTCAGAGAAGGACCTCATCCTTTTGAGAATGGGTGACCACAGAGGCACGAAACACTTAAGGGGAATTCTCAACCACATCACCAACAATGATATTACCTTTCACAAAAAAAAAAAAAAAGTAAATTTAGGCCACAGTCACACAGCAACAGAATACAGTTGCCGTCCTCAATATGGTTACGTTCATACAAAATACGGTTATTGATGAGAGTAACAATTGCAATTTTATAAATTCACACCTGTCATTTTTCAGGGCTCACATGTGGATGAAGTACCTGAAAGAAAAACTTAAGTAAAAGTACAGATATCTCACCAGAAAATGACTTTGGTAAAATTGGGGTCACTGTAGAATATTACTTGAGTAAAAAACATTAAAGTATTTGATATTTACTGTGCTTAAGTATGAAAAGCATTTTTTTAAAAATATTATACGTATTGAAAGTAAAAGTACAAGTAAATGCAAAATGTAAAGGGAGCAAATAGATATAAAAAAAATGTTCATACATATTTTCAGCAGCAAGACTGTGTTCAGTTTTAACTCTTTCTTTCATTTCGTATCTTTGGGTAAACATAAAAAGCTTACCCATAAGAAGCTTACTTACTCTCTCTTATTCCAACATAAGAAAACATTCCTGGAATTTGTATCTGAAGTGGCATTGGCATTTAGATGTATTTACACAGTTTAATGTATAGCTCAGAGGGGACATGGATGCATTTAACCTACAGTTACAAATGCATAAATAATGCCTTGTTTTAAATATACAATTTTGAAGACAGATATTTGTAATGATTTAAAACATGAAAAAATAGTTAAAATGTTCAATTAAAATTGCTAGTAGATATCAGCTAGTGACTATTAACTATTGAGTAAATTCAGCCGATTCATTCAAACGACTGATTCACTCAGGAACAAAGCATTAGACTGTGTTAAATGGGTGGCTGACCTTTTTTTCTTTTTTCTTTTTTCTTTTTTAAATGCTATTGCTCATGTTAGCTTTTAATATAAGTTTTTATCTTCAAGCACAATCTATGATCTCAAAGTTTCTGTGGAATGGTAAAAGGGCCAGAATTAAATCGACCACATTACAACGCCCTAAGATAGAAGGTGGACTGGCACTCCCAAACTTAAAATTTTATCATTGGGCTTTTCAAGTTCGAGCATTACGTAACTGGGCGGATGAGAACTCCATGGTGCCCTGGAGGGTAATAGAGGAAGCACTAGCAGTATCCCACAGATTGCAGGATCGTTTATATATTAAACATAAGCATCGGAAATTAAATGAAAGATTTGGAAACATTATATCATATTCCCTTTTAGTTTGGAGTAAAGTAGAGAAACTTCTTGGTGATGTGCCACAATATCATACATTATCTCCGCTTTGGAACAACTCACTCATTTTAACTGCAGGAAAACCCTTTATATTTATTCCTTGGGCGTCTAGGGGGATTAACACTTTAGGGAATATTTATGATTATAATGGCCTTCTCTCCTTCCAGCAATTACACCAGAGGTTTGACATCCCAGGTTCTTCATTTTTCCTTTATTTAAGATTACGTTCATCATTGATGGCTTGTGGTATTAAGTGTGATGCTCAAATAAACTCTCATTTTCTATCAGATTGGTTTAACAACAGCCAGTGCACTCAGGGATGGTTTACCAAGATATACAATGCACTCATAAATTCACTTAGTAAAATATTACCCATTGAGGGGATTTGGGACAGGGAGCTCAATAAAACAGGTTCTCAACCAGACTGACACAGGATTTGGTCAAATATAAATAACACATCTCGGAATTTAAGTCATCAATTGATCAACTTCAAAGTAATTCATAGATCGTATGCCACTCCTTACAAACTGTCACGTTTATGAACTTTTGGTTTCCTTATTTGGTCATCTTCCTTTTCTTGTTTTAGTTAATTGATTGATCCTCACCTGTCCCCAGTTCCCTCATCACCTGTGTGTTTAAATACCTGGTCTGTTTAGTTCTCCCTTGTCCGTGATTATTGTCGATGTTTAGCGTTATTGAGATGTTGATCGTTGTTGATGTGTTAGTTGAATGTATGCTTAATGTAATCTTGTTAATATAGTCTGTACCTCCTTTGTCTTCAGTAAAAACTCCTTATTTGTTCCAGATCCTCTTCTCTCCCTTTGTTTTACGTTTAGCACTACCTCACCTGTAACAGAATCACGGACCACAACAGTTTAGTTATATTAGCGGCGTTTTTTCTTTCATTTATTTTTTGCTTTTTTTTCCTCCTCTCCCGGAATGGCCATCCCAGCAGTCCGTCTCCTATGCCTGGAGCAACTGGACCGTTCGCTGGAGGACCATACCAGGGACTTTTTAGATCTGGCGTGCCTTACCCACTTCCCCAGCCTACCAGCGAACGGTCCCCGAGAGGATTTCGCCACTTTTGTGGAGTGGGTGCTGGAGAAAAATGGATCGTCATGGACCATCTGCACCGCTGAGGACGATATCTCCAGCCGCACTCCTGACCCAGAGACCAGCCAGCCACCATCTCGATACACGGAGCCTGAGCCCACCGCAGCCGCAGAGCCCGAGCCATCCTCTGACAGGAAGCAGGATCTCGAGAGCGCGACTGACCAGGTGTGTGAGCAGGGCAACACCGTGCATCGTGGGAGTCCTCGTGGAGATCGAGGGCGTGGAGGAAAGCCCTGCCCACACTCCTGCGACTGAGGGTGAGCTGTATTCGGTCTCGGGAAATATGGAGCAACTTATGGATCTAATGGACTGGTCTATGGAGGTAATCCCTAATCTTCCTGTTTCTCCGCTGGTTCCGTCCAGCCCTGATCCCCCTGTATACCCTCTCAGTCTCCCACTCCTACCTCCTCCAGTCAGTTCCTATGCTTCATTTCCGCTGGTTCTGCCCAGCTATGAATTTTCTGTTTTTCCGCTGGTTCCGCCCAGCCCTGAATTTTCTGTTTCTCCGCTGGTTCCGCCCAGCTATGAATTTTCTGTTTCTCCGCTGGTTCCGCCCAGCTATGAATTTTCTGTCTCTCCGCTGGTTCCGCCCAGCTATGAATTTTCTGTTTCTCCGCTGGTTCCGTCCAGCTATGAATTTTCTGTTTCTCCGCTGGTTCCGTCCAGCTCTGAATTTTTTGTCTCTCCGCTGGTTCCGCCCAGCTCTGAATTTCCTGTCTCCGCTGGTTCCGCCCAGCTCTGAATTTCCTGTGTCTCCGCTGGTTCCGCCAAGCTCTGAATTTCCTGTGTCCCCGCTGGTTCCGCCCAGCTCTGAATTTCCTGTATCCCCGCTGGTTCCGCCCAGCTCTAAATTTTCTGTGTCTCCCGTATTCCCTCCCAGCCTCCCTCTCCCACCTCCTCCTAAACCTGCCAGTCCTTCTGCTCCACTTCTGCTGGTTCCGTCCAGCCCTGATCCTCCTGTGTTTCCTCCCATCCTTCCTCTCTCTCCTCCTCCTAGACCAGCCAGTTCCTCGTCATCCCTGCTGGTGCCAGTCAGTCCCGCAGCTCACCCTCAGTCCGCGCCATCTGGGTGCGATGGTTCGACGCTGGACTGCCAGTCTCCAGCTCCGCCTTGGCGCGTTAAGGCCCTGTCTCCGCCTCCAGCCTCCGAGCCCTGGACTCCTCCTCGGTCCTTCGACCCAGCGGCTCCGCCTTGGCTCTTAGCTCCCTCGTCTCCATCGTGGACTGTCATCCCACCTACTCCACCGGGCTCCCTCGTCCCTCCGGCTCCACCTTGGTCAGTCGTCGACCATCCGCCGCCTCGGGACTCCACTTTTCTAGTTCCACCTCTTCACTCCATCCCTCCGGCTCTGTCAGGCTCCTCCTTCCCTCTGGTTCCACCTCCATCCTCGGTCGCTCCGGCTCCACGTCGGTCTTCCAGGACCCCGCCTCCGCCTTGGTCGCCTGAGCCTTCTGCTCCACCTAGGCCCTCCGGATCCTCGACGTCACCCTGGCTCTGTGGATGTGCTGCTCCATCTTGGGCTCCTCACCCACCGGTGCAGTCTCCGCCTGTCGGCCCCCTGGTGTCGTCGACCCCTCCTTCACCATGGCTCCTCCCGCCGTCGACTCCACCATGGATC
This sequence comes from Carassius carassius, assembly GCF_963082965.1. NCBI lineage: Eukaryota > Metazoa > Chordata > Actinopteri > Cypriniformes > Cyprinidae > Carassius > Carassius carassius. The sequence continues at coordinate 24,872,306 of NC_081762.1, forward strand.
ACCTGGTGTCCTGGCTGGTCTCTGGTGGACCATCTGGCTCCTCCTGCTCCGGGCTCCTCCCTGGCTCCTCCCTCCATCCACTCCGCCCTGGTCCCTAGCTCCATGCTTCCTCGTCACCTGCTCCTGGCCTGCTCCTGGCCCGCCTCCAGAACCCCCACCCTCCCTCCGCTGGTATTCCTCTTGTGGTGCGAGGACGCACCTTTCCGGGAGGGGGCGAACTGTCACGTTTATGAACTTTTGGTTTCCTTATTTGGTCATCTTCCTTTTCTTGTTTTAGTTAATTGATTGATCCTCACCTGTCCCCAGTTCCCTCATCACCTGTGCGTTTAAATACCTGGTCTGTTTAGTTCTCCCTTGTCCGTGATTATTGTCGATGTTTAGCGTTATTGAGATGTTGATCGTTGTTGATGTGTTAGTTGAATGTATGCTTAATGTAATCTTGTTAATATAGTCTGTACCTCCTGTGTCTTCAGTAAAAACTCCTTATTTGTTCCAGATCCTCTTCTCTCCCTTTGTTTTACGTTTAGCACTACCTCACCTGTAACACAAACGTTATAGAATGGGTTTACTGTCAACTCCTAATTGTACTTTATGTCCGAGTTCTTCTGTTGGGACAGTTTTGCATATGTTTTGGGAATGTGTGAAAGTGAACACGTTATGGACTCATGTATGTGACATTATGGGTAAAATACTCGGGACTACCATAGTTCCAGATCCTTTTTATGTTTGTTAAATGATGACACCATTTGGAATTTTAAAGTAACAGATAGGAGAATGCTATTTTGTGGCATTACAGCAGCGAAAAAAAACTATTCTAGAATATTGGTTTAAATTACAGAGATAAATTTACTGAAACACTGGTTGTTGAATGTGAGGACAGGAGGACAGACCAGACGAGAGGGTGCACGAACAACGGGCTTAATATGTGAAACATGGAAAACTGGATGAACGTGATGGAGATGGGATGGAAGGCGAAGCCGTACCGCAACAGGATTAATGATCTTAATAATACGAAAAGGCCCAATAAAACGGGGTGCCAGCTTACGGGAATCGGAATGTAATGGAAAGTTAGCAGTGGAAAGCCACACTCGCTGGCCACGAACGTAACGTGGACTCTTAATTCGGCACCTATTGGCAGCGATCCGCATGCGGGCGTTAGAGCGACAAAGTGCAGTTCTTACCCTCCTCCAAGTGCGCCTACAACGATCGATATAGGCGTGAACAGACGGTGAATTGGACGCTGAATTTGGACGAAAAATAAAGGAGGTTGATAGCCTCAATGGAAAGGAGAAAGACCTGTTGCAGAGGATGGGAGGGAATTGTGTGCATACTCTGTCCAGGCTAGCTGCTCAGACCATGACGCGGGACAACAATGAGCAAGGCTGCGGAGCATACGAGCAACAATTTGATTGGCGCGCTCGGCCTGCCCGTTGGTTTGTGGGTGAAACCCCGACGAGAGGCTGGCAGTTGCCATAATGAGACTTTGATTTTTTGACCAATCTCTCGACTCCCCACACGGCAGTCCCCACAACGTGAGGGGGGGCTATAGAGGCGAGAAAGGGCATCAGCCTTGACATTCTTAGAACCCGGACGATAGGAAATGGAGAAGTCGAAATGCATAAAAAATAGAGCCCAGCGGGCTTGGCGAGCGTTGAGTCTCTTAGCTGAACGTATGTATGTATCGAGATTACGATGGTCGGTCCATGCGATGAAAGGAGCAGAGGAGCCCTCCAACCAATGTCTCCACTCGCCTAGCGCCAACCTGACGGTGAGTAGTTTGCGGTTGCCTATATCGTAATTACGTTCAGCGGGCATAAGACGGTGAGAATAAAAGGAGCAGGGATGAACCTTCCCGTCCGTGGAGGAGCGTTGGGAAAGAATGGCCCCGACCTCAGAAGCGTCAACCTCGACGATAAATTGTTTCGAGACGTCGGGAGAGAGTAAGATAGGAGCGGAGGTAAAAAGCATCTTTAGCTGGTCAAAAGCCGCCTGGGCCGCCTCTGACCATCTGAACTTTTCCCCGGACACCGCAATCTGAGGTATTGTCTGAAAATTCGCCTCGGCTTAGAATGGCATTGTTAAATGTCAGATCAGTGGTAAATAAAACTGTTATTATAAATGACTTCTTCTCTTCGCGGGAATTTGATTTTTTTGTTCATTACAGAATCTTGGCTTACTACTGGGGGTCTTAGCCCTTTCTTTGAACTTTTACCTCTAAAATGTTTGTTCTTTAACTCACCTCATAAATCTGGTCGCGGTGGAGGCCTGGTTACTATTTTTAAAGACAAATTTTCTTGCTGCCAAATTATGATAAGTGATTATCAGAGTTTTGAGCTGTAGCTGTCTATACTGGACATGAATTTTTCACTTTTTGTAGCTCTGATATACCGCGCCCCGAAAAAGCAGAACACAAACTTTTTAAATGAGTTTGCAGACTTCCTGGGGGAATTTATACCAAAATATGACAAATTGTTGATCCTTGGCAATTTTAATGTACATGTATGCTGCACAGTGGATTCATTAGCTAAAGAATTTGTTGCTCTACTAAATGCATTTGATCTAGAACAACATGCGAATGTCCCCACTCATAAAATGGGACATACACTTGATCTGGTGCTATCATATGGCTTTTCACTGTCGGATCCTGAGGTGTCTGACAATGTGTTTTCTGATCATAAATCTGTCTTGTTTTCTGTTCCTTGGGTTTCTAATATTCCTAAATTCACTCAATGTACCCGTAAATCTCGATTAATCACCTCTACAACTAGCAAAGCCTTTTTATTAGCTTTCTGTGATGCTATTAAATCAGTAGATGTCAGTAAATGTGACTTGAGTGCAAAGGACCAGGCTTAACTCCCCATGTGTGGATGTCTTAGTTGCTCCTGTAACATCCACAAAACTTAAACCTAGATCTGAGCCTTGGATTGGTGAAAGCATACGCTCTCTGAGGCAGTGTTGTAGGAGAGCGGAGCGAATGTGGAAAAAGGACCGACTCCAAATTTCATTAGAAATTTTAAGAGACTCACTATCAAAATTTCAGAAGGCAGTGAGAGCAGCTAAATCCAAGTACTTTGCTGCAATCATTGAAAATAATTACCATAGACCTAAAACAGTTTATTATTTTTAACGCTGTTGTTAATCCAACTGTTCGTGAGTACCCAGATTCGTCAAAAACTATGTGTGATGACTTTATTAGATATTTTATAAATAAAATCAGTGATATCAGGTTAGGGATAGTCCCACCTGCGTTTGATCCTTCAATTTCTACTTTTGGTTCTGCTGAGTTGAACCAGTTTGAACCTATCTCTTTTATATAACTTCAAGAAATAGTGTGTCAGTTAAAGCCGTCTGGCTCCTCTATTGATGCTCTTCCACCATATTTCTTCAAACAAGTTTTTGATGCTTTGGGTCCTTATTTTGTGACCATGATAAATCGGTTTTTGGAAAGTAGTATTGTACCTGATGTGTTAAAACATGCCACAGTTTATCCCTTGCTAAAGAGGCCGAACTTAGATCCTTCTGTTTTAGCCAACTATAGACCCATTTCAAATTTGTCTTTTATTTCAATGATCTTAGAAAAAGTAGTTCTGCAACAACTAAAAAGCTTTCTGGATGAAAATAAGATCCTTGAAGTTTTTCAATCAGGTTTTAGAAAACACCACTCAACTGAGACTGCACTTTTGAAGGTTTTAAGTGATATTTTATTAACTGGTGACTCTGGGGATCATGCTGTGCTAGTGCTCCTAGACTTTAATGCTGCTTTTGACACTGTGGACCATGCCATCCTGCTAGCTCGTTTGGAACACAGTGTAGGCATAAAAGGAAGTGCTCTTGAATGGTTTAACTCTTATCTTTCAAATCGAAGTTTCAGAGTTAACATTGGTGAACACTCTTTTGAGGAAGCTACCTTGTCGTGTGGTGTTCCCCAGGGCTCCATTTTAGCTCCTATTCTTTTTTCACTGTATATGCTCCCTTTGGGTTCTATTTTTAGAAAGCATCGCCTGTCGTTTCATTGCTATGCAGACGATACTCAAATCTATTTGCCCTCAAAACAGAGTTCAATTGGTTTGAAGCACTTATGTCTTGCCTGTCTGATGTGAAAGCCTGGTTGTCTTTAAAGTTTTTTAATTTTAATGAGAGTAAAAATTAATTGAAGTAATTGTTAAAAATTAAAAAGTAATTGTGTTTGGTCCATCAAATTCTTTTACTGTGCCTAAAGTAACCCTAGGCGATAAAAATTTATCTGTGAAGCCTTGGGTAAAAAATCTGGGTATTATCTTCGATGATGGTCTAAAGTTTGACAAACAGATAAATTCAGCGGTTAAATCATGTTTCTTTCAGCTTCGACTACTAGCAAAAGTTCCGTTTGAGAGTTTCGTGTTCTGAGTTAAGTTTTGTAACGCCGTCTGACCTCGTCTGCGCGTTCAACTTCAACCAGCGCACACAACTCTGCAGCTTCAGCCAACGCCCCACCACGGGCCTTCCCAAGACATCACTTCAGCGAATACTGAACTTCCAGCCAATCAGCGACAACTGTGTAGGTAACCCTGTGTAGGTTAGGCCAATAGTTTAATTTTAGTTATGTTATTAGTGATTGAGTAGCCTACTAATGCAAGAGTACATGTGTGCAGAATTGAATTATGTTTTATTGATATTGAGATATGTAGTTATTTCAGGTTTAACCTGTTAACCTGCACCCCGATGCCAGCATCCTCAACACCCCTCAACTCGCACGTGTTAATGTTTATGAATAGATTAAATGAAACGGGACAAATTTAATCTTGACGAACAATATATCATTATTAAGATCTAAGCCTCAAGCATCGACGGCAGATCGCTGTTTTTCAATGGAATGCTTATAAAGTCTGTATTTCCTAGATTTGTGTAAGCAGTACCTATCAAAACATGAAGAATGAAAATGCAGTACATACCAGATTCGTCGTAATAATGAGTCATAAACACATCCAAAGCTGTAAATCCTGGTTTAGTTAGGAAGTTAAAGGTCCACTAAATGACATCTCATGGAGCTTGTTTAGTCCAACAAAGCAATAACGTTGTAATATGGATCACAATTCCTTTGTTTACGTTTCAGTTCTTCAGCGACAGAACTGTTTGTGTCCATTATGGAATAACGGCATATTGGTAGTAAAAAAACAGCATGGTTTTGCAGCGTAAGGAGTCACAAACAGAATGAGAAAATCAGCAAAGAAAAAACTGAAATAAAAGCGAAAGATAGTTTATTTGAATTCTGGCGCTCTCTTGTGATGGCTTGTGACGAGGCAATAACAAGGCAAGTGGTCCTGCTCTAGTTGACAGTTCCCTGGGAAGACCGGATGGAGGAGGCTTTTGAGAGGAAGAGGGCCAAGTACGAGGAGCTGGCAGGCGAATGCCAAAGCAGGGGGTGGAGGACCCGATGCAATCACATTGAGGATGGGTGTAGAAGATTCATCAGCCAGTCACTCATCAGGGCTGCCAAGATGCTTAGAGTAAAGAGACTGCACATCAGGAAAGCTGTCAAGAACATCATGGATGCCGCCGAAAAGGCATCAAGGTGGCTGTGGATCAAGCAGGGTGATCTGTGGATCACACAAGCTACTCAGACACAAGCCAGGGTCTGATCAGCCCTGGCTGGATCGCTTAGGCGAGGGTATATGATGTTGTGAGACCCGAAAAACCCAATGAACCAAGGATATGTAAGGGAAACAGGTCAATTTAGCTCAAAGGGAATCATTTAAGATTTTAAAGGGAATTTGAACAGAATCACTGTTTCACGGCTGATCACTGAGACGCCCTGCGATTCACTGAACGAGCCGTTTAACATCAAATCTGCGCTGGATATTAATATCCAAAGAATAGTGAAAACACTATCAATTAGCACAGTAACAAGATCGGCAGTTTAAGACATTAACTTTTAAGCACAAAACACAAGATACTTCTCTTTTCAATATGAATAAGGCTTTATTAGATAAATCTAAGACATATAAACTAATCTAACACATAAACGCACGCACTCACACATTCACACAAGTTGCAGGAAGATCGAAAGTTAGGGAAAGATAAGTTTAAGAGAATGGAAATGTGGAATCCCAAGTTTACAGCAATATGTTAAATTGCATGAGCATGAACAGCCATCAATCACTTAATCAACCCTCACATTGAGTTCCTCAATGAGGTTAAAATTATATTAGATACACCAGCACAAATGTCTGAAGGTACATTAATTGCCTGTGTAAAGTTGTCGCTGATTGGCTGGAAGTTCAGTATTCGTTGAAGTGATGTCTTGGGAAGGCCCGTGGTGGGGCGTTGGCTGAAAGTGCAGAGTTGTGTGTGCTGGTTGAAGTTGAACGTGCAGACTAGGTCAGACGGCGTTACAAAACTTAACTCAGAACACGAAACTCTCAAACGGAAAAGAAAAGAAATAAAGTTTGACGAGACTATGTGGTGTTTCTTCTCATCGTGGCTAAGTAGCAGCAGGCGTGCAGGCTGATCAGCATGCTGGAACCGCGCTCAAAGAACAGTGATGACAAACAGCATGGCTAAAAGCTAAAGCTAAGAAGCAAAGCTAAAAGCTGGCATGACTAATAGCAGAAGCTAAACGCTAGAGACTAAAAGCAGGATTTTATGGTGTCCTGGGTATTTAAACTGGCCTGTTGGCCACACCTCAAATGTTTTCTTGACCAATCAGATATTGTCTTGCCTCGGGGGCATCATAAATCATATGTTTATCTTACCAAGCATGTGGTCCGAATTTTCCCGCTCTTGCAGGGTATAATTTTGGACATGATTCCTATAACATATTTATGATACATTTGAGAAATATTTGATTGTCAGGACTATTTCAAGCCAACAGTTTCCATCACACACATACCAAACATGATTATGAATCCTTAAGTTATCCCATAGTTATTAAAAGACATACACAATAAGTAATTAAAACATGATAGTCAAATGTGTGGGTTACCTATAAATGAATATGGAATTAAGCGATGGACTGATTCATTTATAAGTCTTTTTGAGTTCATTCTGGTCCATATATATGTACAAAAGACAGTTTATTTGCCATTCTTTTGACAAAGACTTCTGTGGAGACCAGAGGTTCAAAGCCCCCTTCCCCCTTAGGAATTTCAGTCTGTGTCTGCTAGGTGGGGGGAAGTCAATGGAAGTGTTTAACTCTCATGGGTTTACATGTGATGTCCAGTGTTGCATTTCAATTACGAACAACAAATTTGACAAATCTCTTCTCCGAATTGAAATTGTCAATAATTGTTCTAGTGGTGTTAATGTTGAAAGCTGTTCTGTGAAAGCTTTGGTTGGTTGGTTATCTTGCTTGGGACTTGTGGCACATAATGTTTTATGACTTCCTGTTGCCTTACTGAGGAATTCAGCTCGTGTTTCAGCCACAGCCCTGATCGACTCTTTAATTTGTCTGGTTCGAGTCATTTCTGCTACAGATACATCACTGATGATGTGTCTGAGTTGCACCAGAGGTGTATTTCAATAACTGCATTAAATTATTTAGGGCTCATGCATGCATCGTTATATATTCTCAGTACCACCTGATGCACAGCGGAGATCTTTCTGCCCGCTTTAAATCAGAAACATTTTAAGAACATTTTATGTTGTGTAGTTGGTTTCATGCAATGTGTTTATGCGGTTTAAGGTTAAAAAAACACATTATTTTCCACATAATGTACAATATTGTTACTCCTCTATGCCCCACCTCTATGAAACGCATCAATTTTGTTCTGAAAAGCGAGGTGTACACTGATTGGCTAGCTATCCAGTGTGTTGTGATTGGTTGAACACCTCAAGCGTGAGACGTAAATATTACGCCCTTTACCATACTGTGTTGATGTCTCCCGGCACGACGAGACAAAACCAATAAAACCCATTACAAACGAGGCATTTGTTGTGTCCTGTAGGGACCTAATTACTGATTATAATGACTTATAATGTCTTTTTACATGTTTTGCTGCGTATCATGCTGCGTAAACATAAAACCTGTCTGTATTTGTGATTGGAGAAATGACAAACAACAATAACTACTCTGCACTGCTCAAAACTCGCGTTTGAATCATCAGTGGCAAATTCATTAAACATACTTATAGGCAGTGAGTCAGAAGCACCAGACTGTCCTTGAAAAGTTGGAATTGCCCCACTTTATAGAAACGGACTTTGTGCACAGGCGCATTGTAGAAACAATCCTCCATAAAATGCATTGCACACTTCTGAATATTTAAGTTGAACTGTTCTAAACTGTGTTGTAAAATACAGCTTAACCACTGATTTCTAGTTGTGTCTAGGGGTGTTTGTTCCATCTTGATTTGTTTATGTTCATACCATGTGTTCAGATATATGGTTGTCCATATGAATACATTACTTGTGTCTCCTTTGATGGGCATACATTCATGTATGTTATGCTGTATGTGCAACAGAAACAGACAACATGTCTGTGAATGTATTGGCAGTCACAATTCTCTGTACTTGCTCTGCAGCAGCAGCACCAATAATAATCATAAGAAGCAACAGTAATAAAAAAAAATACAAAGTTCTCTCATGAATCTCTGGGAGTGGTGTGGGCAGATAGGTCCTAACCTTTATTTGCTAGTAATGACACCTTTATATACACAGCGGAGCTGACTCTGTTGCATCAGCAGTCGATGAGCTTGCTGCTTAATTAACATTCAAATATGTGGCCAGTGTTTGGTGTAGCAGTTTGCAGTGTACTTTCAGAAACCCTGCTACAGGTAATTTCATGTATGTTATATGTGCAGCAGCAACAGCATGTCTTATTCACAGCAGCATGTCTGTGGATGTATTGGCAGTAACAAATCTCTGTATTTGCTTTGCAGCAGAAATAAAAATCAACAGTAGCAACAACAACATAGAATATCTATTCTGCTAAGACCAAATACATTAACATTTACATGTCCATTACCATGCCAGTCTGCAGAGAGTTGTCATGAAAGAAATTTATTAATTTTGAAATATTATAATTAGAAGTTATTATATGTCAATGGTACAGTGGTCTATTTTTATCTATGAATCTGCCATGTGTAATCTGGAGCCCTCACTGCTTATGGTTATATGAAGCACTCAGAATGCTGATGTTGTTTTTTTTTGTTTGCAGCCTATGTGTGTGTCAGCACTCAGCAGCAGTGGTACGAAAGGATAACTGGAGGGCTTTGAAGCCATTGCCCAAGCTAGTGTGAAGTCTCTGCAAGACGTTCTGCAAACTGAGCAGCAAAATATCTCTGCTTTGAATGTAAAAAGCAAAAACCTGAAAACTCCTGGCCGGGACATGTCCCGTATGAACATTGCATATTGGCCACCCTATGACTGCGCCCAGCTACAGATGTTGCCAGGCATGTTGTTCTGTATGCTTTGCCAGCACAGGCCCTTGAACTTTTGGAATTTGTGTATGGTTCCGTAGAAGATCAAGTTGAGATGCAATTGAAGTTCAAGGGCTCTGCAGAACCAGGAAAAAACAAAACATTAATCTACTTGCATCATCTCCATCTGATGTCTAGTGCCACATTCAGATGAGGTGTTGCTACAGAAGCTAAACAGAGTTATTGTGTTCTGTAGTGTATCAGACCTGAACCAAACAAATTAAACATTTGATCAGGACCATGGTTGAAACATGAGGAGCCGAATTCCTCAGAAAGGCAACAGGATGTTGTAAATCAATTCCTAGTGCCACAAGTCAGAAGCAAGTCCACTAACCAACCAACTCTTTCACAGAACATCTTTCAACATTAACACCATTAGAATAATTATTGACAATTTCAATTCAGAGAAGAGATTGTCAAATTTGGCGCAAGTAATCAAGATTGATGGTCAAAGAGATGCACAGCCTGACACACATCACATGTAAACCCATGAGAGTAAACAAGATCGTTGGATTGACAACCCCCACCCCCCCCCACCCCACCTAGTAGAACCATACTGAAATTCCTAAGGGGACCTTTTAACCTCTGGTATCCACAGAACATCTTTATGTCAGAGAAACTGTCTTGTACAGCAACCTGTCCTCCAACCAATACGCTCGTATAGGTCGTTTGTCCAAATCCCTGAAATACGACCCATCAGAGCGTATACTACAATTGCGCCCCTATCGGCAAAAGGTTGTTTTCATATTAATGTTTTGTACTCTTTTATTTGCACTCTGGTTTGCGTTTCGTGTATCACAGTTGGTAGATTATTGCATTATACCTTGATATGTAATCATGCTATCATGGGTTCGATCCCAGGGAATAAGCCACCTAGTAAAATATGTAGGAAATACTGTAAAAAGCCCACACATTGCATTTAAATAAACGTGTGTTTTGATTGGTAATGACGTTATACGTCATTTCATGATGACAGACAAAACGCGATACTTTCATTATTTTTACGCCCGCTAGAGGGCGCTTAACTTTAAAACATAAATATAGGTCATAATAAATGCTTGCACAAACGACCTATATGGAGGACAGGCTCTTGTACAGATGTAGAGGCACCAAAATGAACTCACAAAAGGCTTCTAAAGGAAAATCAGTCCATTGCTTAACTCCATATCATTTATGAAACCCACACATTTGACTATCATGTTTGTAATCACTTATTGTTGTTTGTCTTTTTAATAACTATTGAATAGCTTAAGGATTCATATTCATGTTTAGTTTATATGTGTTTCAATCTGGTTGCTTGAAACGTTTCTGACCAGCAGTTATTTGTCAAATGTATCATATTCTTGTTATAGGAATCATGTCCAAAATTATACCCTGCAAGAGCGGGAAAATTCGGACCACATGCTTGATAAGATAACATATGATTTTTACCCTGAGCAAAGACAATATCTAACTGGTCAAGACAACATTTAAGGTGTGGCCAAAAGGCCAGTTTAAATACATAGGACACCATCAAATTTAAATTTTATTGTTTGCTTCTTAGCTTTTTCTATTATTCATGCCTGGTTTTTGCTCCTAGCTTTTGCTCTTAGCCATGCTTTTAGTCATCACGTTTAGCATTCTTTGAGTGTGGTTCCAGCGTGCTTCGGCCTGCACGCCTGCTGCTATTTAGCCACGATGAGAAGAAACACCACCTAGCCTCCCAAACTTTACTTCTATTCTTTTACTTTAGTTTATATTCTTTCCATTGAGAGTTCCGTGTTCTGAGTTAAGTTTTGTAATGCCGCGTCTCTGAGTCTGAACTTGAGTGCCCGTTCAAATTCAACCAGCCCACAACTCCGCTGTGACGAGTGGGGCGGGGCCGAGGGACATGGGAGCGAGGCCGGGGGAGTGATTGGAGATGAACTACACCTGTTCGTCCCACCGGTCTCGAGGCCCATGGAGGAGATGGAAGGATATAAAACTGGAGCGACGACAGTGAAGGACGAGAGAGGACCAGGCCTGGGCTTTTAGTTGTGTTTTGGTTTTTATTTTATGCGCACCAGTCGTCCGTGAGGGGCTGGTGCGCTGTTTTGTGTTTATTTTGTTATTAAAATGTTTTTGATTGTCCGCCGGTTCCCGCCTCCTTCTTCCGGATGAATATGAAGGTTTATCGTTACAGTGGTGCCGAAGCCCGGGAGAAGGAGGGACGCGCTGCTGAAGATCCCTCGCCGCTGTGGTGAATCCGCGGTGCCAACGAGCTGGCGAGGAGTGTGCCGCCATGGACGCTCGAGGCGGTGGACTGGAGCGAGTTGCCGGGGACGGGCGAGCACGCTACCGGCCGCCCACGATGTGGAGAGACGGCTGCCGTCCGTGAGGGAGCGGAGGAGTCGGCGCCGTTCGCCAGGTGGCCGGAGCCTGCTGCCTCCGCCGGAACGGGGAGGAGCAGGGAACGGGGGACTCCTGCCGGCTGCCCAAAACCGGAGGAGCCGTCGCCGTCCACCGGGCGGCGGAGGAGTGTCGTGCCGTCCGCCGAGGGCCGTCCAGTGCCACCGCCAGGCACCGCGGAGGAGATCACCCAGCTGGTGGAGGGCCGAGCAGCGGTGCGTCTGGGAACCGGAATTTTTTTTTTTTTTTCCTCTCTCCCCTCTCTCGTCTCTGTCGCTCCTCCTTCCATCTCCTTTTCTCTCGCCTCGCCTGTCCTACCCCCAGGTTCCCGCAGGTCCCCGGGAGCGGCCCCCCCGGAGGGAGGGGGGGGGGGGGAGTAGAGCGCAGTCTCGGGAGTACCCCCCGGCCTGCGAGGGGCGATGGGGGTATGTGACGAATGGGGCGGGGCCGAGGGACATGGGAGCGAGGCCGGGGGAGTGATTGGAGATGAACTACACCTGTTCGTCCCACCGGTCTCGAGGCCCATGGAGGAGATGGAAGGATATAAAACTGGAGCGACGACAGTGAAGGACGAGAGAGGACCAAGCCTGGGCTTTTAGTTGTGTTTTGGTTTTTATTTTATGCGCACCAGTCGTCCGTGAGGGGCTGGTGCGCTGTTTTGTGTTTATTTTGTTATTAAAATGTTTTTGATTGTCCGCCGGTTCCCGCCTCCTTCTTCCGGATGAATATGAAGGTTTATCGTTACATCCGCGTCTTCAGCCAACGCCCAACCACAGGCTTCCCAAGATGTCACTCCAACGACTGTGTGAGTGCGTGTGCTTATGTTAGATTAGTTTATATGTCTTAGATTTATCTAATAAAGCCTTATTCATATTGAAAAGTGAAGTATCTTGTGTTTTGTGCTTACAATTTAATGTCTTAAACTGCCGGTCTTGTTACTGTGCTAACTGATAGTGTTTTCACTATACTTTGGATATTAATATCCATTGTAGTTTTAATGTTAAATGGCTTGTTCGCTGAATCGCTGGACGTCTCAGTGGTCAGCCGTGAAACAGAGATTCTGTTCAAATTCCCTTTAAAATCTTAAAGTATTCCCTTTGAGCTAAATTGACCTGTTTCCCTTACACTTCTCAAACTATTATGCCATAGTTGCTGGGACAATAGCTTGATTACGGACCTGCGGGTGGAAGGATGGAAAATCTGTACACCTTTCTTTTGCAGAACTTGTAGCACTCATCCACAATGCATGCAGAAGATAAGCAGTCTCTAAAAGAGGAAAGGATGAAGAAACATCTTGGATTACACGAGCATGATTCTGTCCCAGTTCTGAACAATGCTAGCCTGGAAATCTAGACGCACCCTAGCGGCAGCAAAATGTATTTCGCAGCCTAGAGTACAGTCTAGCAACTCTCAATACACCTTCTAGCAGCAAAAACCCTGATTGGGTCAGGCCAATCACGTCGTGTATAGAGCAGGCGGGGCGGGCTTAACATATGACGACAGAGAGTTGCGACGGCTGCCACTTGAAAACAAAGAATGGCGGCTGCAGCTGTCGAACAACGATCTTTTGAATCGGCTTTGGCCGCGACTCTGGAGGACTTGGAGTTAAGTTTCTCTTTAAGAAAAGAGCAAAGAACGGCACTTAAGTCATTTTTAAAAAAGGAAGATGTGTTTGGAGTTTTGCCGACTGGATACGGAAAAAGTTTAATATACCGCTCTGACTACGTCACCTTCTTCGTTGCTCTGATTGGTTGTAGCGCTATCCTATTGCGTGCAGAGGGATTTTGAGAGACAGCCGTTTATCCCGCCCCTCGGAGTAAGCCTCGTCTATGGAGAGTTTCCAGACTAAACATCTTGATGTAAGTCTGGCTGGCCAGGCTAGAACAATGCCTCACCAACAGCCTGTTTACTGTGGTGATGTGTCTGATGAACCCAAGGACAAAGTACAAAAACTCCTAAAATCAAAAGCCCTATTTTGCTAAACTACATTTGAGGTTTGATTCTTATCACCTGACATTTGTGATTTTTATGTCACAATTTGTATGAACTACCATGTTTATTACAGATGTGGGAGGGTCTGTTTGTACATCTGAATGTCGCAAAAATTATGCGCTTTGTATGCATGCATTGCATATACTGCACCTTTTGAGCTCCCCGCAAGATGTTGGCAACATCAGTACGGCACATGACAGAGAGCATGGATTCCAAACGTAGCCACACACTTGACATGCCGCACTGTCACATTGTGAAGCATGGAATCTAGCATAATCTGAAGGGAGAATAGCAGCCCCAGCAACATGATGAACAGAGACCTGAAAGTGATTTGCAGTAGACAAGAAAGTGCTTGCAGAAAATCCCCCCTTCACAGCTTCTCAAATGCCTGTACACATGTTTTACTGTCAGTGAACACAGGCCTTCTGTGATGACTGAATAATATATGGACCAAAATGCTTCAGGGCAGCAGCTATAGCTAGGGCCTCAATCTCACATGGAAGCCAATTGTTCTGATTTTAGCAAAGCTTAGCGCTAAAGAGTCCATCGATCAACAACTCCCCTCCTCCATAACATACATTGGCCAAGCCCTAGATCCCTAAGAGTACCCTTGGTGACAATCCAAAGTTGATCATCAGGACGTGGTAATGTCACAGAGCAATTAGTAGATAACACCTGCTGAACCCTATAAAAACACTGGAGGAGCTCATCTGACCACACAACCGTAGCAGTGGACTAACCACAAGCGACCATGTTGTCGAAGGTAGACAACATGGATATGAGCTACGACTTTATAGGCAGCAATAAAGGACTGTAGACCACTAACAGACACGGGAGGAATGCACGAGGCCAATGTTGAAGTGCGTTATGAACTGGCATGTATAATTCCCTGATTCCAGACCTACCCGAAAATGTTGGTCTGGAATGGGACAATGATTGTCTTACTAGGAGATAAGCACAGATTGCATGCCTGGAGGGCCATTAAGACCTCCATACGTTCGATTGGTGCCAAAATCATACGTGTCTGATGCCAAGCAGACCTGGTGTCTAGCGGGGCTGATAGAAATGTCATTACATGCCATAAAGGGGATACCTGCGAGAATGTCCAAATCCAAATTTTCTACCACAGGTCCAATTAAAAAAAGATCATGTGCCTGTCTAATTAAAAATGTGTGCGTATTTCTCCAAACACCTTCAATAGCGAGGAGCCATCTGCCTGATGAGCTGACTGCGTAATGCTGGAGACTTTAAGGCCAGTTTAATGGCACATGTTGTTTTTTTCATGTTTCCAGTAGCACCACTGTCAATGGTCAGCCTAAATGGAACATGACCATGGAAAGTTTTGAGGCAGGGTGACTGCATGATTTGAATGCACTGTACTGCCTAAGTATTGTCCTCACTTGTCATCCTCTGATTCGCCGTCAGAAGGATATGGAGAGCCAGCACCTTTCCGCGCCCTGGCAATGAAATCTTTGTCTGGAGGGTGCATGAAAGGGCATTTACTGAAGAAGTGATTGTCTGTTCTGTAAGCCTCCTTACAGAGTGGGCAGAACTTCCTAGATCGACCCAATGTCATGGAGGGTTAGAAACAGCTGAGCACATAGCTCTGGCATCCTCTGATGCCTGTAGTTCATTCAGTATTGAACACAGGGCGTGAGATATCTCTGGTTTGATGGATACCAGAGTGCATGACCGTAACTCTGTTCCATACCTTTGCTTTACAAGCTTTGGCAAATCGCTGTGTATAAGACGAAGCCAAGTTAGAAAAATAAAGTTTTCAATTGTGGGAGAGAGTTCCTCATCTAGTATGACTTCATCTCTGTGAGTAATGGCAGAGTCTATGTGTATTAAACTGTCCTCAACAAAAGCCATTAATCTCTGATACATATCCTCTGGCCCTTCATTAGACGTAAGTTTAATAGAAGCAAAGTCAAAGAAATGTCGTCTGATAGTCAGTCATATGTGTTCAATGCATCTTGAGTTTTTAACGTAATATTAAAAAATAATCAGTATAGTATTTCGGGAAATAACACAACAGTAGTTAGCAATCTGCCCCAGCATAAGCTCGAGCGTGCTGACCTTTTGTTGGCACGTGTACCGTTGCGCCACAGGAACATCGTCGTTGTCATCAGTAAAACCTCTGAATGGTGAAGCCCTCATCTTCTTTTCCCAGCACGCGCCATCAACTAGAAAGGAAGCAAACTCAGTTTCCAATGACAATGTGTAAACAAGGTTCTGATGCCAGTTCTCAAAAGAATTAATGGTCTCAGCTTTCATTAGGCACCACTGTTTTGGTGCTCTGTGTGTTTTCGCCATGGCTAATGTCTCGAGTGTTGTCAGTAGAGATAATCCACAATGCAGCTTGCTTTTGCTCGATTATAGCGTGCATGTATCTCACGTGAGCTCACCGGAATATTTGGGGAGTGAATACGAGTCCGCTGCCACCACGCCAGTGTGTAGGTGAGGTACATTGAATCTCTGACACGAGAAAATCGTTAAGTCAAGCCTTTAATGGCGACGGCCAACACAACAACAACAAGAAGCACACACGCCAGATCAGCCCAGGCCAAAGGGGTCACGAACCATGTCAGGAGTCACATTATGATCCATGTCACACTTCACATCTGGATGGAGCATTGTGTGTTGGGTGTGCACAATTCATCTTTTCAAAACTTACTTTGGACTCCTAAACCTACTCTTACGTTAGCTACCTAGGCGCTCACTCCTACCCCTCCCTGACTGCAGGTGTCACTGTTGGACTGTTTTCTTCTCTGCTTCCTGTTGGCCGTGTAGCTGTTTTTTTTTTCTTCTCTAGAATCTTTATCTTACTATCACCCTCGTTTTTTTTTAAAGTGATAAAATATAATTTAATTCACACCATATTTCTGATATTATCGATCAGTCTTATCAAATTTATTTTGATCGTTCACTTTTATTTTATATCCATGAGTGCAGTACACCTGCATTGCGTTAGCACTCATTAACTTGTCATTAGCGTTTTCATTCGAACCTATCTGTGTTTTCTTTTCTCCTCTCCTCTCGCTCGCTCCAGTTTTTCACAAGTTCATCAAACAACTGTGGTAAGCATATTTCATCAAGCACGGTGAGTAATGGCTTCTCCTGCTATTGTTATTTGCACCTCTTGCCACATGTACAGTTTATCTATCACTGATTCACATGTGATAAATGCAGGGAAATAGGCTGACAGAGGTGAAAAGAGAAGATTTCAGAATTAGAGACACGCATCCAAACTTTAATTGAGGACAGTAAGAATGTTAGGGCTCTAGATATGGCTTTAGCTTAGGGATTCCTGTACATTGTTTGGTTCCGGCAAAAGAGCACCTGCAGCAGGGCAACTGGGTGACAGTGAGGCAGCATAGTCGTGGGTCAAAACACTGCTCTTCTGTTCTGATCAAAACATTAAACAGGTTCTCCCCACTCAGCGATGCACCCACTGAGAAACCTGATGAAAGTGCTCTAGTTATTGGCGATTCTATTGTACGGAACGTGAATATAGAGACACCAGCCACCATAGTCAAATGTTTACCAGGAGCCAGAGCGCCTGACATCTTGGCAAATTTAAAAGTGCTGCCTAATGCAAAACGTAAATACAGTAAGATTGTTATTCATGCCGGCTCTAATGATGTCCGACTTCGCCTGTAATATTCTCTGGGCCCCTCCCTGCTTACCGTGGTGATGAGATGCATAGCAGATTGTCATCACTCAATGGCTGGATGTCTAAGTGGTGCCCACAGAATAACATAGGTTTCATAGACAATTGGACGAGTTTTTGGGGCAAACCTGACCTGTTGAAAAGAGATGGTCTTCATCCCTTCTGGGGTGGCGCCGCTCTTCTCTCTAGAAATATGGCAAATAGTCTTAGAGTTTATACTATAACTGGGGCCCAGGTCAGGAGGTCAGTTAATTCTCAGAACATAGAGACTTTTTCACCTAGATATCACACTATAGAGACTGTGTCTGTTCCCCAAACTAGAAAATACAAAAAACGTCCGAACCAAGTTAAGATTAACAATTTAATTGAGGTTCAACAAATAAAAAACAGATGCAATACGGATAAACAAATGATAAAGCTTGGCTTATTGAATATCAGATCCCTTTCTACGAAAACACTTTTAGTAAATAATATGATCACTGATCATAATCTAGATGTGCTCTGTTTGACAGAAACCTGGCTAGAACCTGATGATTACATTATTTTAAATGAGTCCACCCCCCAAGATTACTGTTATAAACATGAGCCGCATCTAAAAGGCAAAGGGGGAGGTGTTCCTTCAATTTATAACAACGTTTTCAGGATTTCTCAGAGGGCAGGCTTCAAGTATAACTCGTTTGAAGTCAAGTCAAGTCAAGTCACCTTTATTTATATAGCGCTTTAAACAAAATACATTGCGTCAAAGCAACTGAACAACATTCATTAGGAAAACAGTGTGTCAATAATGCAAAATGATAGTTAAAGGCAGTTCATCATTGAACTTCTACCTCAAAGACTGCTTTTTAAGTTATCTTCCTGATGTGTCCGAATTCCTTAGCATATCCAAAACCTCAGAACAACTTGATGATGTAACAGAAACTATGGACTCTCTCTTTTCTAGAAAAGCATTAAAAACTGCTAGATCCGATTACTTTTCTTCTCTTTCAGAAGAAAACAAACATAACCCCAGGTGTTTATTCAATACAGTGGCTAAATTAACGAAAAATAAAGCCTCAACAAGTGTTGACATTTCCCAACATCAGTTCTTTTATTCAGTTCAGTTCTTTTATTTAACCAGGTTCTTTTATTTAACCAGGTTAAAACTCATTGAGATTAAAATCTCTTTTACAAAAGTTACCTGGCCAAGAAGGCAGCAACAAATAGTAAAAGTATACAATTATACAATATACAACAAAAACATAAAAAACACACTCATAAATCACAACAACAATTTACCAAAGTATAAAACATGTAATTTGTTAAAAGTAGCTTAAACTCATTTAGTGACGGTAACATGGTAAGCTTTAGGGTATCCTGTAGGTAATTCCAAGAGGAGGCGGCATTATATGTAAAACCTTTTTTCCCTATCTCTGTTCGAACCCTAGGGACTTTGAGATGCATCAAATCATTTGAGCGGAGATTGTAGCGTCCGTTGGAGTTTGAGAAGTTGAGAGGCAAATAATGTGGATTAAGACTGCAAATCGACTTATAGATAAAACAATACCAATTAAAACTTCTTCGGGTATGCAAGGATGGTAACGCTGCCTTCTCATATAAAATGCAGTGATGCGTTTGATAGCTACACCCAGTAATAAAACGTAAGGCACTATGGAAAACTATATCAAGTTTTGTTAAGTAATGTGTTGGGGCATTCATATATACTATATCTCCATAATCCAACAAAGGTAAAAATGTTCCAGACACCAGATATTTTTTTGATTCAACTTTAGAGGTCGAAAACATCATTAATTTAGTCTTATCTACATTTAAAACCAGCTTAAGTTGACAAAGGCGAGACTGAACAGTATTAAATGCTGACTGTAAAGCTTGAACTGCTTGCGAAGCTGATGACACAAAGCAATAAATAACAGTATCATCTGCATAAAGATGATATTTAATGTTAACGATGTTATCACAAATATTATTTATGTATAACGAAAATAAAATAGGTCCCAAAACTGATCCCTGAGGGACACCCTTTGAAACTGACAGGACAGATGACATACAGTCTTTCAAGAGGTTGAAGGTTTTGGGGACATATCCTAATGACAATGAGGAATTAATAATAGTCAGAAGAGGACCTATGACTTCTGGAAGCACCTCTTTTAGGAGCTTAGATGGTATAGGGTCTAACATACATGTTGTTGGTTTAGATGATTTAACAAGTTTACACAATTCTTCCTCTCGTATGGTAGAGAATGAGTGGAACTGTTCTTCAGGAGGTCAAACATCACAGCAGTAATGACTTTATGAACTACTTTACTTCTAAAATCGATATTATTAGAGATAAAATTGTAACCATTCAGCCGTCAGCTACAGTATCACATCAAACAGTGCACTATAGACCTCCTGAAGAACAGTTCCACTCATTCTTTACCATATGAGAGGAAGAATTGTATAAACTTGTTAAATCATCTAAACCAACAACATGTATGTTAGACCCTATACCACTTCCAAAAGAAGTGCTTCCAGAAGTCATAGATCCTCTTCTGACTATTATTAATTCCTCATTGTCATTAGGATATGTCCCCAAAACCTTCAACCTTCAACCTTGCTATTTGATCGCAATCTTTCCTTAGAAAGCCACGTTTCTAGCATTTGTAAAACTGCATTTTTCCATCTCAAAAATATATCTAAATTACGGCCTAAGCTCTCAATGTCAAATGCAGAAATGTTAATCCATGCATTTATGACCTCAAGGTTAGATTATTGTAATGCATTATTGGGTGGTTGTTCTGCATGCTTAGTAAACAAACTACAGCTAGTCCAAAATGCAGCAGGAAGAGTTGTTAATAGAACCAGGAATTATGGCCATATTAGCCTGGTCCTGTCAACACTGTACTGGCTCCCTATCAAATATCGTATATATTTTAAAATATTCCTTATTACTTATAAAGCCCTGAATGGTTTAGCACCTCAGTATTTGAGTATTTGAAAGGCAATTTGATAATACCTAGAATATCAAAATCAACTGGGGGCAGCAGATACTTTTGCTATTTGGTGCCTTAAACTCTGGAATAACCTACCTAACATTGTTCGGGAGGCAGACACACTCTTGCAGTTTAAATCTAGAATAAAGACCAATCTCTTTAGCCTGGCTTACACATAACATACTAATATGCTTTTAATATCTAAATCCGTTAAAGGATTTTTAGGCTGCATTAATGAGGTAAACCGGAACCGGGAACACTTCCCATTACACCCGATGTACTTGCTACATCATTATTAGAATGGCATCTACGCTAATATTAGTCTGTTTCTCTCTCATTCCGAGGTCACCATAGCCACCAGATCCAGTCTGTATCCAGATCAGAGGGTCACTGCAGTCACCCGGATCCAGTACGTATCCAGACCAGATGGTGGATCGGCACCTAGAAAGGACTTCTACAGCCCTGAAAGACAGCGGAGACCAGGACAGCCCCAGATACAGATCCCTTGTAAAGACCTTGTCTCAGACAACCAACAGGACAAGACCACAAGAAACAGATGATGCTTCTGCACAATCTGACTTTGCTGCAGCCTGGAATTGAACTGCTGGTTTCGTCTGGTCAGAGGAGAACTGGCCCCCCAACCGAGCCTGGTTTCTCCCAAGGTTTTTTTCTCCATTCTGTCACCAATGGAGTTTCGTTCCTTGCCGCTATCGCCTCTGGCTTGCTTAGTTGGGGTCACTTCATCTACAGCGATATCATTGACTTGATTGCAAATAAATGCACTGACACTATTTAAACTGATCAGAGATGACATGACTGAATTCAATGATGAACTGCCTTTAACTGTCATTTTGCATTATTGACACACTGTTTTCCTAATGATTGTTGTTCAGTTGCTTTGACACAATGTATTTTGTTTAAAGCGCTATATAAATAAAGGTGACTTGACTTGACTTGACTTTGGTAATAGATCATCGCCCACTTTCGTCAGTTTTACCATGGCATATCCTCAGTCACTGCATATAGAATCCAAAGGTGTTGTCTGCACACACCAATGACATCAAGTACCAAAGAATCTTAACTGACCAACTGCATCAGTAAGCCCCTCCCAGCAAATGCAGATGAGCCAATGGCAGTTAGTTATCAGTTGAATGAGGATGGGAATTCCCTTTAGGTTTTAGTGCCATAGAGAATCATTGTAAAATTTCGATTTGATGGTGTTTGAGCAACAGAAATGTTAAAATGATGTGCCTGGGGTACTTTTAACATGAATTCCAGATATCCTGAAAGGATGGGCAATTAATATTATAATTCAATGTCATTTTCTGGCTGTCATACTATCATTAACTTACATTTTTCATCTGCTGAAGCAGAACGTTAATGTCATGTGCTTCAGCAAGGTATCTCTGGCTAAAACTAGCTAACTTTAAAGTTAGTGAGTCCATGCTAATGAAAAAACCTTAATAGTTAACTGTTCTCATGTCATGTACAGTGTAAGTCAAAAACACTTAAACAAAGGTCTATATTTCAGTGTATCCATATTACGTTGATTAAATGTAAATTAAATGTAAATTGCATTGCCACGCAGACAGACTGTTCAGACTGGCAGGATCTCTGACAGGATAAAAGTCACACCTGTGGTTGATATTTTCTATTTCACACATTGGCCCAGTTCTGTGAACTTGTGCTATTCAGGGACATGAAAAACATAATGTCAAAGATGAGAGTAATGACTAGGATGTGAAATCATACCTCTCTTGAGGTCATTAAGTTTCAGTGCAGTAGGGGTGTGCCATTCTAAATGTAATCCTTATCCCCTTATAGTGAGCAGAGTACATGGGAATTGACTTTGCAAAAGGAGCAACATCATTTCCTCATTATCTTACATTTAGTCATATCTTACATTATCTCATTATTTTCATTTAGTCATTTAGCAGATGCTTTTATCCAAAACAACTTACAAATGAGGACAATGGAAGCAATCAAAATCAAGAAAAGAGCAATGTGTATACAAGTGCTAAAACAAGCCTCAGTTAGATTAAACAAAGTACATGTAGCAAGGGATTTTAAATAATATAATAAATAAAAAGAAAAGCTAGTGTTTGGTTTCTTTTTATTGTTGTTGTTTTTTTGTTAGTTTTTTTTTTTTTACTTTTATTTGTATAATAAATTAAAAGAAAACTGATAGAATAAAAAAAGATAAAAAAAACTAGTTAGATGTCTTTTAAAGAATAGAATTAGCATAGTAAGTGCTAAAGTTACAGGGTCAAATAAATATGGAAGAGATGTGTTTTACTTTCATAAATGTCTTTATGTCTTGATTGAAACTGTTGCAAATAAACATAGAGTGCCCTCCATAAGTATTGGAACAGTAAATACACAATTGATTTATCTGGTGTGGAGTCAAGACATTTGCGAATATGATTAAAATATGAATATGTGACAAAGACGTAGTCAGCTAGACGATGAACATTATTAATATTATTAATTAATAATTATTGTATGATGCAGTCACACATGTAGCAATAATTGTTAGTTCTGTTTGTTGATTCAAGGTTAGGATCATCTGGGGTCCTCTGAGGGTGAGCATCATCTCTTCTCAGGTGTTCTGGATGCAGACTGGAGCTTGTGTAAATCCTACATCCCGTGGCAAAACATAGAAACAAAATAGAGACATCATTAGCATAGCTGCTGATCCAACAAAGTAAAATTAGTTTAACCCAAGCCAATGAATGAATAAAGCCCTCGTCTGAACTGGCAGGGTCTTTTGGCGTCATTGTCCTGATCCAATATGAAGTGCTTTCTAATGAGTTTGGTGGCATTTCCTTGAAAATTTGTTCCCAAGATGATTTTGTACCCTTCCAAATTCATTCTGCTACTGCCATCATATATTAAGTCATCATTAAAATGAAGAAGTCCTGTTCTAGAGACAGCCATGCATGCCCATGTCATGACACCACCTCCACCAAGCTTTATAGATGAGGTTGTATGCTTAGGATCATTTGCAGTTCCCTTTTTTCTCCACACTTTTGCTTTCCAATCACTTAGATAAAGGTTAATCTTTGTCTCATCAGTCCATTAACTCAGTTACAAAACTCTACTTGCTCACATTTGTGAAGAATCTTGCCTTTCTGTTTTTGGTGCTGATGAGAGGTTTGCATCTTGTTGTGTTGCTTCTGTAATTCTGTGTCAAATTCTCCTGTGGACAGTAGTTTGACAAAGTATCACCCCAGCTTTCTGGAGGTTGTTGGTGATTTTACAGACATGAATTTTATGGTCAATTTTCATAGCTTTTATAATTTGTCTGTCATCAACTACTGTTGTTTTTCTCAGCCAATCAGGTTGTCATTGGTTGTTGATGTCACCGGTAGTTTCCAAACTCTTGATTTCTCCATGCCCGTTGTTTTACTATTGTTCTAATTTACTTCCTTTTTTTCTTTTAGCATCCAAATTGCTTGCTTTTCTTTCAGTCAGCTTCCTCATCTTCATCCTGGTTTATGTGGCATCATCGAATGCAAGACTTAGAAGAAGAAGAAGAAGAAGAAGAAGAGGAAGAATGAACTTTATTGCCAGGTATGTTTACACATACGAGGAATTTTTTCGTGACAGTAGCTCTGCAGTGCAACAGAATGACAGCGACAGAACAAAAAAACATAATAAAAGAGTAAAAAAATACAAATAAGTAGGTAAGGAATGACAATATACAAATTGACAATTGTATGGCAGGTATATTACAATAAGCAGTTAGGTATTTAAAGCAAGCAAGCAAGCAACTCTATATATAGAGCACATTTTTTAAACAACAGACGCTGCCCCAAAGTGCTTTACAAAATTAATAACATTGAAATCATACAATAAAATAAACATATCTTATTCAAAAGCTAAAGAAAACAAATAGGTTTTTAAATAAGACTTAAAAGTTGTAATCGATGGAGCTAACCTCACATGGAAAGGGAGACTATTACAGAGTTTGGGACCTACTACAGAAAAAGCATGATCTCCTTTCGATTTTAGATTACAACGAGGGACCTTTAAAAGCCATTGATCGGTGGACCTAAGGACTCTAGAAGGAGAGTAAGGAACAATAAGATCACTGATGTACTGGGGTGCAAGGCCTGACAGGGCCTTGTAGACGAACAAGAGAATTTTAAAATCAATCCTGAATTTGACCGGAAGCCAATGTAAGGATTGCAGTACAGGAGTAATATGGTCTCTCTTTCCCACCCCCGTTAACAGCCTTGCCGCTGCATTCTGCACTAACTGTAAGTGGACAAGCAAAGTCTGGGGAAGACCAATATATAGAGAATTACAATAGTCAAGCTTAGATGTGATAAAGGAGTGAACCACAATTTCCAAATCCTTACTGGATATAAAATGCTTTACTTTAGCATTTGATCTCAGGTTAAAAAAGCTACCTTTAACGACAGCACCAATCTGTTTCTTAAAGTTAAGTGATGAGTCCATAATAACCCCTAACCTCTTAACATGATTCTCAGTCTTTAGGGATAAGGATCCTAAATGATCAGGAAAGGTATGTGAGAAGGGAGAGCCTACAATCAAAACCTCAGTTTTACTCTCATTTAATTGGAGAAAGTTGCTAGATAGCCAGAGTTTAATGTCACTGTAACATTCCTGTGCTTTGTCCAGTGAACAGGTTTTATCTAAGCTCACAGGAAGGTAAAACTGGAGACCGTCTGCATAACAGTGATATGAAATACTATACTTCCGAAAAATAACGCTTAGAGGAAGCATGTAAAGGTATATTATGTGAAAAATGTAAGTGTACAGTACACTAAGTATGTGTGTTAGATACAACCCGAATTCCGGAAAAGTTGGGACGTTTTTCAAATTTTAATAAAATGAAAACTAAAGGAATTTCAAATCACATGAGCCAATATTTTATTCACAATAGAACATAGATAACGTAGCAAATGTTTAAACTGAGAAATTTTACACTTTTATCCACTTAATTAGCTCATTTAAAATTTAATGCCTGCTACAGGTCTCAAAAAAGTTGGCACAGGGGCAACAAATGGCTAAAAAAGCAAGCAGTTTTGAAAAGATTCAGCTGGGAGAACATCTAGTGATTAATTAAGTTAATTGATATCAGGTCTGTAACATGATTAGCTATAAAAGCTTTGTCTTAGAGAAGCAGAGTCTCTCAGAAGTAAAGATGGGCAGAGGCTCTCCAATCTGTGAAAGACTGCGTAAAAAAATTGTGGAAAACTTTAAAAACAATGTTCCTCAACGTCAAATTGCAAAGGCTTTGCAAATCTCATCATCTACAGTGCATAACATCATCAAAGGATTCAGAGAAACTGGAGAAATCTCTGTACGTAAGGGACAAGGCCGGAGACCTTTATTGGATGCCCGTGGTCTTCGGGCTCTCAGACGACACTGCATCACTCATCGGCATGATTGTGTCAATGACATTACTAAATGGGCCCAGGAATACTTTCAGAAACCACTGTCGGTAAACACAATCCGCCGTGCCATCAGCAGATGCCAACTAAAGCTCTATCATGCAAAAAGGAAGCCATATGTGAACATGGTCCAGAAGCGCCGTCGTGTCCTGTGGGCCAAGGCTCATTTAAAATGGACTATTTCTAAGTGGAATAGTGTTTTATGGTCAGACGAGTCCAAATTTGACATTCTTGTTGGAAATCACGGACGCAGTGTCCTCCGGGCTAAAGAGGAGGGAGACCTTCCAGCATGTTATCAGCGTTCAGTTCAAAAGCCAGCATCTCTGATGGTATTCGTCTGGCTTCGTCGTAGAAGAGTCCGGGTGCTAACCTGGCCTGCCTGCAGTCCAGATCTTTCACCTATAGAGAACATTTGCCGCATCATTAAACGAAAAATACGTCAAAGACGACCACGAACTCTTCAGCAGATGGAAATCTATATAAGGCAAGAATGGGACCAAATTCCAACAGCAAAACTCCAGCAACTCATAGCCTCAATGCCCAGACGTCTTCAAACTGTTTTGAAAAGATGCTACACCATGGTAAACATGCCCCTTCCCAACTATTTTGAGACCTGTAGCAGAAATCAAAATTGAAATGAGCTCATTTTGTGCATAAAATTGTAAACTTTCTCAGATTAAACATTTGCTATGTTATCTATGTTCTATTGTGAACAAAATATTGGCTCATGTGATTTGAAAGTCTTTTAGTTTTCATTTTATTAAAATTTAAAAAACGTCCCAACTTTTCCGGAATTCGGGTTGTAAATAAGTGTATGTGTATATAAATATAAAAAGTGTAGTGTGTTTCACAGTTATTATCAAATGTTCATTAGATAGTTTGCCTGTGGGAAGAAGCTGTTCCTGTGTCTGGTCATTCTGGTACTCAGTGCTCTGTAGCATCGACCAGATGGCAACAGTTCAAAGAGGGAGTGTGCTGGATGTGAGGAGTCCAGAGTGATTTTGCCAGCCCTTTTGCTCACTCTGGATAATTACAGTTCTTGAATAGAAGGGAGGGTTGTACCGATGATTCGCTCAGCAGTCCGGACTAACCTCTATAGTCTTCTGAGGTCAGATTTAGAAGCTGAGCTGAACCAGACAGTTGCTAAAGTGCAGAGGAAGGATTAAATGATGGTGGAGAACTGTTTCAGCAGCTCTTGTGGTAGGTTGAATTTCCTCAGCTGGTGAAGGAAGTACAACCTCTGCTGGGCCTTTTTCACAATTGAGTCAATGTGGATGTCCCACTTCAGGTCCCAAGAGATAGTGGTGCCCAGGAACCTGAATGACTCCACTGTAGTCACAGTACTGTTCACGATGGTGAGTGGGTGGAGAGCAGGGGGGTTTCTTCTGAAGTCCACGATCATCTCCACTGTTTTGAGTGTGTTAAGCTCCAGGTTGTTGAGGCTGCACCAGACAGCCAGCTCTTTAACCTCCTGTCTGTAAGCTGACTCGTCACCGTCCTGAATGAGGCCGATGAATGTGGTGTCGTCTGCAAACTTCAGGAGCTTGACAGAGGGGTCCTTAGACGTGAATTCATTAGTGTACAGGGAGAAGAGCAGTGGGAGAGAACACAGCCCTGGGGAGCTCCGATACTGATTGTACGGGTGCTGGATGTGTATTTTCCCAGCCTCACTAGCTGCTGCCTGTCTGTCAGGAACCTGTTGATCCACTGACAGATGGAGGTGGGCATGGAGAGCTGAGTTAGTTTGGGCAGGAGGAGGTTTGGAATGATAGTGTTAAAGGCCGAGCTGAAGTCCACATAGGAGGATGAGAGAGAGATGCTGCCTCTACTGTGGCAAGCCAGGTCACTTTCGTGCCAACTGTCCTGAGCTTTCGGGAAAAGCCAAGTCTTTTCCTGAAGTAGGGAGGCCTGGATGAGAATAGGAACCCTCCCCTGTTCAGGGACCTTAGGTTTGAAGATCCAGGCCACAATCACCATGGGCCAGCAACACCATCAAGTATGCGCTTTTGTTTTGCAATTCATCCCGTGACTCTCTAAGAACCCCTTAACATTACTGCAGTTGATGGCAGCCTGCTGGGATCAGGTCAGGTCACTTAGTGCATGCCTCCTCTTCAGTTAAAAATGGGGATCCACCAGGAATTGATTCAGTTTTTCTTAATTCATACTCCTAAACTCCCTATAATCCTCGGCGCTCCATGGTTGACTGTTCATAACCCCAATATTTATTAGTCCAGAGGAGTCATCACAGTTTGGGGAACACACTGCCAACTTTCAAATACAGCATTCTGCGGTTCCCCAGAGCTGAAGCCTGTCCAAGGATCAATGTCCGACAGTCCCAAGAGCAATTCCATCTTTAGGCTCAAAGCCCCATCCATGGAAGTCATGGCTATTCCCGGGATTGAACCAGTCATTAGCAAGTGCCCTGTTTACCCTCCCAAGCATCCTGAGTTCATTTTATTGAAAAGAAGGATGGTAATCTCAAACCTTGTATTGATTATGGAGGTTTAAATACCATCACAATCAAGAATCGTTACCCCTCCCACTTATGACCACAGCCTTTGTGATCCTACAGGGGGCCACCATCTTTACCAAACTGGACCTTCGAAATGCATACTATCTTGTCAGGATCCGGGAGGGGGACGAATGGAAGACTGCATTTAATACACCGATAGGCCACTATGAGTACCAGGTAATGCCATTCGAGCTGGTTAACCCTCTGGAGTCTAAGGGTATTTTTGGGGCCTGGAGAAGTTTTGTCATGCCCTGACATTTGTGCTTTTTTCAGTTTCTTATAAATATCTAAATGGGTAATGTCTAATCTCACTGTAATCAGCACAAACTGGGCTATAATAATATGTGAAATGCATGCATGTACATGATTGTGTTTTTGAGAAAAAAAATGTTATGCGTGGTTAGTGAAAAACTAAAAATGTTAAATCACTTGAATATGGCCATAAAACACATAAAGAACAATGGTTCCCGGGATTTTTGAGAACTGGAGCTTGTAGCCTAGAATTTTTCTTTCTAAATGATGTGAAAATCATCTTGTTTACTCACTCACAGAAAACAATATTCATTCATCTTCATCTTCTTCCGCTTATCCGGGGCCGGGTCGCGGGGGCAGCAGTCTAAGCAGAGAACCCCAGACTTCCCTCTCCCTAGACACTTCCTCCAGCTCTTCTGGGGGGACACCGAGGCGTTCCCAGGCCAGCCGGGAGACATAGTCTCTCCAGCGTGTCCTAGGTCTTCCCCGTGGTCTCCTCCCAGTGGGACGCGCCCGGAACACCTTCCCGGGAAGGCGTCCAGGAGGCATCCGGAACAGATGCCCGAGCCACCTCAGCTGACCCCTCTCGATGTGGAGGAGCAGCGGCTCTACTCTGAGCTCCTCCCGGGTGACTGAGCTTCTCACCCTATCTCTAAGGGATCGCCCAGCCACCCTGCGGAGAAAGCTCATTTCGGCCGCCTGTATCCGGGATCTTGTCCTTTCGGTCATGACCCAAAGCTCATGACCATAGGTGAGAGTAGGAACGTAGATTGACTGGTAAATCGAGAGCTTCGCCTTGCGGCTCAGCTCTTTCTTCACCACGACAGACCGGTACATCGACCGCATTACTGCAGAAGCTGCACCGATCCGTCTGTCAATCTCCCGTTCCATCCTTCCCTCACTCGTGAACAAGACCCCAAGATACTTAAACTCCTCCACTTGAGGCAGGAACTCTCCACCAACCTGAAGAGGGCAAGCCACCCTTTTCCGACTGAGGACCATGGCCTTGGATTTGGAGGTGCTGATTCTCATCCCAGCTGCTTCACACTCGGCTGCAAACCGTCCCAGTGCATGCTGAAGGTCCTGGCTTGATGAGGCCAACACGACAACATCATCCGCAAAGAGCAGAGACGAAATCGTGTTGTCACCAAACCTGACCCCCTCCGGCCCCTGGCTGCGCCTAGAAATTCTGTCCATAAAAATCATGAACAGAACCGGCGACAAAGGGCAGCCCTGCCGGAGTCCAACACGCACCGGGAACAAGTACAGAATCCACTGAAAACAATATATTGATTTAAATTTTCTAAGACACTTTTTGTTGGTAAAAGTCATATGCGAGTAGGCGTCAACTATCATGAATATCATTGTGATTTACACCTGAGAAGACAAAGGCCTGCATAATGAGCTGCATAATGAGCCTCTCAGTCAGCTGTGCCACTGAGAGGAAGGATTTACAAGAAAGAATGTGAGAACAAAATAAATCTATATAATTTTATGTTTGTAGTTTATTTAGAATATATTTAATTATCCCACAACATACTTTAATATCCACTTGGGGGAGCAGTTAAACAGTTTATCAGGAACAATCAAAGCTGACTTTCAAACAAATTAAATTTGCATCATTACTCCAGTCACACAATCCTTCAGAAATACTTTTAACAATCTTATTTTCTACAAAAAACATTTATTGTTGTTATTATTATCATTATTATTATTAATGTTGAAAAGAGCTGAGAATATTTTTTTTTGTTTTTTGGGGGGAATAAATTGAAAGAACAGCATTGTTTTTACATTTGTTAGCCTACAGTTATTTATTTGTTACATTTATATTATTTACATCAAGCGTTTGAATGGTATATATTGTATATTGTTATTGAAACTTCATAATGTTTAACTTGATTATATATTTAGTCAGGAATTATAGTTTGGAAAAAGTCTTTGGAAAAAGTCTAACTAGTAAAATGTTTACACGTTACGTGAAAACTAGTACAAGTATATAAATAAATAAAAAGAGACTTACTCATGTTTATGATCTCTGCTGAATAAAGTGCTTCATTCTTTTTTTTCAAATCCATTTCTCAAATCCTCAACCACATGACATCTTTTTGGGGTGAATTATGTCTTATTCCTCTCATCGCGAAGCAAACAGTAAAATAAGAACTTGAAGAACAGTCTCGCAGCGTTTTCTTCTGTGTGGGCGTATTCAAGCCGCGCGCTTCAGTTTGAATCTGAATAGCGCGTTCAGCGCGGGGGCGTGGTCACATTAGATATAATGAAGGGAGACATGAAAAACAGACATGGCGTTGTTTTCATATGGATTACTTTATTACAGAATATCTGTTATATATCTGATATTCTGATATTCTCCCGCAACCCCCAAGAACACATTCAGTATGTCAGACAGGTCCTGGCCCAGCTGTTGAAGCACAAGCTCTTTGTTAAGCTTGAGAAGAGTTCCATGTCCCAGCTGTCTCTTTTCTTGGCTTCCATGTGTAAAAGGGCAGCCTCCAGATGGTTCCTGTCAAGATCTGAGCAGTCCTGGACTGGCCCCGACCCACTTCAGTCAAGCAGGTACAGAGCTTTCTGGGGTTGTCTAATTTCTACAGGAGATTCATAAGAAATTTTAGTTCTGTTGCAAAGCCTCTCTCCTCATTCACAAAGAAGTCTAACAGGACATTCATGTGGACCGGCGGAGCTGGCCATGCCTTCAATACACTGAAACAATGCTTCACATATGCCCCCATTCTAACTCTCCCTGACCCAGAGCTGCCCTTTGTCCTGGAGGTGGATGCCTCAGATGTGGGGGTAGGAGTGGTCTTGTCACAGAAGTGTAAGAGTGATTATAAGCTTCACCCATGTGCATTTTTCTCTCGCCGTCTTACTCCAACAGAGAAATTGTGACATTGGGAACAGGGAGTTGTTGGCCATTAAGATGGCATTGGAGGAGTGGAGGAACTGGCTTGAGGACGCCAAACACCCATTCCTCATCTGAACAGACCATCAAAATCTCACCTACATTCGGGATGCCAATAGGTTAAACTCGTGACAAGCCAGTTGGGCCCTCTTTTTTTAACCGGTTTAATTTCATTCTCTCTTATCGCCCAGGTTCCAAAAATCTCAAGCCAGATGCACTCTCGAGGCATTCTGAGGCACCTAAGAGGGAGTTATGCACATCCAGGGTGATAGCCCCCATCAAGTGGGTTATTGAGATCACTGTCAGGAGAGCCCAACAGCAACAGCCTGGTTCAGGTAATGGCCCTGTAGGGTTTCTCTTTGTCCCAAATTGTATGCGCTCTGAGGTCCTGCAATGGGCACATGCATCCCTCCCCTCTGGACACCCTGGAACCACTAGAACCTGCAAGCTGATTCAGAGGAAGTTTTGGTGGCCCAAGTTTCAGAGATGTTCAGGCCTTGTATGCCCAGTGCAAGGAGTCAAGAACTCACCATCATGGTTTACTGCACCCACTGCCTATCGCGAGACGTCCATAGTCTCACATCTCCCTGGATTTCCTCACAGGCTTGCCCCCATCTCAGGGAAACACAGTAATTCTGGTGATGGTAGATAGATTTTCTAAGACTTGTCACCTCTTGCCCATGCCCAAACTCCCCACAGCTAACCAAACTGCAGAACTTCTGATGAAACGTGTTCAGAATCCATGGCTTTCCCCAGGATATGGTTTCTGATCAAGGGCCACAGTTTACGTCCCGGTTTTGGAAGGCGTTTGGTTGGCTCGTACAGTAATGGGCTCGTACCTGGATTTCGGTTTTCATCCTGGCCTGCAGGGGTCACTCTCCTTGAGTACTTTGTCATGTTCCCTTCAGAACTGCAGCTGGCTCTTGCCCTATGAACTCTGGTCTCTCCGCTCCTCCAGAGGGCGCCATCATGTACCGTGTTCAGTGTTCTGCTCATCAGCTTTGATTCCTCACACCTGTGTTTGACCCTTTAGAAGTCTGTTTGTTCCCTGGTATTGTGTTCAGTCTTGAGCCTATGCTTCCTGTGTATCCAGTTGCCAAGTTTGATTTGTGCTTGTATTTTTGTACCCTTGTGTCTTTTTTTTTTTTTTTTTTTTGATGATAACTAAGTTTGTACGTTTGTTTTGTACTTTGTTTTCTCTAGTAAAGGTTATTCTTACTTTTTGAAGATTCAAGTCCCTTGGCTCTTTTTGCTCTTCTGCTCTTAGTTTTAACTGTCTGGGAGTAGCTCAGTGAGTAAATTCACACTCTTAGAGTGCCAAAAACTTGGGTTCAATCCCTGCTTAAGGTAGCCTTGTTACAACATTATTTTTTATTTTATAATAATGCTATTGTAACAACTTTGGCATTGTTCTTGTTAAATTTTGGTTAAAGGGGTGGTTGACTGCTTTTTTAGGCTTGATTGTGTTTATGGGGTGCAGTTTAACACCCAATGCTTCGTTTTTAAAAATACACATTATTTTTCACATAATTCACCTTTGTTCTATACCGCTCTGTCCCTTCTCCTATGAATGCTCTGTTTTCCTGGTTTTATGAAGCCCATCCATCAGAAATACAAAATGGGCTCAGACTGGTTGGCTGGCCCTGTGTGTTGTGATTGTGAAGGTTCAGAATTTGTCTTATACTTTTTGATACGCTCTTATTTGTAAATGCTACTGCTTATTTTAGATTTTAATATACAGTTTTATCTTGATCTTTAATAAAGCAGAATACATGATTGCGTTGTAGCATTTTTGTAACAGTAAGAAGTGTTTGGCAGTAAGTATTGCTCACTACCACGGCAACCGTTTGCACGTCCATGTTCAATGCTTCTTATAGCTGCATGAAAATATCTGTCTGTCTATACACATAAAGTGTATAATTCGAACAAAGTTCATTGATGAATCAGGTGAGAGAGAGAGAGAGAGAGAGAGATGAAAAGCATGTGCAGAGCAGGGGGTTGCAAGGAACAGGATAAAGAACCGCTGCTTTACATTTATGCATACGTCGTATGTCATTCACCTAGAACGGCTTGCACGCAGGACAGTCAACGAAAGTGAGAAAAGAGTATTTAATACATTTTAAATATTCTATGTAATGATTACTTTTTTTTTTTTTTTTTTTACAAAAACACAATGATTCGCTACAGGAGGCCTTTATTCATCCCCCAGATCTGTGTGAGGAATTGTCACAGTGTCTGGGTTGTGTTCCCTGGGTTTCCACTAGGTGTCCTCAGTTCCCACGGTGTTTATCATATTATCACTTCCTGTCTCCTTATTTGGTCACCTTCCTCCTTGTTTAGTTAATTGATTGTTCCCCACCTGTCTCCCCATTATCCTTTTGTATATTTATACCTGGTCTGTCTGAGTCTTAGTCACGGAGTCCTTGTTTAATGTTCATGTTAACCCGTTGTCTTGCCCTTGCTGTGTGTTCTTATCTGTTTTGGTTTATGTTTGGATTCTCTGGTTTTGACCCTGCCTGGACTGTTTACCCTTTGGATTTGCCCTTTAATAAAGTCACATACCTGCACTTGGATCTCTCCCGTGGTTCTTTGCAACACCGATCGTGACAGAAGGACTCCGTCACACTGAGATCCAGCGGTATGTCTTTTTCCCGTTCCCCAGCCAAGATGGCGGAGCGGAGAGCTAAGTATCTCCGGCTGATCGCCCTCCGCCAAGAGGGCAATGAGGTGGGTGCCCTGGCACAGGTGTTCTGGTCCCTGGCCGAGGGTATGGGATACAACGATGCGGCTCTGAAGGATTATTTCAACAGCGGGCTGGATGATCCAGTTTCTCAGGAGGTGATGGGGCATTTAGAGACACTGGAATTCTGGGAATTCGTGTACTTCTTGCAGCATAGGCTTCCGTGGCATGCCCCAGCCACTCCTGTCTCTTCCGCCAAGATGGCCGCTAACCCAGCGCCAATGCCCAAGTCAGTCACTGATCCAGATTCAAGATGGCCGCCAGCTTAGAGCCACAGCACAAGATGGCCGCCAGCCCAGCACCACAGCACAAGATGGCCGACTCAGCGCATGAGTCTCCAGACAAGGTGCCACCGACTCGCCATCATAGAGGGCGGAGGAGGAGACAGGCGTCTACCGTTCCTCAAAGCCCAGAGAATGTTCCCGAGCGGACCGCTGCCGTCCAGGAGGACATTCCCGAGGCGGTGCCCGAGACTGTTCCGGAGGCCGAGGCGTTGCCCGAGACTGTTCCGGAGGCCGAGGCGTTGCCCGATGCTGTTCCGGAGGCCGAGGCAGTGCCCGATGCTGTTCCGGAGGCCGAGGCGGTGCCCGATGCCGAGGCGGTGCCGGAGGCCGAGGCGGTGCCCGATGCTGTTCCGGAGGCCGAGGCGGTGTCCGATGCAGAGGCGGTGCCCGATGCCGAGGCGGTGCCCGATGCTGTTCCGGAGGCCGAGGCGGTGCCCGATGCCGTTCCGGAGGCTGAGGCGGTGCCCGATGCCGATGCCGTTCCGGAGGCCGATGCGGTGCCCGGCCTCAGTTCCGGAGGCTGAGGCGGTGCCCGATGCCGATGCCGTTCCGGAGGCCGAGGCGGTGCCCGATGCCGATGCTGTTCCGGAGTCCGAGGCGGTGTCCGATGCCGAGGCGGTGCCCGATGCCGAGGCGGTGCCCGATGCCGTTCCGGAGGCCGAGGCGGTGCC
Source organism: Carassius carassius (assembly GCF_963082965.1). Classification (NCBI taxonomy): domain Eukaryota; kingdom Metazoa; phylum Chordata; class Actinopteri; order Cypriniformes; family Cyprinidae; genus Carassius; species Carassius carassius. Next base: position 24,907,495 of record NC_081762.1, read on the forward strand.
CGATGCCGAGGCGGTGCCGGAGGCCGAGGCGGTGCCCGATGCCGAGGCGGTGCCCGATGCTGTTCCGGAGGCCGAGGCGGTGCCCGATGCCGTTCCGGAGGCCGAGGCGGTTCCTGTTGACCCTCCAAGGTCGAGTCAAGTTCCTGTTGACCTTCCAGAGTCGAGTCAGGTGACTGTTGAATTTTCAGAGTTGAGTGAGGTTCCGGTTGACCTTCCAGAGGCTAGTCAGGTGCTTGTGGACCCTTCAGATTCAGGGTTAGTCACCGTTGACCTCCCAGAGTCAGGACTAGTCACCGATGACCTCCCAGAGTCAGGACTAGTCACCGATGACCTCCCAGAGTCAGGGCCAATCACTGATGACCTTCCAGAGCCAGGGCTAGGTACCATGGACTTTCCAGAGACAAGGCTAGTCATCGTGGACCTTTCAGAGTCAGGTCAAGTCACTGGGTGGCCTTCTGCTCCGCCCTGTTGGACTCCGGCATCGACCACAGGGGCGTGGTGGTCATCTGCTCCGCCCTGGGGGGCTTCCGCTCTGACCACACGGACATGGTGGTCTTCTGCTCCACCCTGGGGGGCGCTTGCCCTTACTACACGGTTGTGGTGGTCCTCTGCTCCGCCCTGGGGGGCTTCCGCTCTGACCACGCGGACATGGTGGTCCTCTGCTCCGCCCTGGGGGACTTCCGCTCTGACCACACGGACGTGGTGGTCTTCTGCTCCGTCCTGGGGGGCTTCCGCTCTGACCACATGGACATGGTGGTCTTCTGCTCCACCCTGGGGGGCGCTGGCCCTGACTACACGGTTGTGGTGGTCTTCCGCTCCGCCCTGGAGGACTCTGACCTTGACCACAAGGGTGTGGTGGTCTTCTGCTCCGCCCTGGGGGGCTTCATGTTGTTTTTTCCTTTTTGTGTTAATGTCTGTCCCTGTTCCTTTCTGTTAGTCTGGCCCTCCGTCCCTCCCCCTGAACCTCCTCCGGTCCTCCTCCCTCCTGGTCTTTCTGTGTTGTGTTTACATTCTGGTGCCTGTTCCCCATGTTTTTCTTTTCTGGCCCTCCGTCCCTCCCCCTGAGCCTCCACCTGTCCGCCTCCCTCCTGGTCTCTGTTTTGTGTCTGTCTTGGAGCGTCTGGGAGCCGCTCCGTAGAAGGGGGGTACTATCACAGTGTCTGGGTTGTGTTCCCTGGGTTTCCACTAGGTGTCCTCAGTTCCCACGGTGTTTATCATATTATCACTTCCTGTCTCCTTATTTGGTCACCTTCCTCCTTGTTTAGTTAATTGATTGTTCCCCACCTGTCTCCTGTTTCCCCATTATCCTTTTGTATATTTATACCTGGTCTGTCTGAGTCTTAGTCACGGAGTCCTTGTTTAATGTTCATGTTAACCCGTTGTCTTGCCCTTGCTGTGTGTTCTTATCTGTTTTGGTTTATGTTTGGATTCTCTGGTTTTGACCCTGCCTGGACTGTTTACCCTTTGGATTTGCCCTTTAATAAAGTCACATACCTGCACTTGGATCTCTCCCGTGGTTCTTTGTAACACCGATCGTGACAGGAATATTTTATGGATACACACACTTTATTTGATGCCTACTCCCACTGTAAAGCTTGGAAGAACAAGGAAAAGTTTTAGTATAACTCCAATTGGATTCATCTGAAAGATGCTTTGAGGGAGAGTAAAACATGGGCTAACTTTCATTTTGGGGTGAACTAACCTTATAATATGTTCATTAAGATTCACTCATAATGATAATGAAGTACAAATATATATGTAGAAAATTTAATATTTTCAATGCTCATTCTGTGAGCAGGTCCTTTAAGGATTTTAAGTAATTGGCCACTGTTAAGATCAGTTAAGGTCACTGCATATGAGACAGTATCAATGCCCCCTCACTACTGCATGTGTTTTGAAAACATTATCCATATAAAACCATAATTTACAGACAAAGCATTATTAAATTAATTTACTTATAGTTTGCGATGCAACTACAGTCAGATCCAACATCTTTCAACAAATGTTTTTTTGCAAACTTTCCATTACACTATGCCATGTTTACAAAAAAAAAATACTTTGAATTAATGAATAAACCTCTGATCCACTTGTTTCTGATGCTGGGATCCTGGGAACCAAACATGTCAAAGCAAATGTTCTTTCACTTTTCCGTTTGTCCTATTGTCGATAGACTATGTCAGAAAGTGAACATGTATTTGTATACTGTATCCAGTCTAGACAAGATAGTGGCAATTATTATTATGCACATGCAAGCCGTTAAGCAATTGCAAGTGGACAGGACCTGTGATGAAATGATGACTATTCGTCAATGTCTAGGTCTGGAAGTGGTGTTTATGCAAATGTTTATGCCCTTGTGACGTCATATTCCCCCTCGGATCCAAACAAGCCATTTTTAAATAAATTGATTAAATAAGGAGCTTGATTAAATAAATGCTTTGTTTATAACGAGGAGGACGTTTTAAGATATGAAACATGCAAGATTATTAAATGGAAAATGGAAAATGTTGTGTATTGCATTTATGCTGTTAGTACATAATTCTTCCGCCTTCAAAGGACATGATATAATTCAATTCAATTCAAGTTTATTTGTATAAAAGCAAGTTTCTACAATATTTAGTAGTAGCTTATCGATGGGGACTCTCAGTTTATGTACAAATGGCAGAAATGTTCAGAAAAACAAATTCAAGATGTAGTCAACCAGACGATGAACACTATTAACAGCAATTATTATATGATGCAATCATACTTGTAGCAATATTAGTAGAAGCCTCTGGTTCATACTATGTAGTAACTGTGAAGACAGGGGCACATTTTTGTCAAGAACTGAAGAAAAAGATGGGCACAGATGAAATGTTCAGCTCCATGTTCAAAGAACGTCAGACAGAGATTATCGGAGGAAACATAAATGGAGATGATTTACTTTTTTCTCGTTCATCACACCCAAATTCCCTAAATAACTGGCACGAGTCTTTGAAGAGTCTCCCTGACATTGTACATTACTCTCTGAAACCCCTTCATTTCTTACTGAGTAATAAACACCCTGCCAGGAAAGGACTGAAGAAAGCTGTTGAAGACTATATAATTCAAAATGCCCTTATGAAGGTTTGCTCTGAGCCTTGCAAGATTGGCAGGAAGTGCAGCGCAAGAGACCGATGTGCTTCTGTTTGTGAAAGTAGTCAAATGATAAAGTCTAACTGCTGTCCAACTGCAAAAGGACTAGCCACTCTGAAAGTCTACAGTCTCAGAGCCAAAGATCTGTATGGAGATAGATTTAAACAAACAGATGGCACTGTAACTGTTGAATATGACAACCAAATTAAGCGCACTCAGACCATTGATGATAATGATAATCCGCAGTGGCCAGAAACATTTGAGTTTGGTCCTATTGAGATCAGAATGGACAAAAAAATTACTTTTACAGTATATGATGCAGACAGCTACTGGAACAGTGATCTGCTTGGTTCATGCTCTTTTGATCTTACATTACATTAATTCATTTAGCTGACGCTTTTATCCAAAGCGACTTACAATTGCTATATATGTCAGAGCTCGCACGCCTCTGGAGCAACTAGGGGTTGAGTGTCTTGCTCAGGGACACATTGGTGTCTCACAGTGGATTTGAACCCGGGTCTCTCACACCAGATGCATTTGTCTTATCCACTGCGCCATCACCACCTCTTATCTTAGAAGTGGAGTTGTGACTGATCCCTGTGTTTTTACATATGGCACCTTCTATTTTACCTATGAAGTGAAATGTGCACCCAGTCTACAGGGCCCTCGGTGTGATGAACACATACCTTCTCCAATGGCTGCCCCTCTGGCTGATATTTTCAGCTCAAGAAATGGTGTTCTGGTTAAAGACCTGCCGAGGCTTGAATTAGCTCGCAATAACTCAGATAACTTAAACTCCAAGAGTACTTATGGAAAGCTGATCATGCTGTGACCTGCATCTCAAATCCATCTTTTATGCATGAAAAATTACCCCATTGTACTCTAACAGCACTTTTATCTGCTAGAAAAAAATATATCTGTAAGCTTTGCTTATTTTCTTCCCATTGCTTTTTTGTTTTTGCATTAATAAAGCATTCTTAAAGAAAGATATATGTTTCATTCTTTATTTTGAATTCTTTCATTTTTCATACTTAATACAAAAGCAACTTACTACAGGGAGTGCTGCTCCTGCCTCAATTGACATCATAAATGAGAATTTTTTTTTATATATAAGAAACAGTCATATTTCATTCTCTAGGATATTATTCTTGCAGACTGCAACTTCAGTTGACATAGCTCATATCTGTATTTCTGTAAATTACTAAAACTACACATGAACACCTGAAACATTTAGTTGTTACCAATAATAAAGAAAAATATTAAATAAAGAAATTATTAGTCATCAAAATATATTATATATTAAAATATATAAAGTGAATTTCGTTAATGCAGACCTTGTATGGTCTTTGTGAATATTTGCGATTTATATTTCTTGCTGAGAGTGTTACATACTATTGATTATTTGACAACTGTCTTGGGACGCGTTCACCTGCTGGTGGAAGGGAGGGGGGGGACTGCTCAGACAATTCACAGACTCAGAAGGAGAAGCAGCAGTGGTGTGTCCTGTGTTTTTATTGATGTTAATATCTTCCTTCACCATGTATGAGATGTATAAATTGTCATGGAAATACATTTTATAAATGTCAAAATTGTGAAAATGGCAAATTTTGTACTCTAAAGTGTGTAAATAGTCCATAAATAGATGTTTAAAGGTTTGGTTCAACTATGTGAATACCATGTGCGCTACACGTGAATGAAGCTAATGGCCAGTACTATGTGATAGCAGGAATGTGAACATAGAGTGAATTTATGGATATATAATGTGTTTTGATTGGTAATGTAACATTAGAGAGTCATAAGTTACATAAGTGACAGTTTAAATAAAAAAAGAAAGATAATCTTTTTGTTTTATGAAAATAAGGGTAATAAATGTGTTCATGCAAGGAGTATATTAAGAGATATAATTATTTTTTCTACCATGTGTTTTAATTCCAGAGCTCAGTTGAGTACTTTAAGGCAGCTGAAAACATAGAACATAGTTCATAAGTTCAAATGTTAGACAAAGTATCCTATGTGAATACTCTAAGCTATATATTTGTATGTACATTGTATTTCAAGTGTCCAGTGAAATTATAAGTCTAATTGGTGGAAACAGCACCTGACGAGAAGCTGTATGTGAGTAACTGTTTCTGTATAGTGTGACTTTGACTGAAGAGATGGTTATGGGATCAGAATCCCGCCTAAAGAATTGCAGTCACGGATAAAAACAAAAAAACAAGTGTGAAAACAAAATTTTAAAACGCAAGTAAAAATATATTGCACAAGATTTATAAATGAAAGCAAAGTTTTCATAATTGCAAACAATGGTCACAAATTGAAAAATAATAAGCATAGATCAAAAATAATGCATTAAAAAAATTATAATAAGCATGAATAAAAACTTTTAACATGTTCGCCTATGGCCACATTGCGATAGGGAGCATCCACAATGAGCACCGGCCTCGCCAAGACATTGATGTGCCTGGCTTGCCAAAACCTGATTAATAATAATAATTATACTTATTGTTATTACTGTTAGGAGATGATAATAAGAGTAAGAGTAATACATCCCAGTCACAACTGATTAGTTTGCTGTATATTGCTCATAATTGTTAACTGTATGTAGGCAATATTTTGCCATTTTTTATCATGTATTGTTTTTTGCAAACAGCTTTGCAGCTTTTTCTTTCATGTACAGTATATCATTGATAAGGTTGATGGTCTTGTGAGATACAGTATATGATATTTTGCATGCAGTTCCACTAGAGGAAGAGTGTTTTCCCCGAATATCAGCTCCATTGAAAATCTTTATTGAACTGTTGTGTAATATCAATATAACAAGTACATTTTGAGTGAGTTTAATATTGTACCTATTTTCTCATTTTCCTTGATGGAGAGTCCAAACAAAGCAACAAGAGAAGATTTTCCTACAAGCAACACACATTTAACGTTAATAGATCGCCACTGCATCACCATCATTTTCACCTGTACAATCGAACAACACTGAGCAACTAATGAGGTGCGTTGGAGTGATGTCACCGCCCCTCTTCATCTGATTGGCTAGAAGAGGAGCTGTCAATCTAGAACTAGTGGAACAATGATGTCGCTTAAACCCGCGCTGATTTACATGAAACTCTAACGCAACATTTAGAAAAGCAAGCATAGAACATGGAAACAACAGCGAAGGGGAAAACAGCATAAGCATACCAAAATTTCAAATATGAGCAGAAAATGTCTGAAAGCAGAAAAAAAGAGAAATATAACCAAGGAAAAGATGATTTAGTCAGACAATATTTGCATTAATATTTAAATTTTGTGCAATAATTTTAAATGTGTTTAACGTTTCAATTCATGCTTATTATTTTTAAAAATGCACTATTATTATTTTTTTATTTACGCTTATTATTTTTTAAATCCGTAACCATTGTTTGCTATTCTGAAAACTTTGCTTTCATTTATAAATTGTCCACAATATATTTTTACTTTCGCTTTTAAATATTGTTTTCACATTTGTTATTATTTTTTTTTTTATCTGTGACTGCAATACTATAGGTGGGATTTTGATCCCATATTATGGTCTCATGGTATACGTTTACTGATAAATGAGAATGCAGAAATATTTGCAAAATGCTCTGACAATAGCACTGCTGGCCTTCTTATGGCCCATACAAAATGGATGTAAGCCTGAACTCCAAAAATGGCCCAAATGTATCTAATACACATGTGGGCCTCTGTAGGTAAAGATGTGGTGTTCACGGCCATGTGTAATCTGATTGTGACCCTAATGTTGCCCATGTGGTAAAAAGTGAATATGGCCCAAATAATGCAAACCAAATGTGGTCCACCATTGGCAAAAATGTGGCACAATCGACAAAGGCTAATCATGGTGTAAACCAAATGTGCTCCACATATGTTTCAGCAAATGTGGCCCAGGTATATAAAAAAAATATATATATCTGGGGCAGTTTTGGCAAAGACATGGCACAATGAACACTGGATAATGTGGCCATGTGCCTAAAGTGACCCGCACATGATGCCACAAATGTGGCCCAGTTATCCTACAACGTAGTTGGGCAAGTTCTGGCAAAGATATGGCACATAAGCACTGGCTAATGTGGCTGTAACCCTAAAGTTGCCCACAAATTATGCCACAAATGTGACCCAGTTATCCCAAACCGTATCTGGGCCAGTTTTGGCAAATGTATGACACATGACAGAACTCGCTAATGTGTCAAGTTTCCACCAAAGATTTGGCTGTTAATGTAACAGGTCTTTTCCCACTTTCAGACTCGTTTTCAACATTAGGTAAGCATTGATTTGACTCAGTAACCCCTTCAGCCGTTATACACTTTTCATTTTCTATTTTACAACCATTTGTGAACAAACAACTTTTCACAAAAATTCATACACATAAGCAAAGTCAGTCAGAATGTCACTGGCAACCAATGCATTGGAATTACGCTTGACCTGATTGTGTGCACACATAATATCATATGGCCATTTTGATGTTGCACGACAGAAACAACAAATGTATTAAAGCATGTATTATTACAGAGTGGCAACAAAAATGGGATGCATGAAACACAGGACGTCATCTTTATAAAATACAGCAAGAAGTTAGAGTAGTGAGGAAATCAAAAGCTACCACCAAAGAAGAAAATGAATTATCAAGAATAACAAGTTGGTTATACTATATTGAATAATACTTTAAAATTAATAAATAAACATCCAACAGGATTATGTGAGCAGTGTGGAGTAGAGGGGACAGTGGTTATTTGTGTCTGTCAAAGGTATTTTAATGAAAGAGAAACCATGAAGGAGGAACTGAGAAAGGTGGGAATGGGAGAAATTAAGCTGGAAAGTATAATCATGCTTGGAGTTGACAGCTTATTTGGTTATCTCAAAAAGGTATTGATAAAGAGAATGTCGTTTTTATTATTATTATTATTATTATTATGAAGTGGGAATGCTTTGGTCCACATTCCAACAGAGCAGATGGTGATAATGCACCTAGCATTAGTGCTACCCACCCTTAAACAAAAAAGAAAAAGAAAAGAACAACAAATGTACCTATAATCCAGCCAACCAAGGGTGTATTCCATAAAAGAAGTTAAACAAAAAAGTTAAAACCTGAAATCTGAGTTGACTTACCCTGAGATGGGAAATTTTGGGGGGGTTCAGAGTTAGTTCAATCCATTCTGAGTAGGTTAACTCTGAGTTTAGCATGTGCACCACGACTATGAAAAGCCATGACCAATGGAGCTCCGAAATTATGATTCACCATGGCAACAGTTCCCGCCAAAAAGACTTCCGCATACTGCAGAATACGTAACTTTAAAAGCACAATATGTAAGATCTTTTTTCATAAAATATACAAAAACTACTATAACAGTGTTATATATTTTGACTTGTGTACATACATTATCCCAAATGTTTTGAAGAATGTTTAAATCCAGAGAATTTTAACTAGTGATACGGACCATGTCCATAGTGTCATTGTTTCACAATGACGTCAGACATACACTATCGACTTCCGTAACATGGAAACAACAAAGACACTTTAATAAGTTATGCATTTTATTAGACATGTGACCACCCCACAGAGTATCCAACATCAAGAAGGCAGAGACTTGTAAAATGTGAGGAAAATATACACCAGCGCCACTGACAGGTGTAGAGGAGATGGCCACAATACTAATATTAAAATCCAGCAGGAAACAAAAATAATTTGTTGCTTTTGTATTTGTAGTACATAAAAAAAGACCAAATAAACTGTGAATAATTTGTGTTTGTTTAGCAGCTGTGGTGGTGGTTATGGCATATATCTTGCACTACCCTTCCATCTGGCATCCTTCCATTCCATACAGTAATCGTTTCATTTTTGGAAAGAGGGTAATGTGTGTAATCAATGCCGCCAACCACACTGGAAATCCTAAAGGAAATTCTAATTATTAGGTTACTACAAAAGATATTTAAAAATGGTACTGTCCAAATACATATGCATGTGAATCAAATTTAATTTAATTAAATCCTCTCTTGATGTAAATGTAACCTGCGAATTATTGCTGGCTCCTCATCAACAGGATATCTTATATAAAAGACATGCCATTTTTGTCACATTTACTGTGTCTGCATGATTCAAATGAAAGTGGTCTGGTGAGCAAAATACTCTTGTTTTCATTTTCACTGAGATAATTTTTATTACCCTGCTGACAATAGGTTTTACTTGTTCACCCTAGGAAACAAAACTAAATATTGTATATATTTTTTCTTATATAGAAAATGCATCATGATTTAAGAATTTTAAGATATTTGTATTTGAAATAAGGCAAAAATCTCACCAATAAAAGCAATCTTTGCAGCGTGAATGAATGAATGAATAAGGTATTTAAACATTGCTTACAATTTAAAAAGGGGGAGCAGACTGAAAAAAAAACTCTGGGTTTACCAAAGAAAGGTTCACAGAGTAATTTACAATGGTAACTTAACAAAAGGTTTAGTTTTGTCTTTATTGGAACCGAAAACTGAGTTTCCCTTTTCTGGGGTTAACAAACTCTTTTTGAGTTTCCAACAAAACCCACTTCAAGCCTGACGAGATGAGCGTGCAGCATAAATCCAACAACAAATCAAGCAGGTGAGAAAAAATACAATCCAAAGTGAATCCAACAAGTCAAATCCAATGATTAAATCCAGAAGGAAGAAATTATCCTCAAATGCAACAACACAAAGTATTTATCCAAACACACAACATCCTTTTGTCCAGAAACAAATGTGTTGACTTTAATCCAGTGATGAATCAAACAATGTCCCAACAGCAAACATTCCCAAGCAAATCCAGCATTAACAACTAAGTAAATCCACAAACAATCACATTTGAATCAGTGTTCAACAAAGCCTATATCTCAAAGAAGGGGAGTCTACGTGCAGCACACAATCACAGGCCCACAGATCACTTTATGGTGAAAATATCTTTATTATCTGCTAGTAGCCAACAGCAGATTACCACATTTTCTCTTGCTGCTTTTGACATAACAAACATATCATCAAACCAAAATATTACTTTCAAACAGACATCAACATCTAAACCTCTGTTAATCTCAATAAGAACATTTGTAAATTTGACAGAAATAAAGTCAATCTGTTTTGTAAGTGATGATGGTAATACTGTATTTGGAGTTATTTATTTACTCTGGAGCTTTACATTAAACAAAGGTTGGGTTTTTACTTTCAACCAAAATTTGACTTCTGAGCAATGTTAAAATAAAATCTTCTGTAATAACACTTTTTTACGGAGCCCACGCTTTTTTATGACAAGCTGGAAAAAATATAAGGCTAAATCGTGTGCACGATTTACTAATTCGTTCCCTCAATGTACTACAACGTGCACACAGTTACTATTGCGTTTCCTCTATTTACTATTGCGTTCACTCGATTTATAAATTGTGCACATGATTAAAGGAACACTCCACCGTTTTTTGAAATAGGGCTTATTCACATTATTTGCTACATTTAGATAGGTGGGCAAATGCATTTTTGTGTCAGTGCATGCATTGTTTTAGTTTGACTGGGTCGGCGTTAGCTTAGCTTAGCACAATGAATGGAATCCTTTGTTGCCAGCTAGCATGGCCTGAGTAAAAGTGATCAAAAAAAATAAAAAAACCTACCTAATTACTTCTTGTGGCCTGCGTATTCACAACGAGTACAAATAGCGATCCAGATTAACACTAGGCGATTTCCTAGGCAGATATTGACTTGGGACTATATTATGGGGAAACACAGGCGAAGCACTGCTGCTTAGGCGAAGCACTGCTACTTCGGTGCAGAGATATCACGCAACACATGAAATCCCACGAATTCCGTCAACATACCGGCGTGCAACGCATCAAAAAAAACAGAAGAAGAAGAACATACCGGCTTGACCTGCACCGAGTGTCTTCGCTTTTGGATGATTTATTTTGAGAAGTTACAGCAAACATGGTTATTACCTGCATAGCAAAAGGTTGTGAGAACAAGCAAAGGACATACACGAATGTAATGTTTCACAGAATTCCACCTAATGAGGAACTGAGAAATAAATGGCTAGCAGCTCTGGAGATCTGTAGTTCAACGCCTCTCAACAAAATAAAGCAGTATCGTGTTTGCGAAGAACATTTTGCACCAGAGGACTACTTTGAAAACACAGGAAGAACAAAGTGCACATGTAAGTTGTCTTTTATTTCTCTTCCTATATAACCTATATTGCCTGTGAAAACATCAACTCTATGTGAATACAGCTATAATATGGGTCGATCTATACATGCGTCATGATTAAAATAATCACTTACTCTGAGGACAGCTGTCCATTTGGTCCATTCGGCGTGGGGCGTTTTTTCCAGTTCACTTTGTCACACCGGGAAAAAAATCGAGTACTGCAGAATGGATCAGCGCCGTGAAATCCTCTGTAGATGTGACAGAACTTCGGGCACGGTCATCTTGATCTGACGTGTTGAGCCTGGTCATCAATGGCAAAAACATGTCCCACTCTCTACAGCATAGACACTCTATTTCCGTCGGCATAAATTGGCATATTCCCCCACATTCACACCACCAGTTCATGTTGGCTCTCATCACGACCGATCGCAACCTCCTCCTCCTGCCGACCCAGTCAAACTAAAACAATGCATGCACTGACGCAAAAATGCATTTGCCCACCTATCTAAATGTAGGAAATAATGTGAATAAGCCCTATTTCAAAAAACGGTGGAGTGTTCCTTTAAGCAAATCGAGGGAACGAATTAGTAAATCGTGCGCACAATTTATAAATTGAGTGAGAGCAATAGTAAACCGAGGGAACGCAATAGTTATCGCGTGCACGTTTGAGTAAATTGAGGGAACTAATTAGTAAATCGTGTGCACAATTTATTTATTTTTTCTTGCATGTCATGTACGGGGCTCCGTACTTTTTAGATTAACAAAGAAGATTCACGAGTTCACCCTTCATCAAATCTGAAAGCGAATAGTAGGCATATTTTGGCGTGCTGTCCTGGGGGAGGGGTCTGGACCCGGAGCATAGCCCGAACCCAAGGAACTCCCACATCCCTAATTTGGGATAAATAGATTAGACGTGAGGAGTTGGGGTGGAGGAGGGATGCCGAAAAACTGTCGTGGGACAGGAGGTAGAAAGACTGGATATATATACACGCTTGTGTGCTAGTTAAGATGATTAGCTAAACAAGAAGCACCTGTGCCAAATTGGATGATTATCTGATTGTGCTCCTCAACCCTGTGGCCCTATGTGACTTCCTCATCACCGGAGAAATCAAGCAGTGTCAGGAATACTGCTCCTTGAGATAGCAAACTGGACAATATTTGAAGTTTCATTCCTGCCTACTGCAACCTTCTCAAAATTGTGCTAGTATGATGCCCTGCTGCTTGTGCTACACTGTCAAACCTCCAGGAACCCCTTTTTTTTTTACTGGTGGACTGGTGGTCTCCAGAATGTGAGCCAAGACAGAAATATTGTTGACAAAGGACTTCCATTTTATTACACTCTTTGTCGTTGTCAATAGTTTCATTTACTGTTTTCAAGCACTCCCAGCCAGTGTCATACCTGGTGCTTTCATAGATAAGTGTTCAAAATGATTACAATTATTATGTGAAGTAATAGTAAATACACAGCTACCTTGCATATGCTTTCATTTACTGAGACTTTTGGAACTGAACCAAAGTATCTTTTGAGTCTCTTGTCTTGAGCATAACGGTTATTCCGCTTTGTAACAGTACTGTGAATTTTCAGAGCTTATTGACACATTCAAGACATTTTCATCACTGAAAGTATTTATAGCATTGCTCATCTTTGGCCCCCTCAATGTGTAAAACATCTGAACATTTGTCTAAGCCACATGATGGCATATCACTTGCAAAACAAACCGTTGACACCCATTACCACACAATCATTATGCAAAAAAACAGGTTAGAGAAACAACATATTTCACGCTATTATTTCTTGCTTTTAATGTTTAAAAATGAACAATAAAAATAACAATATTGTAAATTTTTAAAGACATTATAGTTACAGTTGTGTGTGAAAGAGTGAAAGGTTCTTATGTGATCACCACTGAAAAATGGGATTTGGGAAACAAAACAAGTACACAGATGGAAACAACTGCAGTTGTATTCTGGAGCACATTGCCAAAGTGTTCAATGAGAGTTTCCAGTCAGATCTTTGAATCAGTTGAAGCACGGGTCATGATTCATCATTCATCAGTATTCAATGATTGATCATCAACAGTCTCGGCTGACTGGAAAGTTGGTTTAGATGTGAAGGCTGTTTGAGCTGCAGTTGGAAGCACTCATTCCAGGGAAGCAAAATTTTCAATGACCAAAAATGAAGTTGGGTGCTGTTTTTACAGGTGAGAGAGCTGGGTTATTTTGCCATATACTGTTAAAAAGATAATGACTATGCACAGAAATAAAAATATTAATTGGAAACTGTTTCTTTTATGATCCCACTTAATTTAAATGTTTATTGTTTCTGTACAGATATCGCGTAGGTACTAAACCTCAATTGAATTAGCTCTAGATAGCTCAATTAAGTTCAATTTCAAAAGTACTAAAATCTAACGACTCTGTGACCTGTGAACTTTCCCCAACACTGCTCATCACAAATTGAGCAATTTGACACACTTTCTTAATTTTACTACAGATTCGTATTTCATTTCAGACTAACATTTGCAGGCTATAACATCAGATGACACACAGCTCATATCTGCATTCATGTGTGGTTAAGATACCTAAACTACACATTAAAAGTGGAATATGCTAGTCATGTTTGTGCAGCACAGAGTGGCTACCTTACACTTTATAATATGACAGACAATTAGGTGTCCAGTATGGTTCTATTCATACAGCAGGACTTTGCCAAAAATACATTTATAAGTCCTGAAAATGTACAGGGTGAGGTTGGTTATAGAACACTTCTCAAGTGATGGCTCAAAAAAAAAAGATTTTAATATAACGACCAGCTTGTGTACCTCTGTTGTTCTGTACCACCCAAGCAACTGTTAAGATGTAATTGGAAAGCTAATAGATGGCTGTCATGGGTTCACCAGATTGAGCAAATAGTAAGTATATTTGGTGTGCTGTCCTGAGGGAGGGATCCGAGCTCGAAATACAGCCCGAACCCGGAGGACCCCTAATCAGGGATGAGAACAGTTAAGTGTGAGTGAGAGTGAGGAGTGCAGGAGGGATACCGGAAAACTATCATGGGACAGAGGTGAGTTAGCTGTATATATACCAGGGGCATTTCCCAGCCAAGGGGGGCAGTCTCTCTGCAAAAAGCAATAAATAAATGAAAAAATAATCGATATCACAAAAATACAACAATGCAAATAATATTAAATATGACATTAAAAGTATAAAAGTCACTAATTTGTACAAAGAAACACTGTCCAACAGTGATACTCGCAGGTAAAGTTACAGCAGAGGCTTGCTTCCCCTCAGCCCATAGACTTTTATAAGAGACCACATAGTGTGCTGTGACTTTACCGGGTTGTAATTGAGAATGGATTGGCGAAAGTCACATGAGAGGAGGAGATGCCTCCATCGAGCTATAATAGGATATGATCGGTTATGATTGGATGTGACTGGTTCATGCAATAAATCCGGCCTCTTGTTTTCATGCAAGCTCTCTGAACCCTGCATAAAATTAAAAAACACATCAATTTAGATTAAATTTAATGGTCTTTGAGAGAGTCTCTTGATTTTTGGTTTGCCCCTTCAGTCATCCCTCTTGGTTTGTTTTTATTTTTTTATTTTTTTTTCTTCATTATTCCTTTTGGTTAATTGGTTTTGGTTTATTTCTAAATTTACTTTACTGTGAATTATTTTGAAAGTTGACTTTATTATTTAGTGTTTGTGTTAATAAATATTTATTCGTGCTTAATTCTTTAATTATTATGTCTTGTAAAATTTATTTTCATAATTTTTTTTTTTTGCTATGCTTTTGTCTTGTTGCATACTTCATTTGACACAGTTGTGAGTCAACTGTGACAAATATTATGAGTCTAATTAAGAGATAAATGGCAAAAAAGCCATACATACATATACTGTATACATGCTGTCACAATGACCGAGTCTTGAGATCCAAGTGCGAGAACTAAATAGGTTTATTAAGATACAACAAACAGTGAGAATAGTTGGAAGATGATCGCATATGTAACTTCAGAGGAATACAGTCCAACCCGCTCAAGATGCTGTAATTATCCAACCCAGTGCAGTTGAGTCAGAGGTGGGTGAGGAATCCAAATACAGACTGGACGAGATCTGGAACTAACGAAACTAGACAAAAAAACAGAACAAGAATTAATGAAACCGACAACACAACCAGAAATGCCAACCAAATATATAGGCAGCGCAAAAGAGTTGAAGCTGGCACTCTGATAGACCACAGCTGCGGTGCTAGTTCACGAGTTTACACTTACATATAATTAGATTAAGTATTATAATGCATATTTGGGGTTTTGTCCGGGGAAAGGCTCGAATGGCCTGAAGCTAGAGTACCCCTCCATGTATAAAAGTGTAAATTGAGCTAATTGTGTGAAAGTGGAGGAGATGGGGTCGAAGGGTGATGCTGATAAACCGTCAATGGAGACAGGTAAGTCAGCTGTATTTATACCCTAGTGTTGATTATCTTAAGTGTGCTCCACCTGTGCTAATTAGGCTAAGTATCTGACGTGCTCCTCGCGAACCTTGTTAATGAAACTTCATTTAACAGATGCACACAAACCAGACAGAGACGCAAGATGAATGCATAGACCCATGAAATGTGACAGTACTACCTCCGCTAGGAACACCTCCTGGTGTTCTCAGGAGAAACTACCTGGCGATTGAATTCAATCGATAAGGGAGTGGTCCAAGGTCTCTAGCAGGAGCCCAACTCCTCTCCTCCTGACCGGAACCTTCCCAGTCCACCAAGTATCGAAATCCTTGTCCCCTTCTTACTGATAAGCTGGTTCCCCATCTACGAGACACGGCAGGGGGACCGGGACCAGCAGATTAATGGGTGAATGTAAAACGGGCTTTAATTTGGATACATGAAACACCAGATGAATTCTCCTGTACGCCGGAGGGAGTTTGAGGCAGACTACAACCTGACTAGTTATCTTAGTGACAGTAAATGAGCCAATAAATTTGGAAGCAAGCTTATTAAAGATGGATCGGAGAGGACCTTGAGAAGGGTCAATCTGGCCCTGGTCCAGATGCATTGGCACCTCTGGACAAATGCATGGGGTAGAGAAAACTGCGACTTTGGACTCCATACCCAGAAACCTCTGTAGGGCCTTACGAGAATCTAGGGTTCGCCAATTTACCACAGCCTGAACTTTGTCTCAATCCATGTGCAACCCCGTCGGCAGAGACGATGTATCCCACAAAAAGGAACAGATGGTGGCATGTCCTGATATTGCTGAGTTAGATGTGTTCCTAGGTCAACGTATTTTGTTGACCCTGGAACAACATTTTACTCAAAAAATTTAGTCTTGACCATATCCCTACACCTAAACCTAACCTTAACCATGAGTGATCCTTAAAATCAGAGGAAATGATAGATGAATGACACTCATGTACAAGCACCTAACAGTGATTGTGAGCGTAAACTTCACAAAATCTATAAACTTGCTCTTTAAATCTGATTGGTTAATCACAATGTTGTTCCAAGGTCAACAAAGATGTTGTCCCAGGAACATGTCTCACTTGGTAAAATCAGGTTCTGCGAGCTACATGAAAAACACATTTCTCCGCCTTGACAAGAAGCCCAAATGATAAGTGTTGCGGAGATCCAATTTCATGAAAGATTACGCCCCCTGCAGACACTCGAAAGCTGACAACATTTTTGGTAGAGGATAAGTATTCTTCGCCCTGATGTTGTTCAACCCTCGATAGTCAATACAGGGACGGAGAGAGCCATCCTTTTTCACAAAAAAGAAACCTGCACCCGCTGGAGAGGAACAGGGGCAGATGATCTTGGCTGCAAGAGAATCAGAAATATATATTTCTCCATGACCTCCCTCTCCTGATTGAAAAGCTAATTGTTACATGCCTCCCTTGTCTAAGGTCAGGGATTGCAGAAACAAGGACATTTATTTAATTCAACTTTTCCTCTCCTGTCCCAGCACGCCACAGAAAAAAATTAATAGAAAAATATTTATAAATAATCACACAGACTTTCATCACAGTCTAGAAAGTTGATTTATTTAACAAGTTCAAAAAAAGTATCAAGTATGGAGCAAAAAAAAAAAAAAAACATGAGGGGACCAGGCCAAAACAAACATAACAGATCTAACTTACAAAAGGGGTACTTTCTAATCTCTCAAAACAAATTTCAAAATAAACAAAAGTCTTACCTTACTCCCTTTCTAGCCAAAAAATTTCAAATTAAGTGTCACCTTGGGAGTTTACTTGTACAAAACAAAATAACAAGAAATCTCTAAAGTTTCAAATTGTATACACCCACAACAACGCAAACAGACAACTGGCACACATGCTATGGTCTGTGGCAGGCGAAAAAGTCTCCAGAAGCAGCGAAGGCCAAGAAGAGCACCATTTCAGACGGAGTCTCCAGCTTTATCCACAAGCTCTCCCTCAGGCAGCCACTCAGAGCAGCCAAGTGATTGATGACAACTAGGAAAAGCTGATCTTTATTAAGCTTTTGCATGGAGTAGAGAGAAGAGGAAGAGAGAGAGAGAAAGAAAAAGAGAGAGAGAGAGAACACAAAACACTGCCAAGATGAACTGTAATCAACATAGCAGCAATAATCAAATAAGGCACAAATAACACCAAAAAAAAAACAAAATAAAATTACGCCTGGGACGCCTGGGACCCCCACAACCACATTTACAACCCAAGGATTGTAA